>NC_084469.1:106101663-106407817 GCF_027409185.1 Cynocephalus volans
CAGAGAGACCATCGGAGCATTGCAAGGCTGTGTTATGTAACTGTGAACTGCCCCCTTAGTTGAATATTCATTAGATAGCATGCATATGTATAGATAACCAGGCTATAAGAGTTGAGTCCAGAAAGAAGGCAGGGCTGCTCTTCACTCTCTCTGGAGCCAGCCCGTGCTTCACCTGTGAGTTGTGTATATCTTACTTTTTGTGTTAAATGTGCCTTCTGCAGGCTGCTGTTCACTCTGGAGCCAGCCTGCACTTTGTGAAGTGTGTGTGGATTTCCTTTGTATTAAACTTGCTGTGGCTGCCGCTCAGTCTCTGGAGTTAGGCCGCACTTTCCCTGTGAAGTCTGTGTTTCTTATTCCTTGCCTTAAACATGTTTTCATTTCCTACTGTGACTCTGCTCTTGAATTCTTTCCTGCGGCAGCATCAAGAACCTGGAGGAGGATGGGGTGGGTCGAGGCTGACCATCAGGCTTCCCTACAGACCTTCTCTGGTATCAGAACGAGGACACTGAGTCTTAGTGTTCTAAGTACCTGAATTTTGGTTAATCCCATAAAACAAGATGAGAGTATTTAATAACTAAAAATGCAGTTCTGGGGTCAAAGAAGGAACATTTTATTCAGATGTCACGGATTTGGCTCTGTGCCCTCCAAAACTACATCCACACAAGGACATTCTGAAATTGAGTTTGAAGTAGAGACAGCTGGACATTCGATCTTCACATTGACACAGCAGCAGGCCATCTCCCATTACGGGTATCTCCCCACTCCCAACAAAAACATCTAATACCAAAGAGGACCCAGTTAAACTATTCTTTCAGCCCAAACACCTCAGCCTACTGTGAGATGACCTGCACACACCAGAATTTAGATTTTTCTCTGAATCACAGTTGCTATAATAGCCGGACTAAGCAGCAAAGCACAGTCCATTTTGGTAGGCATATTGGTCTAGGCTTTTATGTAAATTAAAATATATATCTATGCATTTTTAATATAAATGCTTTTAAAATGCATCATGGCTGAGTGGTAGGAATAACTAGGGGTATTCAAAGAACACCTTAGTACCAGGAACTGCAGCTCCGGGCCCCAGGGTGGAAGGGAAAGGAGCACAGGGAACCAGCAGGTGGGTTTTCTTCCTACTTGCAAGAACGCTTTTAAGGCGGCTCATGGAGGGACAGCAAAGATGGAGAGGCAGGACTCAAAACCCACATCCTCCACCAAACCCCCTCCCCCAAAAAATTTTTAATGGGAGCTAAAATGAGTTCTGAATTTGCTACCTGTTTTCTCTGTGAGCACAAAACAAAAGCAATAAAAGCATTTGTATTTACTACCAAGATCAATAATAGAAAAACCAAACTGGAGAGAAACCCAGTTTCAGTGAGTTTAGTGATAATCAAGTTGTCTCCACGAGCCACCCCTCCGAGGACAGCCCTGGGGGTGGCCGGCTGTCTGTGTGCAGGGCTGGCTCCAATTCTGTGCAGCGTGTGTTATGGAAACGGCACATGCAATAGAGGCCATGCGACAGACGTATCGGACACTCTCCCAACCGCAACACTCACACTAAGGGTATGACAGCGCCAGCTGGTAACAACAGAAAACCTCTCAACTAAAATTAAACAAATCTACTAGGAGGAAATGCTGGAAAGGGAGCCTCCTCCCCATGCAGCCAGAGAGCACACAGGTGCCCGGAAGAGCTGTGCTGGGGGACATGTCCTTCCTTCTCCACCACAGTGACGACCAGGACCAGCAAGAGTAGTGGGGAAGCGTCCAGAGGATGCGGCACCCATGCCAGGAAGGGAAGGGGCAGAAGGCAGCAGTGATTGGAACCGAGCTCTCTCCTGCCATGCACTTGCAAAGACACTGATTTATCTTCAATAACGTCCACTCACTGGCAGTTTTATCAGATGATATGAAGAAAACAGCAAGTAAATCTTTAGTGCATGTGTTTATCCCCCACCCATGAGGACTTGTTTCCTGAAATTTCCTGCTAAGTATGATACCAGTAAGTGCACTTGCAATCACAGTCAGCTCCCTATGTCCATTCTGAGTACCGTCTTCATTGCTGCTTGTGACTATTACTGAAACATACCCTCGACGACGTCCCAGAGAGCATTCGTAAGCACCACCTCCTCGTGGCTTCCTAAGTCCTGCACAGGAGCCAGGACGGGTGTTGTGCCTCATGTTCAAGGCTCGGCCCTCATTGCTGGGGCTGGGGAAAGTGGGGCCTCTGAGCTCAGGACCCCCACTTGGAGGGTGAGTTTATGGAGCTCCCACACCAGAATCTGTGAGGCCAGGGCCTGGAGGAGGATGCGGTGTCCCGGCAAGGGGAGTGGGGGGCCTCAGCTCTGTCCTGCCCCTTTCTCGGCTGTGACCCTGGGCAGTTCGGTTGCCCTGTCTGTGCCCCACACTGCTAAGCGGTCTGAGGGGCGCTGAGGGGTCACCTTCACGGAGCTCCCAGTCCAGTGAGCCAGCAGTGCTGAACATGTGGCTACAGGGTTTGGGAGGACCCTGAGGCTGGCCTGTGTGTGTGGGATGTGAGTGTGCGTGCATGCTCCAGGTGTCACCTGCACGCGCCCAGTGTCTGTCTGCTAGACTGGGTGCCATCAGCCACTTGTGGCTTAAGTTTGCAGGGACCCAGCACACAGGCTGAGTGTCCATGGGGTCCAGGGTGCAGTGGGTCTAAGGCTCTTGGCTTGCTGGAGTCTGGCTGCAGGGGTAAGGGCCAGGGAAGGGCTGTGCGTGCCCAGGAGGTTGCCCCACCCCTTTGGCAGTGTCAGCCCCCATCCGTGGCCTCCAGCAGGCATCACTGCTCCACTGTGGCCACCTCCACCCTGCAGAGCACCGAGGGTCCTGTGCTGTGCTGGCCTCTGCCAAGGCAGCTGCTGTCTCCTGAGGCTGACCAGAGCTGGGCCATCAGCTTCTTGGGGGTGTGGGGGTGTGCAGGGGCCATGGGGGCACCTCGTCCTGCCCTCACCCCTCTGATGCTGTGCTCTGAGTTCACAGGAGGCAGGGCCTTGGGAATTGGGCTCCCAGGCCTGACAATGGCTTCTAGTGGCCCCCAAGTACCAGCGGTTGCTGGGTCTTAGGTCGGGATCTCTAAAGGCAGAAGCTGGGTGGGGATTTGGGTGCTCTTGGGAGGGTGTCATAAGCAGGCGCCTTGGCCTGGTCCAGAGTGAGCTCTAGAGAAAGAATTGCACTGGGGGTCAAGCAGTGAGGCTACAGTCACTGGCCCAGGCAACCTGTGTGACCATCCAGGCATCTCATGTCAAGAGTGGTCCCGGGGGGAAACTGCAGGGGGGAGGGGCTGGAGGCTGGCGTGGTCCCTTCCCTGGTGGTGACATGGGGTCCAGGTGCTGCTCCAACCTGCTCCCACCAGACAGGCTACCAGAGACCCCTTGTGTTCAGCTTCCACCAGCTCAGTGCCCATGGCCACATGTGGTGGCCTCTGTCCCTGAGTGCCCTTCTCTGAGAGCCCCCCTGCAGGAAAGGCCCCCTTGGAGGAGGAACAAGGCATTGGCCACCTGCAATGGAGTCCTTCATGCTGGAACCTCTGTGCCCCCTTTCTTGGAGTGATGCTCCAGGCAGCAGATGGGAAGGGGAGGATGCAGGGAGGGGGAGGCCAGGGTGGGCTGGGGTGGTGACATCCCAGGGGAGGGGCCTTTCATAAACTCAAGCTTCCTGTGGCCACAGCAGGACCAGAGTGCACCAGAGCAGCAGGGAGCGAGGGGTGCTGTCCTCGGGGCAGGAAGGTTAGTGACTCACCACCGTCCTGGAGCCACCCGAGGACCTGCTTAGGTCCTTGATCCGAGGAGGATCTTGGCTTGTCAGAAAATTCAGGTTGGGAGCTGGGCTCCTGCGGGGATGGCAGAACTCAATGCAGAAGGCTGGGCTGTGGCTGGGTAGGACCAGGTGGGGCCTAGAGACCTGGGCTGCCCAGGTTCTCATATCTCCTGGAGCGGGGAACAGAGAGGGGCTGTGTTCATGGCTGTGACCGCCGTGGCCCTGGGAGGGGTCCTACTGAGTCAGGGCAGGTTTCTGGGTTTGGCAGGGGTGGGGGGCATGTCTAGCTTCAGAGCATGGATCAAGAGGGTGCAGGGACCCAGGAGAGCTCTTGGAGCTGTCCACCTGCTGCCTCTGTGGTCAGCTCAGGGCGGCCAGGCTGCTGGTGCCTGGGTCTCTGCCATGGATGGTCCATCGCTGGGCCAGCTCGGGGGTCCTGGATTCAAACTCCCTGGAAGGGAACAGATATGGGGCAGGAGTGTAACAGCTGTCAGTGGGTCATCCCCTCAGAGAGGGGCTGGTCCCCGCGTGAGAACACCCCTGAACACGCACTGGGAGGGGACGTGCGGTGGGAGGTCCTCTGTTCAGCTGGAGGGTGCGGGAGGGTCTGAATCTCTCAGGAGCCTGGAAGGAGGACCCTGGAGCCCACCATGTGGGGGCTGGAGCTCAGAGGTGGGCAGGGGCTGCCCTCATCACCCCCAGCTCAGCACTGAGGGGTGGAGGGCCCATTCGCGGGGTGCACTGCACCGAGGGCCCCAGGTGAGCTGTGCGGGCAGGTGGGTCCCGTCTGGAGGAAGCCGCCTGCCACAGTGTTTCTCCTTCAGCTGCGCCCCCGCCCTCCCTGCCTCTCCAAGTGCTGCCTTTGGGCACTGGTCCTGGGTCACCCCAGCCTCCTCTGTGTCCCCATCGGCCCTTCCTCCGAGCATCTTGAGTCTGACCTTGACTCCCAACCCCTTCGAGTGAGCCCCCAGCCCCCACAGCCACCAGAGAGACCTGGACCATGGCCCTCCAGCAGCCCCGTGCACCTTGTTGCCCCAGCCTCAGACCTCCCCCCCGACTTGCCCGCTTCCCACTATCCCCTGGGCAGCTCCCACTCACCTCAGCAGGGTCTCAATGTCCCTTCTGTGGTGAGAGTCAGGCTGGGCTGGCAGGCACTCCACATGTGTCCAGCCATTGGACAGTGCCTGCAAAACTCATGCACGGCCTCAGCCTCTGCAGCCTGAGGACACCCACAAGAAGGAGTCCAGGGACATGCCTGTCCTGGCCACCGCCTGTGCTGGCTGTGGGGTGCTGGGGCTCAAGCTTCTGTTGTCACTCCCAGCAGCCCCCAGAGGTGTAGATGCCAATGCCAGGAGGGTGGTGGGGGTGGGGGCAGCCCCCCTGTGTGGCCCCAGCTCTGGCCCCAGATCTACCAGCCTTGGGTATCTGGGGGCCTCTGGCTGCCCAGCCATGAGGCCATGGACAGAGAAGCTCTTGCTTTGTGGTCAGGCAAGGGATGGACAGATGGACAGGCAGACGGCTGAATGGCCATGGCCTCTGCTCTTCCCGTAGTCTGTGCACCATGAGCTACCACATGTGCCCCCGCCTCGGCTTCTACCTCTGGCTGTGGCTCAGTGCTGCCCTGGGATGTGGGCAGGGACAAAGTGGAGATGTGGGGGGCTTCTTGGGGACGTCACCCCCTGACCTCAGGCCACACCCACCCAGAGCAGCATCTACTGCAGGACGAGCCCTCCGTCTGCCCCAATAGCCGTTTTTCTCCTAAATTGAACATGTGCTTAATCAAGAGCATTTCCAACAATTAAAACCAGAAGACAGGACAGACAGGGTGCACCTGCCTGAGTCTCCACTTTCAGCTGTTGGTTTGGCCTTTGGTCTTGTGATCTTTCAATTCTGCCTTGGGGATGCTTTAGTGTGTTTTCTGTTTTTCTATGTTTTATCAACACGCCATGCATTTGATTCTCTGTTATATCAATATTTTGCATGGAGGTGTTCCACGAGTGCCTTTTCAGTGTGAGACCCTCAAACAGCACAGATCTGGAGTGAACGGCGAAGACCCTCAGCCCCTCCCTCCCCCAGGAAAGCTCGACCGTCTGCCACCCTCTAGGCTTCCTGGTGTGGCCAGGGCACGTGGTCTGTGGCCACATCGAGGGCTGCCTTGCCTGGCCCCTTTCTGCCTGGCATTCACCTAATTTGCCTTTTGGGGTAGTGCTGGTTGCAGTGTTGATCGTGACACCCAAGGGGAAGAGGCAGAGGATGCTGCGGGGAGGGTCTCTGTGCTGAGAGGCGTCTCCCTGGTAAGAACTGGGGTTTAGGAGGTGAATTTCTGTGTCAGAGGACAGCGCCCTGGATGCTCACTCCCTGGGCTGGGCCCCTGCGGGCGTGTTCCCGCCTCCCCCCAGTGACAAAGATTTTATTCTTTGTGGCCTGTCGTCACTGTCAGAACCTGCATTTGCCAGACTGCCACCATGCCTGACCCTGTCTGGGTAGGAATGTCTGTGGTGCCCAGGCCCAGCGTGGAGCACGCAGCTGCCTTCTCGCTCCGCTAAGGGGCTCAGCGTTACATGGATGCTGGCTGAAGGCTGTTGCATGCGCATGTTCCTGGTCCCCTTGGCTCACGGAGGAAAACCCAAACTGGGGCCAGGGTATGCTGAGATTTAGTTAGAAGGAAACCCTGTTGTCATTTGAGCCAAGTCACTACATCTACATGATTCTCAAAAGCAGCTGAGTGCAGGCGAAGGCAGGTGTTTTGTTCCATCCAGTTTGGGACTCACATAATGCGATGCACCTCACAAAGTCCCTGCAAAGTCCACTGGCCAGGGAAGGGGAGCCCACGCATCAGGGCCACCCTGCCCCGAGTGAACCTGACAAGGTGTGGCTGTGGTTGAGGGTTGGGACCGTTTAACTGGCCCCACCATCTGCCCAGCAGGACCCCCAACAGTGCTGTCCCCCAAGAAGGCACCTTGTCTCAGGCACTGTGGAGAATCAGGAGGCTCTTCATGAGCAGAGCAGGGCCCCTGCTCACAGGTAGCTATCCAGAGCCCCCACCTCATCCCTGACACACTCTGGCCTTTCAGCTGACACTCTGGAGCTGCCGGTCCCCATCCGGAGGCCCAGCTCAGCTGCTTCCTGATCTGAATGGGTCATCGTGTCTGCCCCAGGCGCCCACTAGTCTCTGCCCTTTGCTCCATGCCCCAGCTCTCAGGGGGCCAGCCAGAAGAAGCCTGTCTCAGTCTCATTTTCCAAAAATAGCCCTCCCATCACATAGCCCTGGAAGCTTCTGGGGAGCACCAACTCTGTTCAGAGACCCCAGGAGGTCGGCCCAAGCCCCCACTATCCCCTCCACCTTCCAGACGACCATGGGCACTCCCAGAGTCCAGCCTCAAGCACAAGGGCTGAGACAGCACCCAAGCGTATGCATGCACACACGCACACACGTGCATGCACACACACACACAAGTGCACACATGTGCATGCACACACACGTGCACACACTTGCACGCACACACACATGTGCATGCACACAGGCACGCATGCTTCCAGTTTGGGATTCTCCACTCAAACTGCCCTCCAAGGGATGTGTCAGACTAGCAGGGGCCTTGGTGGCAGGGGTGGGGGGCTCTGCAGCTGCACAGCTGCTTCCGTGGCCTGGACTTGCCGCTGGGAAATTTGAGGCAGCCACAAGGCCCTGGCAGGTTGGCAGCTGCTGTGTGGGCTCAGTGCCTCTGGTCGCCAGCCCTCCCGGATGCTGGCCTGAGCCTCCCCTGGGGTGGAGGGGCGCCCCTGGGAGAGACAGGCTGGGACTCCCTGGGTGGGACTAGACTCCCTCTCACCCCTAAGAGGACCAGGTTCTCCTCAGCCCCCAGGCGGGGTCGTGTCTTCCTAGGATTTCCCCTAACTGGGGCTGGATCCCCCTCAGACACCCAGGGTGAGACTGCGACTCTTCAGAATCCCCCAGGTTGGAACCTTGTCCCCCTCAAACCTCTCAGAGCAGATCCTGCTCAGTCCCCTTGCAGCTGGTCAGGTGGAGGAGGAGGTGGGCAGGTCACGGGAGTCAGTCCTGGCCACCCCGTCCTGTCTCTGCAGCGAGTGGCCTCCTGAGGCTGGCCATGCTGCCCGAGGACCAGCTACAGATGAAGCGGAGAGAGACAGAGGGCAGCGGCCTTGGCTACCTGGTGCAGGTGAAGCCCATGGCAGGTGAGACGCTGCGCCAGCTCCTCCTCTGCTCCTGTCCTGTTAGGTCTGGCGAGGAGTGGTCTGTGCAGTCTTGGGTTGGTGCTCCTGCTGGATGCAGTCTCTGTTTTCTGCCTCCACTGACACGGACGGCACACAACGGGGCAAATGCTTGCAGCCCCTGCCGCTGCACCCCCAGCATGCAGCACCCCCAGAAGACGCTCAGCACAAATTCTTTGAAGAAACAGTGACCCCCTCCTCAGAATGAGTCTTAGAGCCTCAAGGACTTGGACTCTGCAGCCAGTGCACAGCAGGGCTGAGGAGGGCCGGGCGAGCACCTGTCGCCGTCCCCGGGACACTCGCCCTCATTCTGCAGGAGCGGGGTCAGGGCGGTGCCTGAAAGCGCTCAGCCCAGGCCCAAGCCACAGAGCACGCCCGCCACGGCAGCAGCTGCCAACTCCAAAGGACGTCAGAAACCAAGGTCCAGCCCATGCAGAGAAGCACACGAATGTACACGTGCAGTCGTATGAAGTAGCACAACGTGGCTGCAACACGGGCACATCCCAGGGCAAAGAAAGACCACCTGGGTGCCCCTTGTGCCCTTCCCAAGTCTGCCCCCTCAGCTCCCAAGACCCTAACAGCACAGGCTAGTTCCGCCTGTCTCAAAGCCTTCCATTGACGGAATCATAGGTATCACGTGTACTCTTCCACATCTGTCTTTGGTGCAGCATTTTGCGGGCCAATCTGTGTTGGGCAGAAGAGCAGCCCATTTTCTTTGCTGTGTAGAGTTCCACTGTGTGAGTCTTCCACACTGCCCTGACTCGTCCTGCTGTGGGTGGTCATCTGGGTTGTTCCAGCTCAGGGCTATTGTGAAGAATGCTGCCAGGACCAATCCCACACACGTCTTCTGTGTCCATGTGTGTCTGTTTCTGCTGAGTATAACTGAGGAGAGGAGGACCGGGTCACGGGGTGTTTGCACTTTCAGCATGAGTGGAGAAGGCCTAACTCTTTTCCAAAGTACTCGTACCGATTCATGCTCCCACCAACAGAGCACGGGAGTTCCCTTCACTCAGCCTCCCTCCGATGCGGGGTACCACTAGTTTAAACCATTCTGGTGGAAGTTTAACAGTATCTTGTGTATTTCGTTATCGCACTGTGATTGACACGCACTGACATTCACCTTTTTGAGTTTGGTTGTACGAGTTCTAACAAGTGCATTCAGTGTGCAACCACTGCGCAGTCAACGCAGAGGACAGAGGACACCCTCACCTCAGAGCCAGCCCCTCTCGGCCCCTGGCAATCGCCACACTGTTTTCTGTTTTTCCTGCCTTTCCCAGAATGTCAAACAATGGAGTTGTGCAGTTCACAGCCTTTGAGGTTTGACTCTTTTCCATCAGGATGGTGCATTTGAAACTTGCTCTTGTTGTTGCAGATATCAGTAGTTTCATTATCATTCAGTTTTAAATGTCTACTAATTTTCGTTGCGATATTTTTATTTGACCTATAGGCTACTTGAAAGTGTATTTCTTAGTTTTAAAACATGGGGAATTTTCTACTTACTTTTTCTTTTGGATTTCATACTTAAATTGTGGTCAGAAATGTATGATGTGATTTCTATCCTTTCAAAAGTAACTTGCATTTTGGCACAACATGTGGCCAATTTTAGCAAATGTTCCATGTGACCTTCAAAGTACATGCAATTTGCAGTGGTTGGGTGTATTTTTGTAATGTTCTAATTAAACCTAGTTTATTTACCTTATTTTTCAAAATGTTTGTATCTTTGCTGTTTTTTATTTTTTGTCTACCCATCCTATTAGTTACTGACAAAAGTATTTCAAATCCCCCACTATGATTGTAGGTATGTCATTTTTGTGGTCATCTTTTGTGGTCTGTCTCACCCATGCGGGGGCCGGGGCTCCATGGAACCCAAGGATGTGCCCTTGAGGGAAGAGGTATGTGTGGGCCCCCAGTCCCAGGCCCTCTGCTCCCACCCTGGAAGGAGGGGTCCTGATGGCCCCTTGTGTCTCTCTGCAGCTGAGGATCTGAAGAGTAACTCCCTAAGCAGGAGCAGCCAGAGGCCTCTCGGGACAGGCCAAGAGCCCACCCCTGCCCCTGTGGGCAGCCCAGACCCTGAGCTGAATTCTGAGCCCCAGGTTGCCTTCTCCCCAAGCCAAGACCTGCCCATGTTCGGTGGGTCAACATGGAGTGAGAGTAAGTCACTGGGGGAGTGACCAACTTTCAGCTTCTGTTGTTTCTCACTATGTGGGGAAGTTCTTCCTCATATCTGACCACTCACTCTCTAGCTTCAACTTAAGCTTGCTGGTCATGGTCCTGGATTCTCTCAAACCCAGGCCACTGGGGGTAGGTGGTCACACCACCTCTGAGCCCCTCAGGAGCCCCCAGCCTGGGTCTGGGAGGTGAGAGGTGATGGCTGTGACTCCTACCCCAGGAGTGCCCAGCAGGGATCAGGAGCAGCCCGAGCACAGCCGGTCCACGGGCAGCTCTGGCCTGGGGGATAGGTGACCCCAGAGTTGTGTACTGCAGTCCTGTGAGTATTCATTGCTCCTTTCCATCTGACCACGCAGCTGCCGCAGGATATACAGAAATGCCAGGAGGGTGAAGCCTTCAGAAACAAACCCTGCTTCCCATTGTTTTATCGAGCAGGAAAGTATGGAGATGTAAAGATCCTGGACATCTGAAGTGTGGGGCCCAGGGCTCTGCCCCCTCCCACTCCCTGCCACCCCATCCTTGCCACCCTGTCCCAGACACTCCTTCCCAGTCACCCCTTTATCATGCTAAGACCCCTCTTTAAAAAAAATCAAAAAAGAAAAAACCTTAAAAAAAGAAAAAAGAAAAACCAATTAAAAAAGGAAAAAAACCAAAAAAAGAAAAATGACCAAAAAGAGAACAAGAAGAAGAAAAAGAAAAAAAGAGAGGAAAAAAAGAAAAAAAAAAAAAAAGAAGAAGAAGAGGAAAAACCAAAAAGAAGAGGAAAACCCCAAGAAGAAGGAGAAAACAACAAGATGAAGGAGGAAACACCAAAAAGGAGAAAACACCTAAACAGTGAAAATGCCCCCAAATAGAACAAAACACCCACAGAAAGAAGAAAACACTCAAAAGGAGAAAATGCCAGCCAAAAGAAGAAAACATGAAAAAAAAGGAAAACACCCAGAAAAGGAAGAAAACACCCAGAAAAGGAAGAAAACAGCCAAAAGAAGAAAACACCTCAATGAAGTAGAAGGCACCTCAAAGGAGAAAACATCCAAAAAAGGAGGAAAACCACAAACAGAAGAAAACACACGAAAGAGTAAGAAAACAGCCAAAAGAAGAAGAAAACATCCCAAAGAAATAAAAGACACCTAATAGAAGAAAACAGCCCCAAAAGGAAGAGAAACCCAACAAAAAGAAGAAAACCAACCTGAAGAAGAAAAACCCAATAGAAGACAACCCTGACAAAAAAAAAACCCAACAGAAGGAAGAAAAATCCCCCCAAAATAAGAAAACTCCAACATAAAGCAGAAAACTCCCCCAAAAGAACAAACCCCCAAAAGAAGAAAACCCCAACAAAATAAAACAATGAAAAGAAAACCGCAATGATAAGAAGAAAGCCACAATGAAAAGAAGAAAAATCCCTCCAAAAAGAGACCACCCCCCAAAAGAAGAAAACCCCAACAAAATAAGAGGAAACCCAGAACAAAAAGAAAAACCCCAAGAAAAGGAAGAAAATGCCAGCAGTAGTAAGAAAGTCCCCAAAAGAAGAAAAACACTTGAAAAGAAGAAAACCCCAATGAAAACAAAATCAGAACAAAAAGAATAAAACTCCAACGAAAAGAACAAAACCCTAACAAAAAGAAGAAAAATCTCCAAAAAGAAGAAACACCCCTGAAAAGAAAAACTTCCAGAAAAGAAGAAAATCCCAACAAAAAGAAGAAACCATCCCCAAAAGAAAGAACCCCCCTAAAGAAGGAAACCCTAAAAAAAAAAGAAGAAAAACCCTAACAAAAAGAAGAAAACTCCTATAAAAGAAAAAACAAACAAACAAAAAACCCAATAGAACAAAACCCCAATGAAAAGTAGAAAAGCCCTACAGAAAGAAGAAAAAACCCCATGAAAAGAAGAAAACCTCCCCAAAAGAAGAAAACTCCAATAAAAAGAAGAAAATCCCAACAAGAAGAATACACCCCCCAAAGAAGAAAACCCCAACAAAAGGAAAACCAAGAAAAAGAAAACCAAAAACTCCCCAAGAAGAAAACTCCCACAAAAAGAATGAAACTCTAACCCAAAGAAAACCCTCCCTGAAAGAAGAAACCCTAACAAAAAGAAAATCGCCCTGGAAAGACCCCCCCCCAAAATAGAAAAATCCCAGAAAAACCCCAGAAAAAAACCCCAATGAAAAGTAGAAAAGCCCAACAGAGAGAAGAAAACGAAAAGAAGAAAACCAGCCAACCAACCAACCAAACAAACAAAAAAAATAATGGAGAAAAGAAAACAAAAAACAAAGGACAGAAAAATACCAAAAACAAAAAAACAAGAAAAAAAGAAAACAAGAAAACAAGAAAAGAAAACAGCAGGATGCCCTTACCAGTAGTCCATTCTCGGGGGCCTGTAGGAGCAGAAGAGTACAATTGGTCCCTTGGGCAGGCTAGGCCCTGGGGCCCTAGGGTCAGGCCAGGGCAGGGGATCCTTAGTTCCAGGGCAGGCCAAGGAGGCATGTAGGGCAGGCCTTTCAGGCTAGGAAGGGCCCAGGGGAGCCAGGCCAGGACAAGGAAGCACTTGGGACAGGCATGGCAGGCCCTTAGTGGCAGAGGGGCCCTAAATAGTAGGTCTGGCCATGAAGGCCCTTAGCACCAAGTAGGCTAGGCTGGGGGGCCCTTAGTGCCAGACAGGCCAAGGGAACTCTGAGGCAGGCCCAGTGGTCTCTTGTGTGGGCCTGGTCAGGTCCACTCTTAGTGGCAGGGGCACCTTTAGCAGCAGGCCTGGCAAGAGCAGTCCTTAGTGGGAGGCCAGGAAAGGCTAGTGGCACCCTTAGTGGCACAGCAGGCAAGGCTGGGCCAAGGGGTCTCTTAGAGGCACGCCAGCCAGGCCAGGGGTAACCTAAGGGGCTCGCTCTTTCTTTTCTTTTCTTCTCTTTCTTTCTTTCTTTCTTTCTTTCTTTCTTTCTTTCTTTCTTTCTTTCTTTCTTTCTTTCTTTCTTTCTTTCTTTCTTTCTTTCTTTCTTTCTTTCTTTCTTTCTTTCTTTCTCTTTCTTTCTTTCTTTCTCTCTCTCTCTTTCTCTCTCTCTCTCTCTCTCTTTCTTTCTTTCCCTAGGGGAGGCCAGGCCAGGGGCACCCTTAGTGGTAGGGCAGCCCAGGTCAGGCCATGGGGTCTCTTAGAGGCAGGCCAGGCCAGGGGGGCATAAGGGGGGTGGCTTTGTTTCTTTCTTTCTATCTTTGTTCCTTTCCTTTTCTCCTTCCCTCCCTCCCTCTCTCCCTCCTTTCTTTCTTTCTTTTTCTTTTTCTTTCTTTCCTTCCTCCCTCCCTCCCTCCCTCTTTCTTTCTTTCTTTCTTTCTTTCTTTCTTTCTTTCTTTCTTTCTTTCTTTCTTTCTTTCTTTCTTTCTTTCTTTCTTTCTTTCTTTCTTTCCTTCCTTCCTTCCTTCCTTCCTTCCTTCCTTCCTTCCTTCCTTCCTTCTTTCTTTCTTCTTAGGGGCCTTAGCACTTGGTGCTCAGGGCATCATGGCTGGGTCTACTATTCATGGCTGCCCTGCTGCCTAGGGCCCCCCTTCTGCTAAGGGCCTGCCAGGCCTTCCCCAAGTGCTTCCTTGGACTGGCCTGGCTCCCCTTGGGCCTGAAAGAAAGAAAGAAAATGAGAATCCCCCTATGGCCACCCTGGCCTGGACTGGCCTGCCTCTAAGAGACTACCTGGCCTGCCACTACTGGCTTCCCTGGCCAGACCTGCTGCTAAGGGCTTCAGTGCCACTAAGGACAGGCCTACACAAGAGACCCACTGGTCAGGCCTGCCTCAGGGTCACCCAGGCTTGGCCTGACACTAAGGGTCCCCCTGGCCTAGTGTACTTGGCACTAAGGGCTAAATTGTCCCCAGGTGTGGCTGGACCCACAGGCCTGGCACTGAGTCCAAGGAAGAAATTGGGGTAGGCCTGGCACTAAGGGCCCTCTTTTGCCTACCCTACTTTGCCCCAGCTGTGGCTAAATTGGCCCCAGGTGTGGCTGGACCCACAGCTTTGGAAAATAAAAGCCAGAAGCCTTGGTGGAGTCCACATGGTGTTAGGTCTGCAGGTGAACAGAAAGCCAGAGCTGGGAAGGCTTGGGAGCCTCCACCCAGATTTCAAAGAATGTATGGAAAAGTCGGGGGCCCAGGAAGAGATCTGTCACAGGGGCAGAGTCAGCACAGGCAACCTTCACTACTGCAATGCCAAGTGGAAGCATGGGGTCGGACTTGCAGCAGAGAAACCCCATTAGCACCATGTCTAGTGGAGCCATGAGAGCAGGGCCACCATGGAGACCGCAGACCCGTAGAGATACAGACTAGAATGACAGCCTGGGAGAGCTGAAGTGTGGCCTGCAACCAGGAAAGCCATAGGAGACAAGCTGCCCAAGGACTTGGGGAGCCAGCACCCACAGCAACACGCAGAGGACATGGAATATGGACTCAAGGTACATGATTCACCATCTTTGAGATTTAATGCCTGCCCTACTGGATTTTGGACTTGCTTAGGACCTGATATCCCTTTATTTTGGCCTATTTCTCCCTTTTGGAATGGGAATATATACCTTATGTTTGTCCCACCACTGTATCTTGGAAGTAGATAACTTGTATTGATTTCACAGATGGGACTTTGAACTTTAGACTTGCGAGAGGAAATAAGTTAAGACTGTGCAGATGAAATGAATGTATTTGCATGTGAAAAGGACATGAATTTTGGGGGGCCAGGGCTGGAATGTAGTGGATTGAATTATGTTCCCCCAAAACTCACTGAAGCTTGAATTGTGTCTCCTACATTTTATGTGTTAGAAACTTAGCCCCAGGGACGGCTCATGGCTCACTCTGGAGAGTGTGGTGTTGACAACACCAACTCAAGGGTTAAGATTCCCTTACAGGTCATCTTAAAAAAAAAAGAAAGAAAGAAACTTAGCCCCCACTGTGACTCTTAAGAGGGTGGGAAATCCTATTCTGGAAGTAGAAAGGTGGAGCCTTGAAGAGGTGATTGGATTGTAGGACCATGCAGTGGTGAATGGATTAATAATGGTGGTCAGGGGTGTGGTTCTGATGACTTAAAAAGGAGAGTGAACGAGGAGGTTGGTCTCTCTCTGCTCCCCCGTTTTGCCATGTGAGACCCCTGAGTCACTGTCACCACCACTAAGACCCTCCCGGATGTGTTTGCTGGACTTTGGATTTCCCAGCCTTGGAAACTGTAAGCAATAAATTTTGTTTTCTTATAAATCACCCAGTTCCAAGTATTTTGTTATAAGCAACAGAAACGGACTAATACAAAAACCCACTATTATTCCACTGCAACAAAGACATGAACAGTCTGGACGGTGAAGACTTTGTAAAGCCAGGAAATCAGTAAACTTGGTGTGTCAGAGGGGGTGGTCCCCCCGTCTGACAGGCCCCCGCCACATGTTCACGATGCTGCAGACAACTGTTGGTGCAGCTAAGGGGACTTTTCTAAACCACCAGTGGACACAACCACAAAACAGGGGCAGTTGATGTGATGCAGCCAGGATCCTGCGGCATCTTCCTTCCTTGCATTCACATTGTTGTGGAAGTTTACTTTCACTTGTTGGACCCTGTCTGTGGGCACAGTAGGATCACATTCACATGGTCACATAACAAAGGACTCATGAGTCCACAGCCAAAGGTCCCTGAACAGGATTCTGGGGGTGTCAGAGTCCATTTGCAGGAACAATCCATGGTTATTCTAGGGGAAATATCAGGTGACCCATGCGGAGGTGGACAGGAAGCTGCTTCCGCAGAAACCTCGCAGGTTGGCTCCCAGGAACATGGGAAAGGTGCCAACTCCACCCACTGGGGCGCACTTGGCCATAATGCCCAGTGCCGGCGCCTCCCTGCCAGCCACAGAGATGGCCCCCTGCCCCCACCCTGTCCCTCATTCACCCCATCGGCTCCAGCACTAATCTTGTCCCTGTCCATCAGTATGGGTGTTCCTGGGTGGCCATAACACAGGACCACAAACTGGCTTAAAACAACAGAAATTTATCCTCTCTCTGTTCTGGAGCCCAGTTCTCAGTCGAGGTGTGGCAGGGCCATGCTCCCTCCAGAGGCTCCAGGGGAGGATCCTTCCTGCCTCTTCTGGCTCCCAGCTTATGGCCGTGGCCCTCAAGTCTCTGCCTCTGTCTTCACATGGCTTCTCCTCTGTGTGTCTCCTTTTCTGTCTCTTCTATGGATACTTGTCATTGGATTTAGGGCCACCTAGGCAATCCAAGATGATCTCCTCTGAAGATCCTAACTTGATCACACCAATGAAGACCCTTTTTCCAAACAGGTTCCCATTCACAGGTTCTGGGGACATATATTTTTGGGGAACCACTATTTAATCCACCCACTCATCCCTGCATCCACCATGGTCTCTTGCACGAAGCCATCTTCTAGCCTGGACTCTAGTCTTTCACGGGCTCCTGTCAGCTGAGGCATCCGGACACAACGTACATCAGGCGATGGCCCTGCCTTGCTCCAACACCTCCCAGGGATCCCCAGTACCCTTAGAATAAAGTCCACCCTCCTCCTCACCCATCACTGAAAATTGTCTACACCACCTGGAAGGGGCTGGAGTTCAATGCCCACGCCTCTCAGAAAAATGCACATAAAGAATTAAGGATCATCTTAGCAATCGGGTGTGACCCAGAGAATGAAAACGCAGTCCCATGATCATAAGATAGACGGGGTGAGTGACCGACCGTCGTCACGGTCTCTTTCCTTGTGTTGGAGTGAGTGGGACTGAAGCCAGTTTGGGACCTAAAACCACACGGGCTCTAAAAGATTTTAACAGGACAGTTTTTTTCTCGGCATGCATTTCTCTGAATCCCCTCTTTTCCCATGGTTATTTGATATTTTGAACTTTGGTTACAGGGCAAGATGGCGTTATTTACATAAATGTAAAGTTGTTTTCCAGCCAGGCTGGAGCTGCAGACTTGCCACGAGACACATACAAACCAGACCCTGGGAAAGCAAGGAAGACATCAGTAAAGCTGTGCTGATTCCACCCCTCCAGCGGGACCCTGAGCTGACACCAAGGACAGGAGCAGAAACCAGGCAGAGCCCTGGTGCGACCTTGCAACTGGCTCCTTGCACGGAGCCCCCACAGCTCACGTCCCCTCCCTCCTGCTTTTCATTCCCGCGGCCCCTCTTTAAAAACCCATCAGTGAACCTGCGTCTTTGAGATGGCTTTAGTCTGGCCATTCTCCTTCAGGTTTACTGGAGAGATGGGTGAGCCCAACACCTCTCCTCAGGTCACCAGTGTCTGCCGGAGACCAGCTCCGCAGGATTCGTTGGACCTGAATAGGTGGTGTGGCGTTGGCGAGGAAAGAAAGAGATGGACCACAGATGTCCAGTGCAAGTGTGGACAATGATCACATGAATCTTGCTTTATTTATATTTTTTCTTAACCTTTTACATGATAATTTATCTTTTAATCAAAACATTTATTATTTTATCTCTATAGAAAAAGAAAAATCGGAATGTTCCAAAGCATTCGTGCTGTGATAAAAGCACCCTCTCCTGCATCAATAGTTTACCCCAAAGCCTGTGGCTTGTGGCCAGGAAACTATACAATAGCAGCACGTTTGCCATTAGAGAGCGTCAGGCTTTTGGTCTGAATCACGATTCTTGACCTTTTAATCTTACACATAAACTTATATTCTAAATTCTTATAAAATCTTACTTATACTTATATTTAACAATTTAATGTCTTATGTTTATATTTATTATTCTAATTTATGACCAAAATCACAATATATACAACATGATTTTATATAATGAAACTTGATTATAACGTTCTATTATATTTTATACTATTATTAAAAACACTTATACTATAAACTAATCTAAACAAAATCTATTAATATCAAAAAACCTTTTTATATATTTTTATTATTTTACCTATTCATCTTTATAGTAAAACTTTCTAATTTTTTTTTACCAATTGACTCTGGGAACAGTACAAGGAACAAAGTGAAAAGTTAAATGACCCTACTCAAACTAACAAAAACACACCATATCATTCTTATTATTACTAGGGAAACAACATGTTCTTGGTAAACCAAGTGAAACTATGGGAGTGGGGAGAAACAAAGAAATCTGTAACTGGTTGATAAGCAATTAGTTATAAACATTACTGCACTCGGACCCACCGGATATGGATAGAAATCCAACATAATAACTTTATTCCACACGTACAAGAGCATGACCACAGCCACAATGGGTCCATGCACACATCACTAACAAGGAAGATTAATGACAAAATTAAATGGAGCCAACCCATTACCGGGAACATGCATCAAAAACGCCTTTAGTACTGACAATGCCCTTTAAATAAACCAGTTAATTTTGATGTATTTTAACATGTCCTTTGAGAAACTCCAGGGAATTTCCCAAAGCCATACTAAGCCAAAAGCTTAGGCTGTTAATTCTGGGAAGCCTTGTCAAGCAACCAAAGGTGAACAAACAAGAACTTCCATGGAGCCGCACCACACACATGGGACCCCCTTGTAGCCTGCAGAACAAGGGGTATCACTCAGGCTCCCATGCTGTTCCCTATAGAAGGATGGCTCACGGCAAGTGTTCCTGAATTAAAGCTGACTTCCATTTTCACCAACATCTGACCTTCAGTTCGTTTGTTGTTTGCGGCAGGCAGCCAGACTTGGGCCCAGGATCACTTGAAAGGTTTTATAAGGAAAAGTAGAAAGCAGACACCCCATGATGTAACAGCAGTTGACTTCCCTGAGTTGGAGCCCCCAAGACAGAAAGGCCTCTGCCAGGAGGTGGTCCAAGTGGCGTGGTGGCAGCAGGCCCTGCCCGAGCAAAGGCTCGTAGGCTGGAAATGCTGCCTGTGGGGCTGGAGCCAAGGCAGCGGCTCACAGGGTTCTTGGGAGCCAGCCCTGGGGCAGCTGGGAGGAGTCTGGCTTTTCCTCCGAGAGCTGCTAGGTCAGAGAAGGAAGGGCGTTGGGCTCCCGTCCAATGATGCTCAGCATATTCTCATGCCCTTACTCACTATTCCTGTATCTTCTTTGACAAAATGTGTATTCACATCCTTTGGCCATTTTTTAATTGGGTTGTCTTTTTCTTATTGACTTGTAAGCATTCTTTTTATATTCCAGATGTAAGTCCCTTATCAGATATAGGATTTGCAAATGTTTTTTCACATTCTATGAATTGTGTTTTCACAATTCAACTTCTGAAGGCTGAAAATGTTTAACTTTGATGAAGTCCAGTTTATTTTTTTATCTGTTGTTTGTGCTTCTGGGGTGTTATCTAAGAAACCATTGTCTAATCCAAGGTCACAAAGGTACATCACCCTGCTTTTGCACTATCGTTATCTGAAATTATTTTGTCGTTTGTTTAAATATTTGTTGTAAAAGTCGGGTAGGGTTGCCAGACAAAATATGGGACTGGTGACCACTTGAATTTGAATTCAGATAAATAGTGAATACTTTCTGCCGTGGATTGGATGTCTCCCCAAAGCTCATTGAGACTTAATCCCCACTGACAGTGTTAAGAGGGTAGGAGACCCTATTACGGTCATGAGAGGTGGGGCCTTGAAGAGGTGATTAGATTGTGAGGACCACACCCTACCTAGTAAATGGGTTAATCCATTGATGGTTTAATGGTGGTCATGGACATGGTTCTGAGGGCTTTAAAAGGAGAGCCAGTGAGGAGGTTAGTGTCTCTCTGCCTTTGCCATTTCGCCATGTGACAGCCTGCATCACTGTGCAGAGTCACCACGAACAAGGCCCTCACTAGGTCTGTTCCCTGGACTCTGGACTTCCCAGCCTCTGAAAATGCAAGCAATAAATATTGTTTCATTGCAAATTACCCAGTTTCACCTATTCTGTTATAAGCAACAGAAACAGACTAATACGCTTTCTTTATATATGTATATTTTATTGTTGTTGTCTTTTTTTTTTTTGGCGCTGGCCAGTATGGAGTTCGAACCCTTGACCTTAGTGTTAACTTTTTCGTATAACTATGTAAATATTGCACAGGATGTTTATCCTATGAAACTTATACATTCTCTGAGATTCAATTTTAACTGCTGTCCAGGTACTTTTATTAGTTCCCTCTCCACTGACTTAATAAGTTTTTTCCTCTTAATTGTGATCAAATTTACGTAATATAAACTTTACCATTTCAACCATTTTTTAAAAATCATTTTTTATTTTTCTTTCTCACCACACAAACAGGACACTGTAACCACTCTTCAGCATACAGTTCCTTGTTATTTTGTAATTGTTTTTTTTTTGCTATATGTATTCTCTTTAACTGAATCATTTCTTAATGAATTTTAATTACATAAAACACACTAATTTAAACTGTACAATGTTTTAAAAATATATGTATATCAGTTTAACATGAGTAAAACTACCACCCACATCAACACATAAAACATTTATTTTACATATGAATGCCATGTTATTTACCACATAAAAGTATCTTAAATATTATATCCTGTATTGTATGTTTTGTAAATATGAAACATCTTTTTATATGTTTGGATTCTGTCTAATAAAAATGTTGCTCTCTATCTCAATGACTTATAGTTCCCTTTAGATTCATATTGTCTTTCAACTCTATTGTTTTTAAACTTTGACTTTTAATTTTTTTAAGTGTTAATGACGATGATTTTATTTTCACTTTTTATTTTATTTTACTTCTCAAAATACATTGTATTTAATTTTCATGCCCCTTCACCTGTTCCTCTCTGTAAGAACCCAAATGCCCCAAGGGATCACACCCTGATCACATAAGCCCTTCTCAGCTGCACCCCATCATGGCGCTGGTTGCCCTTCTCTTCCGTACTCTCCTTCCCGCCGGCGCGAATCGCACGCCAATCAGCTCCCCCCCAAGCCCCATGCGGTATGCTAAGTAGGGATTGTATTTTAAACCAATCAGCTTTCCCTTAAAGCCCTATATATATGTGTGTGTGCTGCCTAATAAACAAGATCTCTCTGGTGGATCGTCAACTGGTGTCGACTCGTCCTTTCATTTGGTGCCGAAACCCAGGACGGAGTACCCCTCAAGCGGCGACACTTTTCGGATCACAGTGGCAACACTTTCCGAGTTGCCCCTCGGGAACTCCATCCCGCCAGGACCGGCCTCCCTTCCACCACTCACCACTGACGGTCCACCCTTGTCCATTCTTTTTGGCGCTGGCTCCTTCCACTCACCACTGGCTCATCATTAGGTAAGCCCCCTTTCCTAAAGGGCACCAGCCCTTTTTCAGGCTACCGCAGGGAGTCTAGCCGTGATCGTTCGGTAGCCCCTAACGCCCATACCCCACCCCACCATGGTCTTCATGACCACCATAAATTCCCAAACTATAACAGGTTCCAAAGCCCTGGTAAACTTTTACTTTCATTTTTGGAGGTTAAAAGCCCCATTCTGTTCTCTCTTTCTCTCTTTCACCCTCCTGTCCACCACTCTCTTCTCTCCACTTCCTGGGTCTGGGACCTGACCAGAAATTCCTAGCGCTAGGTTCCTTCAGGCACCGGGCTTTTGCCCTAGAGAAGTGGAGGTCTGAGTGATGACCCACACCTCCCTTCTCTCCTCCTGGTTCATACCTGAACCTGCCGGGACTGACGTGACCTACTGGGGACGCCCTCTAGGATCCCACCTTTCCCAACCGGCCGAAGGATCTGTCTTATCACTAATCTCTGTCCGATTTCTGTCTAAATTGCCATTAAGAGACCAGAATGGGCGCTTCCTCCTCCTCCCTAGGGGACTCTCCACTTCAATGCCTTCTGAAAAACCTCACCAACCTTTTCCTCAGGCCGGATATTAAGCCCAAACTCCTCACCAAATTACGAGACCTCTTTAACTACTGCCAGTGCCTAAAAAAATGGAAGGAGATCCCCTACATCGAAGCTTTTTGCCTCTTGGCTCAGAACCCCACCCTCTGCTCCTCTTGTGCTCCCTCTCAAGTCCTTTTAGCCTGTAAACCATCTTCACAGTCACCCCTCAATTCTTCCACCTTTGACCCTGCTGATGAACCCCTACCCTACCGACCTCCTCCTCCCCCAGTGCCTCTGGTGCCTGCTCCTCCTCCCGCGTCACCTTCTGCACCTCCTGCGCCATCCACTCCCCCGTCTTTACCTTCACCTACTCCTGACCCACTAAGACCCCCTTTCACCCATTCCCGAGGACCTCCCCCCACCCCTTTAACAATTGCCCCACTATGTGAGGTAGCTGGGGCTGAAGGAGCAGTTAGGGTCCATGTTCCCTTTTCCCTAGCTGACCTTACAGAATTAGAAAAAAGACTAGGCTCTTTCTCTACCGACCTTACCACCTACATTAAAGAATTCCAATGGATCCTGCAGGCCTACAGCCTCACACATCATGACATCTTCATGCTCCTAGCCAATACCCTCCTCCCTGAGGAACGCCGCAGGGTGTGGGATACAGCCCAAACCCATGCCACTGACACCCATCGTACCAATCCGGATCACCCGCCAGGCCCCCAAGCAGTCCCAGAACAGGAACCTAATTGGGATTATAACACAGCCCAGGGAATCCAGGCTCGAGAACGTTTTGCCTCTTGCTTAATAATTGGCCTCAAAAAATCGGCTCACAAGGTCGTCAATTTCCAAAAAATTCAAGAAATTGTCCAAAAAATGGAGGAAACTCCCTCCGAGTTCCTCAATAGATTAACTCAGGCCTTTCAAAAATACACTAACTTAGATCCCAACTCAGAAGACAGCCAGCATGTCCTTATGACCTATTTCCTGGCCCAATCCTACCCCGACATTAAAACTAAACTTAAAAAATTAGAGTAGGGTCCTGTAACCCCTCAGACTGAAATCCTGTCAGTGGCCTTCAAGGTTTTTCATAATCAGGAGGAGGAAAAGGAACGCTGAAAACAAAAGGCTGACCATGCCAACTTCCAGATGTTGGCCCAGCTTATCAAACCCCCTGGGTGCCCTCCCACAGCCTCCACCTCTAAGCCTCCACCTGGAGACTGCTTTAAATGTGGGAGGGAAGGACATTGGGCAAAGGCTTGCCCCACCCCCAGGCCACCCACCACTCCTTGTCCAAAATGCAAAAAGAAAGGACATTGGGGATCTGATTGCCCCCTCGCCCGAAGGGGTGAGGGACCAACTGCCCCACAGTTCCCCAAACCGTGGACACCACCTATGGTGGGCCTCGCTGAGGAGGACTGATGAAGCCTTGGGCCCTTCCCGACCATCTCTATAACAAAGCAGGAGCCCAGGGTATCCATGGTTGTGGACGGCCACCCAATATCTTTTCTCCTGGACACTGGAGCCACCTTTTCGGTCTTAAGGGAATATAAATGCCCCACCACCTCCAGCAGCTCTCCTATAGTCGGGGTAGGAGGTAAACAAATCTTTCTCCAAAAAACCCCTCTTTTAACCTGCTGCCTTCAAGGCACTCAATATGTTTTCTCCCATTCCTTTCTAGTACAGAATTATGGCCCCTCCTTTGCCCCCATAGCATACCTATCAAAACAGTTGGACCTCACTGTACGAGGCTGGGCACCCTGTCTAAGAGCCCTAGCAGCAGGACAGTTACTTCATAAGGAGGCATCCAAATTAACATTTGGGGCACCTCTCACCATTCTCTCACCACATCACCTCAAAGACCTCCTTACCTATAAGGCTCTCCAATCCCTCCCACCTTCCAGAATCCTAACCCTCCTATCCTCGTTTCTGGAAAATCCTGCTCTATCCTTCAATACCTGCCCACCCCTAAACCCGGCTACTCTACTGCCTATACCAGATTCCCCCAACACCCCTTTGCACAGCTGTGTAGAAAGCCTTCAGAATTTCATACCTTACCGCTCTTCCATCACTGAGGGGCCCCTGTCTCACGCTGATCTCACATGGTTCACGGATGGATCCTCATTCAAGGAAGGAAACACTCATTACGCAGGTTATGCCATAGTCTCCCTTGATTCGGTTATAGAAGCCCAACCTTTACCCAGGGGGACTACCAACCAGCAGGCCGAACTTATCGCCTCCAAGCGAGCCTGCGTTCTAGCTGAAGGAAGAACTCTTAACTTATACACTGACTCCAAATATGTCTTTCATATACTTCTCTCTCATGCCGCCATATGGAAAGAACGCGGTCTGCTTAACACCAAGGGTAACACAATCACCAACTCAGCTTTAATCTCCACATTAATTGAGGCATCCCATTTACCTTGTAAATTAGGAGTCATTCATTGCAGATCCCACCAGAGGGACGATTCCCCAATCACTCGCGGGAATTGTAAGGCTGACCTCGCCTCACGCACTGTGGCAATGCACCCACAGACACAAAACCAACTTCCCATTCTTCCATACGGCCCCCAGGGTTCACAGACACCCTCTCAGCCCCAACCGCCTAATGATGATAAGTCCTCTCTCTTTCGCTTGCTCTAAACTTGCCCTGCCAGGCAATCCATTTACACCTGGCAACAAATCATTTCTGAAACACTCATCTTTCTCAACCACACCTCGCCGGCTCTCTCTCCCGAAAATTGTTTTCTTTGCACCTCTCTCATGCGACCGCTCCTGGCGGCCGTCCCCTTAAATGCTTCCCTTCCTCTCAATGCTACCTCCTCCCCACCATCAGAACACCTTAACCTTCCAGGCGTCCCTCTCTGGGAGCCCAACGACGACAAAGACAACAATACTCTGTTGCCCCGTCACTGTCTCCCCCGTCTTATTGTAATCTTAACACAACCATTCATACCCACACCGTCGCCCCACCAGGCTCTTTCTTCTGGTGCAATGGAACCCTCTCTACCTCCATCCTGCCTAATCTTACTGCCCCATGCCTTCTTGTCACCATTGTCCCTCAACTCACTCTGTACTCCAATTCAGAACTGTTCTATCTTCTTCACCCACCCTCAAGACAAAAAAGGGCTGCCTTCCTCCCAATCATGGTCGGTATTTCTTTAACAACATCAGCGGTCAGAGCTGGCCTGTCGGGAGGAGCCTTAGGGCACAGTTTATGGGCGGTCAAAGACATCAATGCTAAACTTGAAGGGGCTCTGACTTCCACTGCCGAATCTCTTTCCTCTCTACAGAGACAGATCACCTCTTTAGCTCAGGTCACCCTCCAAAACCGCAGAGCACTAGACCGCCTCACTGCAGAAAAAGGAGGTACTTGCATCTGCCTTGGGGAAGAATGCTGTTATTATATCAATGAATCCGGTCTAGTAGAAACAAACATCATCAAACTCACCGACATGGCTTCCAGCCTATGAACCACATCCAGTTCTAACCCCTTTTCCTCCTTTATCTTAAGCCCTGTCCTAACTTGGATTTGGCCCATTTTGGGACCTCTAATCATTATCCTCATAACCTGCCTTTTCTTGCCCTGTATCATTAGGTTTCTTCAAACCCAAGTGGGAAAAATCTCTAATCAGGCCTTTAACCAGCTTTTGCTTAGAAACTACCAGCTTCTAGGTACCGATGAATCCCCCCGCCTCATCTCGTGAGCGCCTCAGCCGATGCTGAAGAGGTACCACCTTACAGAGGGAACGCGTTCCTACACGTCCTTGCCACCAACGCCTGGCTGCTCCCTCCAGTCTCCAACTACCAATGGAACCAGTGCATATTCGACTTGTGGCTTCAAGGAACGTTTATGGACTTTTCCCTTTTTGAAATTACTTGTTTCTCCACCCTCCTTTGGGGTTTCATAATGGGTATTTATGTACCTTCCTCCCTTTGTCCCCCCCACAACGCCCCAGTTCAGCAGGAAGTAGCTCGATGACTTCAACGTCCCCTTTCCTAAAACAAGAAAAAGGGAGGAATGTAGGGACCCAAATGCCCCAAGGGATCACACCCTGATCACATAAGCCCTTCTCAGCTGCACCCCATCATGGCGCTGGTGGCCCTTCTCTTCCGTACTCTCCTTCCCGCCGGCGCGAATTACACACCAATCAGCTCCCCCCAAGCCCCATGCGGTATGCTAAGTAGGGATTGTATTTTAAGCCAATCAGTTTCCCCCTTAAAGCCCTATATATGTGTGTGTGTGTGTGCTGCCTAATAAACAAGATCTCTCTGGTGGATCGTCAACTGGTGTCGACTCGTCCTTTCAAAATGAAATCCTTCTTTCTCCCTTCCACTCCCTCTCTCTCTCTCTCTCTCTCTGTTTTTGTGTGTGTGTGTATATTCATATAATTACACATTTATATATAAATATATGTATATACACATATACATGTAACACAAACATATATGCACATGTACATATATAATATACATAATAGTATATGAATTATTTCATACATTAGAAAGATGGACAGATAGGCAGGTAAAAGTATAAAATCTGGGACATGCACTCACATTACCCACTAAGACTGGTGAGCTCTTGTGGTTGGGCTTCACTTTCTACTTTCTATATTTCTGTATTGTTTAATTTCTTTTTAAGGATAAACTTATGTTTGTAGTAGTATTTTGTTTAGATGGTAAGTACTTCTCCAGTGTATCTTATCCAAATTCAGAAAATAAAAACTAAGTAACAGAGGCTGGAGACCTTGCTGATGTTGGCCACACCTGCCCCTGCCCCAGGAGGAGACCCCCGCTGTTCCTGGCCGCGAGATCACGGACCACCTGGACAGGCTGCCACGGGACGTGGCCCAGGAGCGGCTGCACCAGGACATCGTGTGGTTGCTGGACCAGCCCAGTGGGCCCCGCAGCCCTGCCGGCCCCCTGGCCTGGGGCCCCTTCTCTGCCCACCCGGGGCCTTCCTCCCAGGCCTCAAGGGGACCAAGAAGAGCAGGAGGCCCCCGGGAAAGGCTGGGCTGGGGTCGCAAGGGGCCCGGGGACGGGGCAAGAAGCTGACCCTGTCCTTCCCTGGCCCCCTGGCCGAGAGCTCAGTCACGCTGTCACCTGTGGACTCGCTGGACTCTCCGCGGCCCTTTGGTGGGCCACCTGCTTCCCCTGGTGGCTTCCCCCTTGAGGGGTCCTACGCGGCTGCCACTGCCACGGCTGTGTCTCTGGCGCAGCTCGGTGGCCCAGGCCGGGCGGGTCTACAGCGACAGCCCCCTGGGGGCTGCTTGCTCAGCCTGGGCCTCCTGAACCCTGTGGCTGTCCCCCTTGACTGGGCCCGACTGCCTCCACCTGCCCCACCAGGCCCCTCGTTCCTGCTGCCATTGGCACCGGGACCCCAGCTGCTCAACCCTGGGACCCCCATCTCCCCCCAGGCGCGGCCCCCACCTTACCTGGCATCTCCGGGACACGGCGAGGAGTACCCGGCATATTTTCATGTGTCTATTTGCCATTTGTATTTGCTCTTTGACAAAGTGTCTGTTTGAGTGTGTTTTGTCCGTTTAAAAAAATGGAGTTTGTTTGTTCTTTATTGTTGATCTTTGAGAGTTCTTTATATATTCTAGATAAAAATCCTTTGTCAGATATGTGATATACAAATATTTTATCCCAGTCTGTAGCTTATCTTTTCATTCTTTGAACAGTGTATTTCACAGAGCAGACAATTTTAGGGTTTTTTTTTTTGTTGTTGTTTTTGTTTTTTTAAAAGATGATGGTAAGGGGATTTCAACCCTTGCCTTGGTGTTGTCAGCACCACACTCTCCCAAGTGAGCTAACTGGACATCCCTATATAGGGACACAAACCTGCGGCCTTGGTGTTATCAGCAACACACTCTCCCAATTAGCCATGGGCTGGCCCTAAAATTTTAGTTTTGATAAAGTCCGATTTTTAAATTTTTTCTTCTGTGGATTGTGCTTACAGTGTCATATTTAGGAACTCCTTGACAAACTCTAGGTGTGAGAGTTTTCTCCTAAGTTTTCTTTTACAAAGTTTTGTACTTTAATATTTGACTTTCAGACCTGTGGTCTATTTCAGGTCAAATTTAAAATAAGGTGTGTGGTTTAAGTTGAGAAACATTTTTTTTTTCATGTAGATGTTCTAGTGTTTCAACATTGTTGATTGAGAAAACTATTTTTTTCTCCATTGAGTTGCTTTTGCACCTCTGCCAAAAAACAATTATCGACACTTGCGTGGGTCTATTTCTGAACTTATTATCTGTTCCATTGACCTATGTGCTACTGTATAATAAGTCTTAAAATCGACTCTTGTGATTCCTTCAACTTTGTTCTTTTTCAAAATTATTTTTGCTATTCTAGATCCTTTGCTATTCTAGTCCCATCTAACTTTTGATTTAACTTGGTCATTTTCTACAAAAAAGTCTGCTGGGATCTTGATTGGAATTGCACTGATAGTTTAGATCAGGAGTTGGTAAATTATGGCCAAATCTGGCTCACCACCTGTTTTTGTAAGTAAAGTTTTATTGGGACACAGTCACATCATGTTTGCATTGTCTTTGGCTGCTTTCATGTCACAGCAACAGAATTGAGTAGTTGTGACAGAGTCTGCATAATCCATGAAACCTAAAATATTTACTATCTGGCCCTTTAGAGAAAAAGTTGCTGACCCCCTGCTTTAGATCAATTTGGAATTGACAACTTGACAATACTGAGTATTTTGATCCAAGAACATGGTATATCTCTTTTTAATTCTACTTTGAATCCCCTCATTAGTATTTTGCAGTTTTCAGTAAAGAGATCTTGCTCATATTTTATTGGATTAAATGCTTAAATACTCCATTTATTTTACTATTGTATATGGTACTGTTTTAAAATTTTTATTTCAATTCTTCATTGCAAGTTATTATAGAAATATAATTGTTTTTTGTATCTTGTGACATCACTAAACTTATGTTTTAATTCTAGTCTTTTAAAACAGATTCTTTGGGATTTTCTATGTAGACAATCTGTGTATGTGAAAAGAGACGGTTTTATTTTTGCCTCTCCAATTTGCATGCCTTTTTCTTCCTATACCCCCAGCTCTATTGAGGCAGAGCAACAAATAAAGTTGTATAAGTTTAAGGTGTACAATGTGGTGATTTGATATACATGTATATGGTGAAATTATTGCCACAATCAGTTAACACAGCTACCATCTCGCTAAGTTACCATCTTTGTGTGTGTGTGTGTGTATAGTAGGAACACTTAAGATCTACTCTTTTAGCACATTTCATATATAAAATACAGTATTGTATTGCAGTTACAGAATTGTAACTACAGTCAACATACTGTATGTTAGATCTCCAGAATTTATTCAGTTTATAATTGGGAGTTTGTACCCTTTGACAAACATCTCCCTTTTCTCCCATCTCCCCAGCCCCTGATAATTACCATTCTACTCTGTGCTTCTGTGAGTTTGACTTTTTGAGATTTCACATGTAAGTGAGTTCGTGCAGTATTTGTCTTTCTCTGCCTGGCTTATTTCATTTAGCATAATGTCCTCCAGGTTCATCCATGTACATGTTCTCCAAGTTCATCTCACAAATGGTGAGATTTCCTTCTTTCTTATGTGTATGCCGTTTACTTTTCCTTATCATATTGCACTGGGCAGGACCTTAGTATTATATTGAAGTTGTCAAAGTAGACACCCTTGCCTTGTCTTACATCTTAGGGCAAAGCATCGTCTTTCACTTTTGAGTAAAATATCAGCTGTAGGTTTTTGTAGAAGTCATATATTAAGTTGAGGAAGTTTCCTCTATTTCTAGTTTGCTAGTTGTTGTCATGAATGGGTGTTGGATCTTGTCAAGTGCTTTTGCTCTGTCAATTGATATGATCATATGATTTTTCTTCTTTAGTCTGTTAATAGGGTGGACTACACTGATTGATTTTTTAAATTGAGATATAATTTACACAATATAAAAGTCACCATTTTAGAGCGTACAACTCAGTGGATTGTAGTGTGTTCACAAGGTTGTGTAGTTATTACCATTATCTAATTCCAAAACATTTTTATCACCCCCAAAAGAAACCTTATGCTCATTAGCATTCTGCCTTGCCCCCCCCAGACCCTGGCAACCACTAATCTATTTCCTGTCTCTATGGATTTACCTATTCTGGACATTTCATATAAATGGGATTGTATAACAGCTGTCCTTTTTTGGCTGGCTTTTTACACTTAGCATAGTGTTTTCTAGGTTCATTCTTGTTATAGCATGTATCAGTATGTCATTCCTCTTTATGGCTGAATAATATTCCATTCTATGGATATACCAATCTTGTTTATCCATTCATAAGATAGACATTTGGGTTGTTTCTACTTTTTTGGCTCTTATGACTAATGCGGCTACAAATATCCATGTACAAATTTTTCTATGAACATATGTTTTAATTCTCTTGGGTATATACCTAGGAGTGGAATTGCTGGGTCATATGGGAGCTTTATGTTTAACTTTTTGAGTAACTGCCAAACTGTCTTCCACATCAGCTAAACTATTTTACCTTCTCACCAGTAATATATCAGTGTTTTAGTTTAGGATCTTTAAGATGGACAGCACCCCTTCAATGATTAGGAGAGACACTACATGGAAATAAAAATTGTGTTACTTACAGGACCCAGGGGGTACACGGCATACTCAGAAGCCACACACGTGAGGATGAGGGAGTGGGTGGAGAGAGAGAGAGACCCCGGGGTCAATACCTTTATTAGGATCCAGGGCATTATCCAAACAGGTTTCCTGCTGGGAGTTCTAACTGTTGGGTCTAAAGCAGGGAGGCATGAGTTCCAGGAGGTCAAACTGTGACTAAGAGGGGGTCACTGCAGCATATTTGCATGGTCCACGTGGGGTTTGGAGGTCACCCTAGCTGTCCCCTAGGGAAGTTGTCACCAGCCGATGGTTATATAAGACAGATATCTGGATCAACCACAGAGATGAACTGGAAGGAGATAGACAACTGGAAACTTGTCAAGAGTGATGAAGTCCTGCTTCTGGTATGAGGAAGTCAAGCTCATATTAAAAATGGATGTTGAAGCAACATAAAACTATAAGAATTCACTATACCCATGGTTCTAGTTTCTGCACATCTTTACCAACACATGTATTGTTCATTTAAAAAAAATTATAGCCATCCTAGTGGGGGTGAAAAAGTATCTCATTATGGTTTTTTTTTTTTTTTCTCATTATGGTTTTGATTTGCATTTCTCTAATGCCTAGTGATACTGAATATCTTTTCCTGTGCTTATTGGCCATTTGCATATCTTCTTTGGTCAAATGTCTATTCAAGGCCTTTGCTTATTTAAAAACTGGGATCTTTATTTTTTTTGTTGCTGAGTTGTAAGAGTTCTTTAGATATTCTGGATACTAGATCCTTATCAGACACACAAGTTGCCAGTATTTTTTCCCATTCTGTGGGTTGTCTTTGCATTTCTGGATGGTGTTTTTAATTTTAGTGATGTCCAATTTACCTATTTTTTTGGGGTTGCTTGTGCTTTAGGTGTTATATCTAAGAAACTCTTGCCTAACAAAGGTCATGAAGATTCACACCAGTCTTCCTCTAAGAGTTTTATAGCTTTAATTCTTACATTTAGGTCTTTGGTCCATTTTGAGTTAATTTTGTATGTAGTGTGCAACTTTATTTTTTTTTGCTGGTGAATATCCAATTGTCCAGCACCACTTGTTGTAACGACTGTTCTTTCCCAGTTGAGTTGTCTTGGTAATTTTGTCGAAATCAGTTGACCATACATTTACAGTCTATAGTAGACTACACATCTTTAGGTTTATTTTTGGAATCTCAAGGCTATTCCATTGATGTATATGCCTCTCTTCATGCCAACACCACACAATCTTGATCACTGTAGTTTTGTAGTAAGTTTTGAAACTAGGAAGTATGAAACGTCCAATTGTGTTCTTATTTTTCCAGATTGTTTTGATAGAATTTCCATATGAGTTTTAGGATCAGATTGTCAATTTCTGTTGAAAAGACAGTTTGAGTTTTGATAGGGATTGTCTTGAATCTGTAGGTCAATTTGGGGAATATTGCCATCTTAACAGTATTAACTCTTTCAATCCATGAACTCAGGATGTCTTTGCATTTACTTAGGTTTTCTTTAATTTCTTTCATTAATGTTTTATTCTTAAGAGTCTAAGTCTTGCAGTTTTTGTTAAATCTGTTGCAAAGTATCTTATTTTTTGATGCTATTGTAAATGAAGTTGTCTTCTTAATTTCATTTTTAGATCATTCATTGCTATATCATAGAAATGCAAGTCATTTTTGTATATTGATCTTTCTGCAAGCTTCCTGAACCCATTTATTAGCTCTAATATTTCTTTGTGAATTCCTTAAGATTTTCTGTATATAAAGTTATGTCATCTGCACATAGAGGCATTTTACTTCTTCCTTTCTAATGTGGATGGCTTTTATTTCACTTTCTTGCCTAATTGGTCTAGATAAAACCATCAGTACAATGTTGAACAGAAGAGGTGAGAGCAGATATCTTTGCCTTGTTCCTGATCTTAAGAGGAAATTTTTATTTTTATGTTTTAAAAAGCTAGTCAAATGAAGCAGTGGGAGTGGAGAAAGAACAAAGAAATCTGTAAATCGTTGTGACCAATTAGTCGTGAACACCGCTGCACTTGGACCACCTAGTTTTATGATTTTAATACTTTTGAATTTATTATGACTTTTTTTTTTTTTTTTTTAAAGATGACCGGTAAGGGGATCTTAACCCTTTACTTGGTGTTGTCAGCACCATGCTCTCCCAAGTGAGCCACGGGCTGGCCCTAAGTTTATTACAACTTTTAAAGTTGCCCACCATTTGGTCTGCTTTGGGTAATGTTCCATGTGCACTTGAAAAGAATGTGTATTCTGCCATTGTTGGGTGGAGTGTTTTATGATGTCTGTTAGGTGAGGTTGGTTGTTCAAGTCTTCTATTTCCCCACTGATCTCCAGTCTATTGTTCTACCTATTATTAAAAGTGGGTAATGAGTCTCCAATATTATTGCTGAATTATCTATTTCTGTCTTCATTCATGCCAGTTTTTGCTTCGTGTATTTTGGTACTCTGTTGTTAGATGCACATATATTTACAATTGTTTTATCTTCTTAATGTATTGACCTTTTAATCATTATAAAATGTCCTCCCTTGTCTCTTGTAACGATTTTCGTCTTGAAGTCTATTTTGTCTGATATTAGTATAGCTACACCAACTCTCTTTTTTTTGTTACTATTTCTGTGGCATACAATGGTTAAGCTCGGGCAACATTTTTATAGCAATATCAAGTGATCTACTTCTTTCCTCTCCTTGAAGGCAGAGACTGGGACTGCATTTTCTTAGAAAAGAAGCTTTACTGGATTGAGTTATGTCCCCCCCCACCAAACTCCCTGAAGCTTGAATTGTGTCCCCCAATTTTATGTATTAGAATCTTAGCCCCCACTGTGACTGTTTAGAGGGTGGGAAATCCTATTATTAAAGGTGGAGTTTTGAAAAGGTGATTGGGTTGTAGGACCCGCAGTAGTGAACAGATTAAAAATGGTGGTCAGGGGCGTGGTTCTGAGTGCTTCAAAGAAGGGGAGAGTCTGTCTTTCTCTGCTCTCTCTGTTCTCTCTGCTTCCACCATCTTGCAGTGTGAGACCCCTGGGTCACTGTCCCCACCACCAGATGGACTTGGGACTTCCCAGCTTCAGAAACTGTAAGCAATAAATTTTGTTTTCTTTATAAACCACCCAGTTCTGTGTATTTTGTTATAAGCAATGGAAACGGAATACTACAGAACATTTCCCAGCCAGGGGTGGGCACTCAACAGGCACTAGGAGCACTGATGGAGTGAGGAATATATTTCTGACTGATATCCACAAGGGGAAACCCTAATTAGTCCTTCCCCACCTCTGCTCCTTCAGAGCCATGTGACTGGGGAAGCAGACCCCAGGGTCGCCAGTTCCAGGAGGGAAAAATCCACAGGGCACTGCCAGCCTGAGTCCTGGGGGGCTTGTTAGTGGCTAGGGAGCCCCTGGGATGGCAGCCTCAGGGACCCCCTCAATAACAAGACTCATATCCTCAGCACTTTCTTTCTTAGGCAGCAAGCAGAGAACTGTGTCTGCAGGCATTGCTGGAGCCTCCCCTGGCCATGGTGAGTGTGAATTCAGGGCCTTTGCTTGGCTGAAATCCACCCTGACCCATCCCCAGCACTGAGTGAGATGTGAAAATGAGTAGAGGGAGACAGAAATTGCAGAGTGACTGAGCATTAACCTGAAAAAGGCCGAACAAGGACACACTTGGATGGAGTTTGCTGGAAAGGTGTTCAGTTCTGCATTTTGCAGATGACAGAATATGGGGTGGAGGAGAATATGAGATCTGCCCAGGAAGGCGAGGCAGAGCCTCTGGGGGGACCTCAAAGAGATCCTTCCAAGATCACACACACCCAGACACAGAACCCCGGGAAGCACAAGTGTGAGGGCTGACAGCGGGGATGCGGGGTGATTACACATGGTTTGAGCATTTGGGGTGTGAACGCTCATGATGCTGGAGCTTCATGGGCAAAAACACACATTTATATGCAATCATTTAGGGTGAGGACTCAACGAGGGTGGAGAATGGGCTCCTGCTTTTTGTGGGGGAGGGTGGCTTCCTGATGAGAACAAAGAGGATGCAGGACTCCAGACACCAATGTCATGAGTTCCTCATCATCTGGGCTGCTGGCAGCTCCTAGGGACGACCCCAGGGCCCTCTGGACCTCGCTGTGGAGGTAGCCTCGGCCCTCCCAGGAACTCTCCCGCCAAGCAAGCAGCTGGCCTGGGACTCTCTCAGTGGTGCAATTTTCACTATTTCCAGGTGTGCAAGCAAGGAACATTCTAATCCTATCTAATCCTATCACTTCCTTGTGACCAGGCCCCCTCTGTCCATCCAAGTTGGAAAATGGAATCGGAACACGTTGAGACCAACTCACAGCTCCTCAGCTGTTGCAGGGTTAAATTTCAGCCACATTCAAGTTTTTTCATATCTCCTTCCTTCTCAGCACCACACTCTCCTGAGTGAGCCACAGGCCGGCCCCATATCTCCTTCCTTCTATCTGGGATGGGTGCAGGGGGCTGGGACTGGTCACATTTCCACTGTGAAAGTGCGGCGGGTCCCGGCTGCACATGCGAGTCCACCAGGTGCCGTGAGTCCCCATCCCCAGGGGAACAGAGTCCTCCTCTGGCTGGGCTGGACCGGCCCTGCCCCACCCTCCTGAAGTGGCTGTGCAGGCTCCTGCACCTGCTTTTCTTTCTCACACCCACATCTATCCCATCAGGAAATTCTGGGGGCTCCACCTTCAGTACCTGTCCAGCTCGGACACTTCTTACCACCTCTATGGTCCCCAACCTAGTCCAGTCCCCATCATTACTCACCAGGACCAGCCCAGTTGCTTCCTCGCAGAACTCCAGGCCTCAACTGCATCCCCCACAGGGTGTTCTCCCATAGCTGCCAGAAGGCGCCTGGGGACACCAGAGTCAGGGTACCTCCCTGCTCTGCTCAGAACCTTCCATGGCTCCCTCCTCACTAGGAGTAAATGCCTATGTTCTCCCCGTGGCCCACAAGGCCTGCACAACAGATCCTTGTCCCTGCCCTGACCTCACCTTCTCCCTCTTGTGTATTATCTCTACCTGCTTGTTCCTCCTTGTGGTTCCTTTTTCAGGCAAGGTCCAGCCACAGGGCCTTTGCATGGACTCTTGCTTCTACCTAGAATGTTCATTGCTTGCATATCCTCTTGATTAATTTTTTCATTTCCTTCAAGTGTGAATTCAGGGTCTTTGTATGGCTGGAGAAACAACCCTGGTCCATCCCCAGCCCTACAGGTGAGATCTGAAAATGGGGGACGGGAGCACACAGAATAAGAGATTTTGGAGTGACTGAGCATTTGATTAGCCGATTCTCCCTAGAAGTCTTCTGCTTATTCTTTTCCTGTAGCACCTATCTTTTAATGTGCAGTCTCGCTTGCTGAGTTAGCACGTTTGTCGATTAGTGCCTGACTTCCTCCTCTCAAACCTTCTGCTGTTTCAGGGCAGGGACCTCTGCCTGATTAGCTCCCTGCTTGTCCCCCGCACCCAGAGCAGCACCTGGCACAGAACAAATGCTCAATGACTGTGCAGAGAATGAAAGCCGAGCCCACAAAACTCACAGCTCTTAAGGCACAGCCTTAAGAGATGGACTTCTGGGTTTGAATCCTGGCCCCTGGACTGTGAGATTGTGAGAAAACTATCCCTTGCATGCCCTGCAGAGAATAAAAGTCCCAGCTGTCTTGGCCAGAAGTCAGAGAACACAGGATTCATAACAGTGTTCAGGGAATCTTACTGAATATTACGCATGAGCTCACAGGGTTACCTTCCCCAGATGAGGCTCAGAGGGGCAGGGTCACGCAGCCCCTAGTAAGTGAAGGTACCAACATTCAAATCCATGCTGATTTCAGAGCAGGAACTTGTTGCTCCTGCTGGCCACTGAAGGGCTGTCCTGAGCACAGGGTTTCTGCTCTACAGGATCAGGATTGTTTTGCCAGGTAGTGACTTCACCATCGCTGGACGTGAGCAAGTAGAAGCTGTGTAATTGTGGTACAGGACACCCCTACACTGAGTGTGTATTGAGGGGGGTTTCCTTTCTAATCCTCCTCTTTAATCTGGTCAAAAGGGGCTGACTTATTCCTGAAGGGGGCCTGTGATAACACCATAAAGGGTCCCTTCTCTGTATGACACTAACCGTTGGAGCCCATCAGGCTGGTTTTGACCTCTCCCTCGGAAAAGCATCCCCTCGCTCTGGAAAATCCGTCTACGTGCCTTATGTCCCCACACGTGGCTTCCTACGATCTTCCCGAAAAGTCTATCGCGTGGCTGCCAGACAGCTCAGTGTCACTCACATATTTATAGTTTTTACTGGACACTTGCTCTGCAGGTCATTTATTGAAAACTTTAATTACAATAGGCTTGATCATATTTTGCATTTAAAGAGGTGCCTCTTTATGTCTGCCACTGGCTTCCTCTGTCAAAACTACATTGATTTAACTTCAAGAAGAGCATGAAACTTTTACCTAGGGACAAAAATCCCTGTTAGTAATTTAATTTTTTTTCTATTTACAAAAGCTTAGCAATTGATGCAGAAAAATTGTGAAATTCAGAAAAGCATGAAAAATGTATGCATATGTAATCACACAATTAGAATCTTATCATTTTGTATTTTGATCTCAAAAAGCACATACATGAGAATTCTTTTTATGTGATTATTTAGTCTTGAAGACATAACCATAATGATGACTCTCAGTATTTGTATGTTTGATTTATTCTTCTATCAGGATGTTAGGATTTTGTTTTTCCCTTAATGGTTTATAAGGACATTTTGCAATCACTTAGGATATTTCCTTTAAAAAAAATTAAATGCTGCTACTATGAACATTCCTGTACATGTAAGTCATATTGTTTCTTTATGAGAAAAACCTAGATGTGGGATTGCAGAGCCAAAATAGGCTTTGGATATGTATATATATAGACAAATTGTGTGCTCTTGCAACCACCAGTTCAAGGATAATGGTAATGACCTAGCTCAGCTCACACACAACAGCATGTAGCACTCATTTCTTATCCTTAATCTGTGCCAAGGTGATATTTGAAAAACCCTATCTTTTAAAAAATTGAGGTAAAATTCACATAGAATAAAATGAACCATTCGAAAGTGGACATTTCAGTGGCATTTAGTAACTTACTGATCATATGTTGTGCAAACACCACCTCTATCTAGTTCCAAGATATTTTCATCACCCCCGAAGGAAACCCCATCCCCATTAGCAGTCACTCCTTGTTACCCCTTCCACAGCCTGTGGCAACCATGAATCTGCTTTCTGTCTCTATGAATTTGCCTGTTCTGGGCATTGCATATAAATGGAGTCCTATGCTATGTGGCTTTTTTTGTCTGGCTTCATTCGCTGAGCATGGTTTTGAGGTGCATTCATGTTGTAGTGCGTGTCAGTGCTGCATTCCTTTTTTTGACTGCATAATACTCTATCGCATGGCTACCCCACATTGTGTTTATCCATTCATCACCTGATGGACAAATGGGTTGTTTCCACCCCGTGACAATTTTGTGAATAGCGCTGCTACGAACATTCATGTGGAAGTTGTTTGAACACCCATTTTCAATTCCTGTAGGTCTATACCTAGGAGTGGAAATGCTGGGTCCCATGGTAACTCCATGGTTAATTTTGAGAACTAGCTACCTTGTTTTAATTTGCATTTCTTTGATTATCACGAGATTAAAACAATGTTTCTCAATGTGGATATTGTTCCATTTGCTTATTTTCTACGGAGGTGTTAAAGGCCCACTGGCAGCCATAGCAAGAGGAGCCTCTGTCCTGGTACTGATGCTTCTGAGAACTGTGCTCTGACATTGTTCTGTCCTACCCCACCCCAAGGGGTGAAGAGTCCACAGAACTGAGTATGTGTTGACCTAAAGCTTGCACCCATTGTAGACAAAGCTCTACAAGATCCCAGAATTCCCTGTCCAGGTGGCTCCAAGCCATTAGCAGGGCCTGATAGTGACTCCTTCCTGGGTCCCACCCCACCATGTGGACATACGGCTGGTGTGCACACTGAGATGTGATCGGGCAGTGACTGCTGGTGGAGGGTGTAGCTGCAACTTGACTTGCATGGATGTGGTGTCCATACACGTCCACACGAGGACCTTGGAGAGCAGGATGGCTCCTGGTGTGGGAAGAGAAGGGGACAGGTTCTGGCCCAGGAACAGGCTCAGGGAGCTCCCCACCTCATCACATTCTGCTGTGGAAATCTGAAGAGTCCAGGAATTAATTCTAAATTCGAATCTGGCTTTCCTGGTCCTTACAAAGGCATGTTTCTCAATGCAGGGAGTTAGACCATGTTTCATTTAAGTGTTTGTTAACTTCATGTTTAACCTAACTATTCAGTCACGTGGCATGTGGGTCTTCATCTGAACTCTGCAAGTTGGGGGGTAGACCCGGGGGTATGTTTTTTTCTTAATGATTTGAAAGAGTTAAACATTTTTTAGGATTTAAAATTTTTTACTCCATGATTTGCTTCTAAGTTTGCTTCAATTTAACAATGTTTTGTGATGTTCAGAAAGGACACTTTAAAAATAGTCATATCCCATCCCCTTTTTCTCTGCAAAGTTTTCCGTGTAACTGAGTTTCTATCATTCTCTCTGTAAAAAACCCTGCGGATCTCTCTGATATCGTTTAATTTACAGGCAAAAGGCCTCTTCTGAATACATGCTCTGGGCATCTCAGTCTAGCATGCCTTTTCTTAGATCTGGATTTGCTAAGTGGAGTCTGAGGTTCTTGGTTTAGGGTTTCATTTTGCTTTGGTTTCTGAAGATTGGAAGTCAGGCTTGACTTTTTTTTTCAGAGCATGAATCCCTCAGAGAATCTCATTGAACTTCCTCCTTAATTGAAATACTTTTCAGTTTCACTTGTGCTAGATCAGAGGTTGGCAGACTACAGTCTAAAAGCCAAATGTGGCTCCCTGCCTGTTTTAAATAAAGTTTTATTGAAACACAGCCACACACATCTGTTTTCCTTATTGTCCGTGTCTGCTTTCATCTTGCAGTGGCAGAGCTGAGCAGCTGTAACACAAATTGTACAGCCCAAAATGCCGAAAATATTCGCTATCTGGCCTGTTACCAAAAGAAGTTTGCATCCTAGTGCTAGACCAGCATGGGTGTCTACTTCCTACTTTCTGATTTTCCTTTTTTCATGAAAAGTGGGCATCTATACCTTACTGCCTTTTTGCTCCTGTTAAGTTTTTCCGTGGTCCTGGCTTGTCTTCTTTTAATAACCAGACTATCTCTGAACTTAAGCACATTATTTGTTGTTTTTCTCTACTTTGTTTTTTATTTTATTATTTTGGGGGGGTTGGGGGGCAGCTGGCCGGTAAGGGGATCCGAATTCTTGAACTCGGTGTTTGTTTTTCTCTACTTTATATGTTCTCAGAGTGCAATTTTAAAATTTATGTCCAAAATGAAAATTTCGACACTTCAAACACTTAAATGGTCATTCTCAATTTCTACCATCGCATTGCTGCCGATGAGTATTTTTAGGGATACAACCAGTTAATTTTTTCTCTCCTATGTGGGTCACTGGCTTGCAGATTTCTCAAAGCGCCACTAGATGGTGCACAAATTGGACCTCTCCTGCCCGCTCCCCCACTCCTTCCTTGTTTCAAAGGAGGTATTTGAAGGAATAATATAATTTAATTGACAAATAAAAATTGTATGTATTTACCATGTACAACTTGAAGTTTTGAAACATGTACACATTGTGGAGTAACTAAATTGAGCTAATTAACATGTGCATTATCTCACAAACTTATTTTGTGGTGAGAACACATAAAATTTACTCTCAGTAATTTTTAAGACTACAGTACATTGTTATTAACAGTAGTTACCATGTTGTACAAAGGATCTCTTGAACTTACAACTTCTAAATTTTGTATTTTTTGACCAATATCTACCTAACTCCCAGCCCCCTGGCTCCTGTTAACTGCTATTCTACTCTCGGACTCTATGAGTTTGACTTTTTTAGATTCCACATATGAGTATGATCGTGTGGCACTTGTCTTTCTGTGCCTGGCTTATTTTACTTAAACTAATGTTCTCCAGTTTTACATGTTGTGGCAAATGACAGATTTTCTTACTTTTCAAAGGCTGAATAGTATTCCATTGTGTATAGATAGCACATTTTCTTTATCTGTTCATGGATTGATGGCCACTTGGATTGCTTCCATATCTTGGATATTGCAAATAACGCTGTAGTGAACAGGGGAGTGCACAAATCTCTGCAACATGCTGATTTCATTGATTAACTCTTCATGAGCAGGGAAAGATTGTCACAGGACCATTTTTCTTAAAACCAAGTCTTATGTTCCAATGAGTGCAAAATATTCTCAGAAGCATTTATACGGATGAGTGTGTGTGTATACACACACATTTGTTTACATTCTGCGATAGCAGGTTCATCAAGTAAAAATGAAAAAACTATCACCAATCCAGGATCTCTACTGAAGCCTCACCACATGAATTAAGGTGGACAATAAATTCAGTGTTACTTTTCATTGAATTCACCCAGATTTATGCATTTGCCAAAATGCCTAGGGCCCACAATGTATCTGGAGGCTCAAGAAATTATTTTGATTTCTTTTAAATAAGAAGGGAAAAAAAATGAGCATTTAGGGTTGAAGATTATAGTCATCTTTACGTCAGCACAATCATAAAATATACTTTTTAGTATTTTTTATGAGGGAAGGCAAAATTGCCTACAGCCTATGAAAGTCCTGATGCTTCCTGGACAGGAGGATTTCTAAAAGTGTTATTTGGTTCATTTCGGGTATCAGTGTTACCGGCTTTGCTTTCTCAAGTATTTTCATCTGAATTCTGGAAAATTCTGTAAATTGCTCACCCTTATCCTCTTGGACTTTATTGTTTCTTGTCCACCAGCCAAACTTTTATTCTTTGTACCTGTGGCAAGCTGGAAGTGCTGGGGAATAAGCACATCCCGGGCCAAGGACTCACAAGAGTTGGTGGATAAATACCCCAGCTCTCTCGCTGCTCAGGTGGGATACACTGAGGTGTGAGTTCCTCAACACCTCTCAGGTTCTCCAGGTAGGATTCAATGCCATTTACCCACAGTGGTAATTTCCTTGATGTTGCGCCATTTATTGACTGTCTGCCTTCCCTGTCTCCCTTTTTTTTTTACCCGTGTTTTTCGGGGTCATCTCTCAGATAAACTCTTTGCTCTTGAATCCTTATCTGGGAGCTATTTCTAGGGGTACTCAAACCACAGTTCTGATGTTTTTTACCGTCCCCCTATTCCAAAAGTTTTTTCCTTATACATTCCTGTGATTTTCCAATCTATTTTCCTCCTAAGTAATGGACTATTTTAAAAGCAGTTTTAAGCTTACATAGGAATTAAGCAGAAAGTACAGAGAGTTCCCCTACCCCTAGCCTCCCCTCCAACACAAATACACTTTCTCCTATCATTAAAGTCTTACATTAGCATTGTACATTTGTTCCAGGTATGAACCAATATTGATACATTATAATTAACTCCATTTTACATTCAGTTTCCCTCTCTGTATTGTACAGTTCTGTGGGTTTTGCCAAATAGTTTTCTTAGGTATCATTTCTGAGGGTCTTTTTTCTTTTTGTAAAAGAAGGACGATGACCCCACTCCACCCCCTCGTATCTGATGAAAAGCACCCCCTAAAGAAGTTGCTCTCCTCTCAGGCTCCTGAGAAGCAGCGGGAAAACGGGACTCGGCTGGTGACGCAGTTCGTGCTGGTGGGATTCTCCAACCTTCCAGACCTGAGGACCACACTCTTCGCGCTGTTCCTCCTCACCTACCTGGTCACCCTCAGTGGCAACGTGACCATCGTCACCATTATCCACGCGGACCGGACCCTCCATACTCCCATGTACCGCTTCCTGGCGGTGCTGTCCCTGTCGGAGACCTGCTACACGCTGGTCACCATCCCCAACATGCTGGCTCATCTGCTGATGGAGAGCCAGGCCATCTCCATCGCGGGCTGCCGGGCTCAGATGTTCTTCTTCCTGGGCCTGGGATGCAGCCACTGCTTCCTCCTGACCTTGATGGGCTATGACCGGTATGTGGCCATCTGCCACCCGCTGCGCTACTCGGTGATCATGAGACCCACCATCTGCTTGTGCCTGGGAGCCCTGGTTTTCTGCTCTGGGTTCTCGGTGTCCTTGATCGAGACCAGCCTGATCTTCTCGTCGCCCTTCTGCCGCGGACAGCGCGTGGAGCACTTCTTCTGTGACATCGGCCCGGTGCTGAAGCTGAGCTGCGCCCAGGGCGCGCGCACAGCGCTGGGCATCTTCTTCCTGAGCGTCCTGGTAGTGCTGGTCTCCTTCCTCCTCATCCTCCTGTCCTACGCCTTCATCGTGGCCGCCATCCTGAGGATCCCGTCGGCAACCGGCAGGTGCAAGGCCTTCTCCACCTGCGCCGCCCACCTCACCGTGGTCATCGTGCATTTTGGCTGCGCCTCCATCGTCTACCTGCGGCCCGAGTCTGGAGGAAACCCCGACCAGGACCGCCTGGTGGCTGTGTTCTACACGGTGGTGACGCCGCTGCTGAACCCTGTGGTGTACACTCTGCGGAACAAGGAGGTGCGGGTGGCTCTGAGGAGGACCCTGGCGCGCAGCCGCGGAGTGAGGCAATGAGGACTTGATCTGCATTTCAGGCCGCTCTTCCCGGGACTCAGTTTCCCCACTTTGAATACTGGGACCACTCCCGTACTTTAAGTGAAATAACCTTTCTTAACTACCAGTGCCTGAGACCCGGCATCAACTCAGTAAAGGGTGTCTTTTCCCATCGCCTTTTCTTGGCTCCGAGGCAGCGTGGTCTGCAGTGCCCAAAACGCACCGGCAGGGGGCGCCCCGACGTTGGCCCACAGTGAAGGGTGGCGTTTGGCCAGCGGGGAGGAGTTATTGGCACCCAGTCCTGCAGGCAGGGTTTATTTTATCTCACTGAGAAAAGTCAACCTTTTTTTTTTTTTTTTTTTTTTCCGGGTGGGTGGGTTGCGGGGGGCCGGTTTTGACTGTCACCACCCCAAGGCTGCTTGGGTTTTTCTTCCTGCCAGAATTGAATCACACAATTAAATGCAGTAGTTTATTACTAGCTTCTAGCTTTCTTCCTTTTGGGTGTTTTATTTCCTCAGTGTATCATTGTATTAGTCCGTTTCTGTTGCTTATAACAAAATATCTGGAACTGGGCAATTTATAAGAAAATGAAATTTATTGCTTACAGTTTCAGAAGCTGGGAAGTCCAAAGTCCAGGGAACATAGTTGGGGAGGGTCTTCTTTGGTGGTGGCTTTACAGCATTGCAGGGGTCTCACGTGGCAGACGATGGCAGAGGAGAGGGAGAGGGACAGGAGGGAGAGAGAGATTGATTCTCACATGTTCTCCTTTTAAAGCCCTCAGAACCACCCTGGCCACCTTACTAACCATCCACTATGGCATGGCCTTACAGCCTAGTCACCTCTTCAAGGCCCCATCTTTCAATGACCATCATAGGATTTCCCACACTCAACAGTTACACTGGGGATTAAACTTCTAATATATGAACTTTGGGGGACACGATTCAGTCAATCTTCAGCAATCGTGGAAGAAAAAAGTAAAGGGGAATTTAACAACAAAAATTTTTTTCATTGACACCAGAAATATATAACATAAAACTTGCCATTTTAACCTTTGTTAAGTGTACTCGTACATTTGGTGGCATTTAGTACATTTACGATGTTGTGCAAACATCTCCACCGCCCATTTCCAAAACTTTTTCGTCATTCCCAACTGAAACTAGGTAGCCATCAAGCAATGAATCTTCCTTTCCCCTCCTCAGTATCTGGTAACTTCTAATCTACTTTCTGTCTTCATGAATTTACCCGTTCTATACATTTCATCTAAGTTTAATCATGCAATATATTTTCTTTTGTGTGTGGCTTATTTAATTTAGCATAATGTTTTGAGGAATTGCCAAATTGTTTTTCCCAGTGGCCACACTGTTTTACAATCCTGCCAGCAGAGTATGAGGGTTCCAATTTCTTCACATCTTTGCCAATACTTGTCATTTTCTGTTTTTAAAAATTATAGCCATATTAACAGATATGAAGTGGCGTCTCAATGAGGTTTAGTAGTTTACCTTTGTGTATGTGAACACTGGTGATGGACTGAGATCATCCAAAGTATCTTCTGTGACCACAATGAAAACAAATGAGAAATCAGGAAAACTGTGCAAATATGCAGAAATTAAACAACACAGTCTTCACCAAGGAGTCAAAGAAGAAATTACAAGTTAGATTGGAAAATGCTTTGAGATGAATGACAATGAGACACAATCTACCAAAATTTAAGGGATGCAGCAAAAACAGTGCTCAGAGGGCAATTCATAGCTGTAAATGTTTACATGTAAAAAGAAAGATCCCAAATCTATAACCTAACTTTACACCTCAAGGAACTAGAAACAGAAGAGCAAGCTAACCGCTGGTGAGGGGATGACACCGTGAGATTCTCCAGGGAAATGTGGTCTATGCCCATCGTCCTGTGTCTTCCATATGTCCCAACAGGTCCACTCTTTTCCACTCTGTCTGACATCTCAGAAAACCAATGTGTATTGGCCACATTGATGGGTTCAGTGGCCACTGGCTTCTGGTTGGGTTTGGCCAGTGGGAGGCACTGGCAGGAGATGAAGGAAGGAGGAGAAAAAGGTCAGGGTCTTGCTCTCCAGATCTTTCTCTGACTGGTTGCCATAGGTAGCTGTTATCTTAACCAGAGGCCACAGGTCTTTCCCCAGAGCCATTTTCTCTGGGCAGCTGCAAAAATTTTCTCCCATGTCTCTTCAGGCATTAACAGGTGTTAAGAGCTCTCTGGTGTTACTAGCTCTGGGGTGCTGCCTTAGCCCTTGACTCTGCGCACACTTTTACAAGTAGCTCCCTTTTACATATTGTCTAGAATGACACAGCAGGATTATGTCTTCCATTTCCTGTTGGGTCCAGTAGATACACTTACTAGTGAAATCATCTCAAAAGGAAGGAGGCACAGCCTGTGGGATACCCGCCAAGCCACACCCAGACTCCTGATCTACAGATACTTTGAGATGATAAACATGTGTGGTTTTAGGTCACTAAATTTGGCCTAATTTGTTACACAGCAATGGATAACAAACACAAGCTCTGTGTGTATGTGTGTGGGGGAAAGTGAGGGTTTTCTTCTTTTCTCCATGGCATAAACTCTGGGAAGAGCCTGCCAGTGAAGTTCATTCACCTGATATCCTTTTCCCTCCTGCTCCCTGCTAACAGAACCCTGTTCTAGTTTGGGAAACAGGGTCCCTGCCTAGCCCCAGAGTCGAGAATTTTGATTATCATAAGACCATCATTCTAACTCCATTCTCTTGCTAGAAAGTGATATAGGAATGGGCACGTGACCCTGTTCTGGCCGAGTAAGAGTGGAAGGGAAGTCAGCAGAGGGCAATTCTGTGGTTTCCTTCCATTAAAAAAAATGTTAGAAGAGACCTTTTCTTTTTTTTTTTTGTTTTAAATTTTTATTTCTTATTAGCATATTCATTCTAAAAGAAGAGACATTTTGTTTTCTGTCTTTTTTCTTTTTGCCAGGGGAGGTGAGGTGAGGCTCCTCTGGGACTTGAAGACATTTTCTTTTCTTGTCTCAGCTGAGTCTGTGTGAGAAAGCGAGTCTGAACGTTTTGTAGCCACCAACAAGACATTCCACCGAAGGATGGCAGAATACAAAACATGAAAAAAATCTTCGCCCTTGATGAGACTTTTTGTCCTATGAAAGAATCAATTGTCTGTCTCTTTAAAACCCACTTGCATTGGGTTTCAGTTACTTGCAGCCCAAAATCCATCTCTTAAACTGAAACAGATGTTCTAAATGATGTTTCACTCCCTGTCCCCACATCTACCAATGCCCAGAGGCCAAGAATGGAGAAGGAAGATTTAAAAAGTTATAGAAAGTGAAGATGCTACATTTTCTTTCCGTTTTGGCTTTGTCCTTTAGCAGGCTCCTCACTGTCCTCCACTCTCCTTAGCCACTGCTGAAGTTTTCTCAGCTGATTTCCTACTGGTACAATTTTTGGGGCCAAGGAGATTATTCTCATAAATAGCACGTGGATATCACATTGGGAAACATGGGAGTGTGGTACTCCTTTAGGGTGACTGGACTGTCCTAACCCACTCGTCGGGGAAACTGAATTTGATGTGCGTGTTTGTGGCAGGACAGGGTTTTTATCCTATCTCTTTTCTTAGGGAAGCATTCGTAAGATCAAGGAAAGAGAATGATTCTTGGCAGAACGAGGAATTAACAGTTATGCTATCAAGCTCACTAGGATGTCTACTATTAAAAAAACCCCCGAAAATAGCAAGCATTTAAGAGTATGCAGAGAAATTAGAACCCTTGTGCACAGTTGATAGGAAGGTGGAATGGTAAAGACCATGTGGAAAACAGTATGGCAGTTCCTTAAAAAGTTAAAAATAGAATTAGCATGTGATCTAGCAACTCTACTTGTGGGTGTACAGCTAAAAGAATTGAAAGCAGCCTCTCAGAGAAATGTTTGTACATCCACGTTCATAGCAGCGTTATTCAAAATTGCCAAAAAAAGGAAGCAACCCAAGTGTCTACCAATAGATGAATGGATAAACAATACACACACACGCACGCACACACGCACGCACACACACGCACACACACACGCACACACACACACACACACACACACGCACGCACACACACACGCACGCACGCACGCACGCACGCACGCACACACACGCACACACACACACGCACACACACACGCACACACACACGCACGCACGCACACACACACGCACGCGCACGCACACACACACGCACACACACGCACACACACACACGCACACACACACACGCACACGCGCACACACACACACACGCACACGCGCACACACACACACACGCACACGCACACACGCACGCACGCACACGCACACACGCACGCACGCACACACACACGCACGCACACACGCACACACACACAACGCACACACACACACACACGCACGCACACACATACATACACACTATGGGATATTATTCAGCCTTAAAAAGTAAGGAAATTCTGACATAACATGGATGAGCCCGGAGGACATTGTGCGAAGTGAAATCAGCCGATCACAAAAGAACAAATACTGTGTGATTCCACTTATATGAGGTACCCGGAGTATTCAAATTCATAGAGACAGAAAGCAGAACAGCGGATGCCAGGGCCTGAGGGAAGGGAGGATGGGAGCAAGCATTTAACGGGTATGGAGTTTCAGGTTTGCAAGGTGAAAAAGTCCTAGATATGGGTCGTGGTGATGGCTGCACGACAGTGTGAACGTACTTGGTGACACTGAGCTGTACTCCGAGCAATGCCAGTAGTCTCTCATTCTAGGAGAACAAATCAGAAAAACTCTACAAAGAAAGTTGACCACTGTCTGTGTCCTTCATCTGGTTTCTTTTCATCTCCAGCATGGGAGGGCAGGAGTTATGTATTCTGTGTGTGCTGCAGGTGAATATCTGGCACCTGATTCTTGATCATTATAGGTGATGTTCAGATCAGGTTGGCTGAAGTGAGCACGGACGATAACCGGGAGAGGAACGTTATTGCTCTTGCAGGGTTAACTCTTTTAATGATTGCAAAATGAAAAAAACTGCTCCATTAATTAATTAGGTTCAAATGGAAAAGTAGTATATAGAACACATAATAAAGACATAAAAACTGATTCTATTAACTATAAAATATCTGCAAAGCACCATAAAAGTATATGGAAACTAACGTAAAGGAGATAGTGTATATGTGAGAGATAAGTACTTATAAATATACACCTAACGATAGCAGCAGCATACTTTAAAAGGAGCAACCCCCTTGACTATGAAAGCTGGACATTCACAGGAAGGATAGAGAATAAATTTCATTTGCAGCTGAGGAAAAATGGAATATATTCGAGTTGAATTCTTAAGGATTCAATTTCTGTTTCCCAAAGATTTGTGAAGCTACAGAGAGAAACTGCAATTCATATGAAGCTTGATTTTGCATGACCAAATATTAAGCAAGAATTTCATTATGCTGCCCTAGCACATTTTTTGGTGTTTAAGAAGAAAATTTAATTCACTTGAAGAAACTTGGACCTACCTTTCACTGAGTCCGTCTGATCAAACTTTTCCTAAGACATTATCATTCATTTTCTTCAACTCATATACATATTGCATTGAGCCAAAATTTCAGAAGCTGAGAAATCCAGGTTATAATGAAACAGTTTCATCATTTAGTCATATCTACAGTGTTTACTTTATTTTATTATTTTTTTCTATTCAATTCCAAAAGAACACTCGATTTCCTTTGAGAGCTGAGAGAGCCTTGCATTCTTTAAACAGATGAGCTTGTTCTTTACGAGGGAAAACTTGACTTGCCAGTCCCCGTAGCGTCATGCACTTCAACTCTATTGCCCTTGAAAAATATATACATCAAAGGAGAAAACTCTGGAATCAGTGAGAGAGGGAAGTTAAGAAAAATAATATGTTTCAAGGACCCCCAAGACATAAAACTAAATTATTTCCATTTAGTAATACTCCAAATCCCCTTCTGAATGATAAAAAGTTCAAGTCAGAATCAACAGAAAACTAGTATGAATTTCTACATATGCCTTACAAAAATCAGTAAGTCTACTCCCTAACCAAATGGACGATCAGACACGTTAATGTGAAGTAATGTCTACTAATCTGAGTTAAGTTGTTCTATCTGCATCAATTTCAGTTAAAGTCCTAATAAACGACAAAATAACCAGAAAGCAGATAATAAGAAAAGGGCAAAAAATCTAGCCACATCTCACCATTCCCACCACTGGAAGCCCCAGGGACCTTACCACCATCATTTTTCATCTTGATCACTGCAATAGTTTCCTGACTGTTCTTCAACCTTTGCCCCCTATAGTCTTTTAACAAAAGCAACCAGTGACTAAAATGAAAGTCATATCATGTCACTCTTCCATTCAAAACCTCCAATAGCTTCTACTCTTACACAGTGTTTAAATCAAAGAGACGAGGCCCAGCACAGAAGGGCCCATGGGACAAGGCCAAGGTTGACATCACCTTACTACTCAACCGAGCACTACCTATTCCTACTTCCTGCTTTATTGTCCCCCACAGCACACAACACTATCTAGCATACTGTATATTTTACTTATTCATTTAGTTTACTTTCTTCAACAAAACATAAGCTCCATAAGCAGAGGGACTTTTCCATTCACTGCTGTATCCCCAGAACACAGAAAAGTGCTTGGCACACAGCAAGCATGCAATGCATATTTGTCGAACAAATAAATGAATAATATCTCCTAAAGAATCACAAAGTGAAAAGAGACCACTTACAACGTTAAAAATAAAAGCTTTAATTTTTAAAAAAATGTTGATGGAAAAAATATTTTTATTAGAACTCAAATATCTAGACCCAGAGACTTCTTCTAACAGAAAGTTTTCCTAAACTAGAGCTCAACACAGGAAAGAAGACAGCAACATTACCATTTGTTTCACTCACTTAACAATTCCCTCAGGCATTACCTTCTATGGATATTTTTGATAACAGGCAATTGCTGCCTCAGTTCTCCATTTTCTCAGAGCTTATTTCCTTGGTTTCTGCCTACCATTGACTTTGCTTGATGAAGTTTAATTGCTGTTTTCCAAGATCAATTGCTGTTGGTAAATCTCTCCAAATGCCTCAGTTTTTTTCCATCAATAAATAAGGGATTAAAATTATTTTATTGAGTGCAAAGCAGAGTATTGGTCTTTGGGAGGGTTTTAGGTGATCTAAAGGAGACTCAGTCCTTGCCCTCCAGAAGTCGATAGTCTTAAGGATGTGTTAACCAAGACACAAATTTTCTATAAATACATATGTGTTCCATCCACCTAGAATTTATAAGGCACAAAAGGAGAGGTTGGGGGAGCCCTTCACCCTTCTTCTTGGAATCAAGGAATTAGGGACATTCCCCAAATAATTCTTCTCAAGAACTGTTTTAGATCTATCTGTGAAGTTGTAGCAAGCATATTAGATCTATTTAAAATTTTCTAGCTGGTATAATAAATTGCAAGATGTAAGTATTTATTATGTTTTGCTATACTCTGTGCTTCACAAGCATTCTTTCGATTTATCCTTATGACAACCTTGAGAGGAATGATACTCTGGTAACCCCCATTTTACAGATGAACACATTGAGGCATTTTGGAAGGTTATTTGCCTTAGGGCCCACTTAGAGTGAGTGAAAGAGCTGAGATTCTAATTCAGGTACTGTATTCTCATTGCAGGATTTATTTACATGGCAACTATGCGAAACTGCATTAACAACAGCTTTATTCATCATAAAATTCCTTTCAGTTTTTAAGTGTCATCTCACTGCCTTTTGCAATTCTCACATTATGCAATGTCATAAATCCTCCTCCCCACCTCCACTACTACAAACATTTTGTGAAAAAAATGATTTATAGTTTCACTGATTTAAGAATTAATAAGCTCTCTAATTTTGGCTCCATCTACTCTGGAGAAATATGAGAATCTTACTTAACTTCTTTGATTCTCTTTCCACCTCTGAAAAATAGAGATAAATGATGTCTTCTATGTGGGTTGTGAAAAGCAATGAGTTAATATATATAAAACTATATAGTAAACTATAATGTGTAAAACTTGTAAGATATAATAAAAACATAATTGATTTCAACTATATCTTGTCAGTTTTCACATTTCCTTTGGATATTTATGGTTTGAGATATAGGAACTCCTGATTTTCTTAAAAATCTTCACTGTCTTCTGGATCTTTCAGAGCAACATGAAGAATTTTGGAAGCAGATGTAATAAGGGAAAGATATTCTCTTCTTAGTTTATAATTTCCTGTCTTTTAAAAAAAATTTTTATTATGTCGATATACATTGTGATTGATTATTGTTTCCCCATCACCAAAACCTCCCTCCCTCCCCTCCTCCGCCCCCCAACAATGTCCTTTCTGTTTGCTTGTCGTATCAACTTCAAGTAATTGTGGTTGTTATATCTTCTTCCCCCCCCCGGTTTTTTTTTTTTTTTTTTTGTGTGTGTGTGTGTGTGAATTTATATATTAATTTTTAGCTCCCACCAATAAGTGAGAACATGTGGTATTTCTCTTTCTGTGCCTGACTTGTTTCATTTAATATAATTCTCTCGAGGTCCATCCATGTTGTTGCAAATGGCAGTATTTCATTCGTTTTTATAGCTGAGTAGTATTCCATTGTGTAGATGTACCACATTTTCCGTATCCACTCATCTGATGATGGACATTTGGGCTGGTTCCAACTCTTGGCTATTGTAAAGAGTGCTGCGATGAACATTGGGGAGCAGGTGTACCTTCGACTTGATGATTTCGAATCCTCTGGGTATATTCCCAACAGTGGGATAGCTGGGTCGTATGGTAGATCTATCTGCAATTGTTTGAGGAACCTCCATACCATTTTCCATAGAGCCTGCACCATTTTGCAGTCCCACCAACAATGTATGAGAGTTCCTTTTTCTCCGCAACTTCGCCAGCATTTATCGTTCAGAATCTTTTGGATTTTAGCCATCCTAACTGGGGTTAGATGGTATCTCAGTGTGGTTTTGATTTGCATTTCCTGGATGCTGATATAATTTCCTGTCTTTAAACTGCTCTTCTTTTTGACTCCTCCAGAAGAATCTGCGAAGGGGTGACTAAGTAAGGGGTGACACTGAAGGGTCATATTTGCATAGCAGTGAAAGACGGGTCATTTGGGTTGCCTTACAAATGGTACCTGAGTGAGGCATGAACTGGAAGCTCTTGAGAGAGGCAGGTCAGTGACTCCCTGAAAACTACTCCTCCTTTCCGTGTGTAAACTATTGTGTTAAGCAAAACTGAGGGTACAAATCTAGGGAGAATTCCAAAGGGAGTTCTGGTTGGACAATATGGACTCCTGTCCCTGCCCAGACCTTCAGGAATACTTTTCTATGAGGAATGAGTAGAAGGAACGTGGAGGAATAGTGAGACTCACAGACTCTCACTAGGGCTGGAATTCTTAAGCAAGCAACGTATAAAATGATCATCCCTATGCTGGGGAGGTGGGGATTCACCCGAGGAGATATAACGGGATATGCTGACTTTTTCTGTGCCAGAATAATGATTTGGTTTGGTGCCCAAGGATGGTTTTTAATATGGCACCATCAGGCTGCAGGACCAAGATTCTCCAGGAGCCACAGTATATCCAAGTGAGCTGTGAGTGGGACCTGTCAGATAATCAGTGAAGAGAGAGGGAAAGATGTGGGGGCAAGAGTGGTAGGTGGGATTTTACAACCTTTTTATGGACAGGGTTCTAAATCAGAAATGTCATGATTACATTTTTCTCAGGCTTATGAAGTCTGAGAAACTTGGGTTTAATGTACTCAAGTTCTTTCTTTTGTAGGAAAGTCAGACCTAGATCATATGATGGTAAGTGACAGTGTTGTGTCCTGCCACCATGCGTACATACTTTTTACTACTTACAGAGTCATCTTGGGAGAGCATTAGCAATGTTGTTTATGAGGATAAATTGCTAAGAGTGAAAATTGTAAAGTAGGAAGTTATTTGTATTAGTTAGAATGTAATATCAATGAGTTTCTCTGTAAACTGTTGAAGATTATAACAGAGGAGGACATTAGCAAAAACGTTAAGAGTAAGTTGGGGGCTGAGGTGGTGCCCAGAGAAAACTCATCCATAATATTACTTAAGAACCACCTATCAAGGCAGAAGGCCACCTTATGAATATGAATGGGGAAGCCCACAGAGCAATGGGGCAGAAAAGCCCTCATGCTATGCTATTTTCAGATAGGGGATACAACCTGACCCAATATTCCATTTTTCTGGTGATTACTTTTGTATAACACACCAATAGAAAGCATGGGCATGTAGAACAAACTTCGTGAAGATGGTGCAGCTTCCACTTCCAAATTCATGAGGAGCACCCCTGAGGTTTGGTCAATTGCCCAAGAGTCTAGGGACCTTTCCTGTCACCCTGGGCAGGGAGGGAGTGTCCTCCTTCATCAACAGAAGGGAGCCAAGTGCTGGTGAAGGACTTTATACACCACACACCTCCTTGAAGTCCCCCTTTCTTTTTTCATTTGTTTTTTTCTGTTTGACTTCTCTTTTTGAGGTGGAGAGCAAATCTTTATAAAGTTAAGGAGCCTTATTTAGAGCTTTGAAATTCAAACTTAAGATAGGGAGCATACACTAAGTCCTGTAGTATGGGAACACAGAGGAGGTAGCTTGGAAAGTTGGAATGGGACAAGAAATCAGCCTTCAAAGAGTAGACGGTGCACGAGCAGGGTCCAGAAAGATGAGCTCCATGTGCAAGAACATGACGTTGGCAGCTTAGAATTAGCCATGGTGGGTGTATTTACACCATGGAAATCAGCAAACACTACAGACCAGGCCTTGATTTATTGTTTTGTTAATTGTTTTGGGGGATCAGAAATTGACACCTCAGAGTGAAGGCCTCAGAAGCAACCTCTAAAGCCAAGTTTTTCTCTGACTTCCTCTTGCCCTTCAGTGTCTCAGCGTCATTCACTCCTGAGGCAAGCCATAGCAACTAGATCAGAACTCTTTTCCCCAAAGCCGGTCATAAAGACCCCCTCCCCCAACCTTTCTGTCTTAGAGCTGGCCATAAAGAAATTCTCTGACCTGCCTTGTCTGAACATAGGTCATAAGACCCCCATTTCAGAAAGGGTCCCACCCCACACTCTGCAGGAATGGATGCTACCCAGTTAGGCCACAAAGAATGTGAACAAACAGGCCTTGCTGGGTTTCCCCACTCGGTCTATTAGCGTTAGATCATACTTTTCTTGTCCAATCACATTTCGACACAGCTGTGCCTGCTTCATAGAGCCTCAGTATAAAAATGGGCAGTTTTCCGCATATTTTTGGGTCTACATTCTGAAGACTCCCATGCTGTGTAATATAACTGTAATGTAGTAAGTTTTACTATGCCTTTTTTTCATATTAATTTCTGTTTATTAGTTGATCTTTCAGAGAACCTTCTGGGAGTTGAAACGGAAGTCTTCCCTTGGCCCCTACATTGTCTAGAGTCCACAAACAATGGAGAAGGTGCTACTAATGCATATTAAACCTAAAGGTGTGTTGTCTCTGCAGCCAATACATCATGAATATGATATGATATGAACAGTTGAAATTGTCCCCCTCTCTGGAAAAATCCTTTAACCAGGATGTGCTTGTTTGTTTTAAATTTAGTTTTCTGCTCAAATATCGTGTGCCAGTTAGTTCATCCCTAATCTCATCACCATTAATTGTATTTATTTCTTTCTTATCCTCACTTCTTCCTCCCTTTCATCTCTCCATGCCCCCCACGACATTATCTTTCATCACGGCACTTGATTGTATCTGACAATATATTAAAAATTTATTATTCTGTTTATCGTCTCTTCCTTCTCACCAGGACTAAAATAAACCAGGGTGAGTGGCATAATAAACAAACAAACAAACAAACAAACAAACAAACAAACAAACAAACAAACCAGGGTGACTGTGTCGTGTAAAGCACAGTAAAAAGAAACACAGAGAAATCTGAGGTCTTGGAATACAAGGAAGCTCGATATCCCTGTGTCCCAATGATGGTGGGTCGGGGGCACCAGCACGTGTGTAGTTGACAGTGACAGGGAGGGGAAGAGAGTAACATCCTCAAAGGAGAATGGAGGAGAGAAGTGGTCTGGGACTGGCACTGGGTCATGACCTTGAGCTTTCAGTCCTTGACCCACACTGGCTGGATGATGTCCCAGGATCCAGCATCAATGTGTGTAGCCTGGGCCAGCAGCACCAGCAGCATCTGGCAGTGCAGAGAAATGCAAATTTGGGGCCTCACCCCAGACCTACTTGTGTTGCAGAAGTCTACATTTTAACACACCCTCCAGGTGACTGTGAGGCATAGTGTCATCTGAGAGACATTGCTCCAGGGAGGAAGGGAGGGTGGAAGATCCAAATGAGCTGCGTCAGTTCTCCAGAGCTGGCAGTTCTCATCTTCCATTTTGTTCACATTTCACATTTGTCTTTAAAGGTAAAGCTCAAGAGAAATAAGATGCCCCAGACTTTACAGAGGAAATGACACGTCCAGGTGACCAAGACCAAGCGGAGACCCAGTGTAAGTTCTGTACTCCCTAGAATGCTGACCAGCTGTGTCTTCCAGAGGCCTGTGGCTAGAATAACCTCCCACCATGGCAGTGATGTCAGAGGCCATCAATGGCAGGAGAAGCTGGAGAAACCCCAGCAAGTCTGTGCCTACGGAGACTGCAGGGACTCCAGGCCTGCAATAGTGAAGGAGAGCTTGAAAGTTCATTTGATTTTAAAAATGCCTTAAATATAATTGTACCAGGAATTCCAGGTGAAGCCCTGGGCCAAACTGGTGCTGGAGGTCTGACTGCTAGATGCAAGCTCCCCCCTGGCCAGTCTTCAGATTGGGGAAGGGGAGTCCCAGAAGCAGGTGTGGGTCTCTCACAGCCTCTCTGCAGACAAGTGACATCTGGAGGTATCCAAAGAAGGCTGTGGAAAGTAAGGAAGAGACTGAGGCCTGAAGGGCAGACAGGCTCACCAGGGAGGCAGAGAGAGCAAGGAGCCAAGAAAGACGGTCTGAAAATTAGGAGAACAAAATGTTGGAGAAGCTTAGTAGCGTGGTCCAGGAGAAGAAGTTCACCAGGAAAGAACTGTGTTTTTCTTGCCTGTCTTTTAATGTCATCTCTGCCTTTAACAATAATCCTTTGTTATACCCAAACTGTTCTTTTTTTTTTTTTTGGAAAGAGGCAATTTAAAATTTTTATTGTTTGTTTTTTGTTATCAAGGTAAGACATGTTTAGTGTAAAACATTTTTTAAAACTATGGAGTAGCACACGAAATAAAATAAAAATAAAGTGAAATTCCACCACTTACTGCCAGCCTTAAAGAGTACATATCCTTCTCTTTTTTCACCCTAAACATATATATGCTTTTGTACAGTTTATGAAATCAGGATCAAAATGCACATGCTTCTTTATAAACCACTTTTTAAATTTAAGATTATGTGGGGAACATTTCTCCGTGTTATTAAATACATGTTTACAACATGATTTTTTTTAGTGGCTCCACAGTACGGACACTCCATAATTTATTCAACTGATTCCCTGTTACTGTGCACTTATTTTCTTCCAAATTTCTTGGTATTATAAATAATGCCATGATAGATGACCTTGAACATAAATCTCATAAAGCAGTTTTTAATGCAATACTATTTTATATGTTTGGAAAATCTTGCCCCAAATACCCACACTTTGTGATGCTTTGCGTTCTCCAACATATTTATTTTTTTCTCTTTTTCCATTTCAAGAATTCTCCATCATGATGATGAAATGTTTTTTTTCTTCTTCCTTCTATTTTATTTATTTTATTTATTTTATTTTTTATTTTTTATTTTATTTTGTCGATATACATTGTGGCTGATTATTGCTCCCCATCACCAAAACCTCCCTCCCTTCTCCCTCCCCCCCCCCGCAACAATGTCCTTTCGGTTTGCTTGTCGTATCAACTTCAAGTAATTGTGGTTGTTATATCTTCTTCCCCCCCCCGGTTTTGTGTGTGTGTGTGTGTGTGTGAATTTATATATTAATTTTTAGCTCCCACCAATAAGTGAGAACATGTGGTATTTCTCTTTCTGTGCCTGACTTGTTTCATTTAATATAATTCTCTCAAGGTCCATCCATGTTGTTGCAAATGGCAGTATTTCATTCGTTTTTATAGCTGAGTAGTATTCCATTGTGTAGATGTACCACATTTTCCGTATCCACTCATCTGATGATGGACATTTGGGCTGGTTCCAACTCTTGGCTATTGTAAAGAGTGCTGCGATGAACATTGGGAAACAGGTATACCTTTGACTCGATGATTTCCATTCCTCTGGGTATATTCCCAACAGTGGGATAGATGGGTCGTATGGTAGATCTATCTGCAATTGTTTGAGGAACCTCCATACCATTTTCCATCAATGCTGCACCATTTTGCAGTCCCACCAACAATGTATGAGAGTTCCTTTTTCTCCGGAACCTCGCCAGCATTTATCGTTCAGAGTCTTTTGGATTTTAGCCATCCTAACTGGGTTTAGATGGTATCTCAGTGTGGTTTTGATTTGCATTTCCCGGATGCTGATATAATTTCCTGTCTTTAAACTGCTCTTCTTTTTGACTCCTCCAGAAGAATCTGCGAAGGGGTGAGTAAGTAAGGGGTGACACTGAAGGGTCATATTTGTATAGCAGTGAAAGATGGGGTCATATGGGTTGCCTTACACATGGTACCTGAGTGAGGCATGAACTGGAAGCTCTTGAGAGAGGCAGGTCAGTGACTCCCTGAAAACTACTCCTCCTTTCCGTGTGTAAACTATTGTGTTAAGCAACACTGGGGGTACAAATCTAGGGAGAATTCCAAAGGGAGTTCTGGTTGGACAATATGGACTACTGTCCCTGCCCAGACCTTCAGGAATACTTTTCTATGAGGAATGAGTAGAAGGAATGTGGAGGAATAGTGAGACTCACAGACTCTCACTAGGGCTGGAATTCTTAAGCAAGCAATGTATAAAATGATCATCCCTATGCTGGGGAGGTGGGGATTCACCCAAGGAGATATAATGGGATATGCTGACTTTTTCCGTGCCAGAATAATGATTTGGTTTGGTGCCCAAGGATGGTTTTTAATACGGCACCATCAGGCTGCAGGACCAAGATTCTCCAGGAGCCACAGTATATCCAAGTGAGCTGTGAGTGGGACCTGTCAGATAACCAGTGAAGAGAGAGGGAAGGATGTGGGGGCAAGAGTGGTAGGTGGGATTTTACAACCTTTTTATGGACAGGGTTCTAAATCAGAAATGTCACGATTACATTTTTCTCAGGCTTATGAAGTCTGAGAAACTTGGGTTTAATATACTTGAGTTCTTTCTTTTGTAGGAAAGTCAGACCTAGATCATATGATGGTAAGTGACAGTGTTGTGTCCTGCCACCATGTGTACATACTTTTTACTACTTACAGAGTCATCTTGGGAGAGCATTAGCAATGTTGTTTATGAGGATAAATTGCTAAGAGTGAAAATTATAAAGTAGGAAGTTATTTGTATTAGTTAGAGTGTAATATCAATGAGTTTCCCTGTAAACTGTTGAAGATTATAACAGAGGAGGACTTTAGCAAAAACGTTAAGAGTAAGTTGGGGGCTGAGGTGGTGCCCAGAGAAAACTCATCCATAATATTACTTAAGAACCACCTATCAAGGCAGAAGGCCACCTTATGAATATGAATGGGGAAGCCCACAGAGCAATGGGGCAGAAAAGCCCTCATGCTATGCTGTTTTCAGATAGGGGATACAACCTGACCCAATATTCCATTTTTCTGGTGATTACTTTTGTATAACACACCAATAGAAAGAATGGACATGTAGAACAAACTTTGTGAAGATGGTGCAGCTTCCACTTCCAAATTCATGAGGAGCACCCCTGAGGTTTGGTCAATTGCCCAAGAGTCTAGGGACCTTTCCTGTCACCCTGGGCAGGGAGGAAGTGTCCTCCTTCATCGACAGAAGGGAGCCAAGTGCTGGTGAAGGACTTTATACACCACACACCTCCTTGAAGTCCCCTTTTCTTTTTTCATTTGTTTTTTTCTGTTTGACTTCTCTTTCTGAGGTGGAGAGCAAATCTTTATAAAGTTAAGGAGCCTTATTTAGAGCTTTGAAATTCAAACTTAAGATAAGGAGCATACACTAAGTCCTGTAGTATGGGAACACAGAGGAGGTAGCTTGGAAAGTTGGAATGGGACAAGAAATCAGCCTTCAAAGAGTAGACGGTGCACGAGCAGGGTCCAGAAAGATGAGCTCCATGTGCAAGAACATGACGTTGGCAGCTTAGAATTAGCCATGGTGGGTGTATTTACACCATGGAAATCAGCAAACACTACAGACCAGGCCTTGATTTATTGTTTTGTTAATTGTTTTGGGGGATCAGAAAGTGACACCTCAGAGTGAAGGCCTCAGAAGCAACCTCTAAAGCCAAGTTTTTCTCTGACTTCCTCTTGCCCTTCAGTGTCTCAGCGTCATTCACTCCTGAGGCAAGCCATAGCAACTAGATCAGAACTCTTTTCCCCAAAGCCGGTCATAAAGACCCCCTCCCCCAACCTTTCTGTCTTAGAGCTGGCCATAAAGAAATTCTCTGACCTGCCTTGTCTGAACATAGGTCATAAGACCCCCATTTCAGAAAGGGTCCCACCCCACACTCTGCAGGAATGAATGCTACCCAGTTAGGCCACAAAGAATGTGAACAAACAGGCCTTGCTGGGTTTCCCCACTCGGTCTATTAGCGTTAGATCATACTTTTCTTGTCCAATCACATTTCTACACAGCTGTGCCTGCTTCATAGAGCCTCAGCATAAAAATGGGCAGTTTTCCCCATATTTTGGGGTCTACATTCTGAAGACTTCCATGCTGTGTAATATAACTGTAATGTAGTAAGTTTTACTATGCCTTTTTTTCATATTAATTTCTGTTTATTAGTTGATCTTTCAGAGAACCTTCTGGGAGTTGAAACGGAAGTCTTCCCTTGGCCCCTACATTGTCTAGAGTCCACAAACAATGGAGAAGGTGCTACTAATGCATATTAAACCTAAAGGTGTGTTGTCTCTGCAGCCAATACATCATGAATATGATATGATATGAACAGTTGAAATTGTCCCCCTCTCTGGAAAAATCCTTTAACCAGGACGTGCTTGTTTGTTTTAAATTTAGTTTTCTGCTCAAATATCATGTGCCAGTTAGTTCGTCCCTAATCGCATCACCATTAATTGTATTTATTTCTTTCTTATCCTCACTTCTTCCTCCCTTTCATCTCTCCATGCCCCCCACTACATTATCTTTCATCACGGCACTTGATTGTATCTGACAATATATTAAAAATTTATTATTCTGTTTATCGTCTCTTCCTTCTCACCAGGACTAAAATAAACCAGGGTGAGTGGCATAATAAGCAAGCAAGCAAACAAACAAACAAACAAACAAACAAACCAGGGTGACTGTGTCATGTAAAGCACAGTAAAAAGAAACACAGAGAAATCTGAGGTCTTGGAATACAAGGAAGCTCGATATCCCTGTGTCCCAATGATGGTGGGTCGGGGGCACCAGCACGTGTGTAGTTGACAGTGACAGGGAGGGGAAGAGAGTAACATCCTCAAAGGAGAATGGAGGAGAGAAGTGGTCTGGGACTGGCACTGGGTCATGACCTTGAGCTTTCAGTCCTTGACCCACACTGGCTGGATGATGTCCCAGGATCCAGCATCAATGTGTGTAGCCTGGGCCAGCAGCACCAGCAGCATCTGGCAGTGCAGAGAAATGCAAATTTGGGGCCTCACCCCAGACCTACTTGTGTTGCAGAAGTCTACATTTTAACACACCCTCCAGGTGACTGTGAGGCATAGTGTCATCTGAGAGACATTTCCCTAGGGAGGAAGGGAGTGTGGAAGATCCAAATGAGCTGCGTAAGTTCTCCAGAGCTGGCAGTTCTCATCTTCCATTTTGTTCACATTTCACATTTGTCTTTAAAGGTAAAGCTCAAGAGAAATAAGATGCCCCAGACTTTACAGAGGAAATGACACGTCCAGGTGACCAAGACCAAGCGGAGACCCAGTGTAAGTTCTGTACTCCCTAGAAAGCTGACCAGCTGTGTCTTCCAGAGGCCTCTGACTAGAATAACCTCCCACCACGGCAGTGATGTCAGATGCCATCGATGGCAGGAGAAGCTGGAGAAACCCCAGCAAGTCTGTGCCTACGGAGACTGCAGGGACTCCAGGCCTGCAATAGTGAAGGAGAGCTTGAAAGTTCATTTGATTTTAAAAATGCCTTAAATATAATTGTACCAGGAATTCCAGGTGAAGCCCTGGGCCAAACTGGTGCTGGAGATCTGACTGCTAGATGCAAGCTCCCCGCTGGCCAGTCTTCAGATTGGGGAAGGGGAGTCCCAGAAGCAGGTGTGGGTCTCTCACAGCCTCTCTGCAGACAACAAGTGACATCTGGAGGTATCCAAAGAAGGATGTGGAAAGTAAGTAAGAGACTGAGGCCTGAAGGGCAGACAGGCTCACCAGGGAGGCAGAGAGAGCAAGGAGCAAAGAAAGACGGTCTGAAAATTAGGAGAACAAAATGTTGGAGAAGCTTAGTAGCGTGGTCCAGGAGAAGAAGTTCACCAGGAAAGAACTGTGTTTTTCTTGCCTGTCTTTTAATGTCATCTCTGCCTTTAACAATAATCCTTTGTTATACCCAAACTGTTCTTTTTTTTTTTTTTGGAAAGAGGCAATTTAAAATTTTTATTGTTTGTTTTTTGTTATCAAGGTAAGACATGTTTAGTGTAAAACATTTTTTAAAACTATGGAGTAGCACACGAAATAAAATAAAAATAAAGTGAAATTCCACCACTTACTGCCAGCATTAAAGAGTACATATCCTTCTCTTTTTTCACCCTAAACATATATATACTTTTGTACAGTTTATGAAATCAGGATCAAAATGCACATGCTTCTTTGTAAACCACTTTTTAAATTTAAGATTATCTGGGGAACATTTCTCCGTGTTATTAAATACATGTTTACAACATGATTTTTTTTAGTGGCTCCACAGTACGGACACTCCATAATTTATTCAACTGATTCCCTGTTACTGTGCACTTATTTTCTTCCAAATTTCTTGGTATTATAAATAATGCCATGATAGATGACCTTGAACATAAATCTCATAAAGCAGTTTTTAATGCAATACTATTTTATATGTTTGGAAAATCTTGCCCCAAATACCCACACTTTGTGATGCTTTGCGTTCTCCAACATATTTTTTTTTTCTCTTTTTCCATTTCAAGAATTCTCCATCATAATGATGAAATGTTTTTTTTCTTCCTTCTATTTTATTTATTTTATTTTTTATTTTTTATTTTATTTGGTCGATATACATTGTGGCTGATTATTGCTCCCCATCACCAAAACCTCCCTCCCTTCTCGCTCCCCCCCTCCCCCGCAACAATGTCCTTTCTGTTTGCTTGTCGTATCAACTTCAAGTAATTGTGGTTGTTATATCTTCTTCCCCCCCCGGTTTTGTGTGTGTGTGTGTGTGTGTGTGTGTGTGTGTGTGTGTGTGTGTGTGAATTTATATATTAATTTTTAGCTCCCACCAATAAGTGAGAACATGTGGTATTTCTCTTTCTGTGCCTGACTTGTTTCATTTAATATAATTCTCTCGAGGTCCATCCATGTTGTTGCAAATGGCAGTATTTCATTCGTTTTTATAGCTGAGTAGTATTCCATTGTGTAGATGTACCACATTTTCCGTATCCACTCATCTGATGATGGACATTTGGGCTGGTTCCAACTCTTGGCTATTGTAAAGAGTGCTGCGATGAACATTGGGGAACAGGTATACCTTCGACTTGATGATTTCCATTCCTCTGGGTATATTCCCAACAGTGGGATAGCTGGGTCGTATGGTAGATATATCTGCAATTGTTTGAGGAACCTCCATACCATTTTCTATCGATGATGCACCATTTTGCAGTCCCACCAACGATGTATGAGAGTTCCTTTTTCTCCGCAACCTCACCAGCATTTATCGTTCAGAGTCTTTTGGATTTTAGCCATCCTAACTGGGGTTAGATGGTATCTCAGTGTGGTTTTGATTTGCATTTCCCGAATGCTGAGTGATGTTGAGCATTTTTTCATATGTCTGTTGGCCATTTGTATATCTTCCTTAGAGAAATGCCTACTTAGCTCTTTTGCCCATTTTTTAATTGGGTTGCTTGTTTTCTTCTTGTGAAGTTGTTTGAGTTCCTTATACATTCTGGATATGAATCCTTTGTCAGATGTATATTTTGCAAATATTTTCTCCCACTCTGTTGGTTGTCTTTTAACTCTGTTAATTGTTTCTTTTGCTGTGCAGAAGCTTTTTAGTTTGATATAATCCCATTTGTTTATTTTTCCTTTGGTTGCCCGTGCTTTTGGGGTCGTATTCATGAAGTCTGTGCCCAGTCCTATTTCCTGAAGTGTTTCTCCTATGTTTTCTTTAAGAAGTTTTATTGTTTCAGGGTGTATATTTAAATCCTTAATCCATTTTGAGTTGATTTTAGTATACAGTGAGAGGTATGGATCTAGTTTCGTTCTCCTGCATATGGATATCCAGTTATCCCAGCACCATTTGCTGAAGAGGCAGTCCCTTCCCCAGTGAATAGGCTTGGTGCCTTTGTTAAAGATCAGATGGCAGTAAGTGTGTGGGTTGATTTCTGGATTCTCTATTCTATTCCACTGATCAGTGTGTCTGTTTCTATGCCAGTACCATACTGTTTTGGTTATTATAGCTTTGCAGTATAGCTTAAAGTCGGGTAGTGTTATGCCTCCAGCTGTATTTTTTTTGCTCAGCATTGCTTTGGCTATGCGTGGTCTTTTATTATTCCATATAATTGTCTGGATAATTCTTTCCATTTCTGAGAAAAATGTCATTGGAATTTTGATGGGGATTGCATTGAATATGTATATCACTTTGGGTAGTATGGACATTTTCACCATGTTGATTCTTCCAATCCAAGAGCATGGGATATTTTTCCATCTTCTTGTATGCTCTCTAATTTCTCTCAGCAGTGGTTTGTAGTTCTCATTATAGAGATTTTTCACCTCCTTGGTTAACTCAATTCCTAAGTATTTTATTTTTTTGGTGGCTATTGTAAATGGGCAGGCTTCCTATATTTCTCGTTCTGCCTGTTCACTATTGCAGAAAAGAAATGCTACTGATTTTTGTGTGTTGATTTTGTATCCTGCTACTGTGCTGAAATCATTTATCAATTCCAACAGTTTTTTTGTAGAGGTTTTAGGCTGTTCGATATATAGGATCATGTCATCTGCAAACAGGGACAGTTTGACTTCATCTTTTCCAATCTGGATGCCCTTTATTTCCTTCTCTTCTCTGATTGCTCTGGCTAGTACTTCCAACACTATGTTGAATAGGAGTGGTGAGAGTGGGCATCCTTGTCTAGTTCCTGTTCTTAAAGGAAAAGCTTTCAGCTTTTGCCCATTCAGGATGATATTGGCAGTGGGTTTGGCATATACGGCTTTAATTATGTTGAGATACTTTCCATCTGTACATAACTTATAGAGGGTCTTTGTCATGAATGAGTGCTGAACTTTATCAAATGCTTTTTCAGCATCTATAGAGATGACCATATGGTCCTTGTGTTTGACTTTATTAATATGGTGTATCACATTTAATGATTTGCATATGTTGAACCAACCTTGCATCCCTGGGATGAATCCCACTTGATCGTGGTGAATAATTTTACGTATGTGTTGCTGTATTCTGTTTGTTAGTATTTTAGTGAGGATTTTTGCATCTATATTCATCAAGGATATTGGCCTGTAGTTTTCTTTTTTGGTTATATCTATACCTGGTTTTGGTATCAGCATGATGTTTGCTTCATAGAATGAGTTTGGGAGATTTGCGTCTGTTTCAATCTTTTGGAATAGTTTGTAAAGAATCGGTGTCAATTCCTGTTTGAATGTTTGGTAAAATTCTGCTGTGAATCCATCTGGTCCTGGGCTTTTCTTTGTTGGAAGCCTTCTGATAACAGCTTCAATCTCCTTTATTTTTATTGTTCTGTTCAAATTTTCTACATCTTCATGGTTCAGTTTTGGGAGCTTGTGTGTGTCCAGAAATTTATCCATTTCCTCCAGATTTTCAAATTTTTTGGCGTATAGTTGTTTATAGGAGTCTCGAGTGATTTCTTGTATTTCAGATGAATCAGTTGTAATATCGCCTTTTTCATTTCTAATTTTTGTTATTTGAGTCTTCTCTCTTCTTCTTTTTGTTAGCCATGCTAATGGTTTGTCAATTTTATTTATCTTTTCAAAAAACCAACTTTTTGATTCATTGATCTTTTGTATTGTTTTTTGGGTTTCAATTTCATTCAGTTCTGCTCTGATCTTAATGATTTCTTTCCGTCTGCTAACTTTGGGTTTGGATTGTTCTTGTTTTTCTAGTTCTTTAAGGTGAAGTGTTAGGTTGTTCACTTGCCATCTTTCCATTCTTCTGAGGTGAGCATTTAATGCAATAGATTTCCCCCTTAATACTGCTTTTGCAGTATCCCACAGGTTTTGGTATGATGTATCATTATTTTCATTAGTTTCAATAAATTTTTTGATTTCCTGCTTGATTTCTTCTTGGGCCCATATGTCATTAAGTCGAATGATGTTTAATTTACATGTGTTTGTATAGTTTCCAGAGTTTCATTTGTTATTAATTTCTAGGTTTAATCCATTGTGGTCTGAGAAAATACATGGGATAATTCCAATTTTTTTGAATTTATTGAGACTTGATTTGTGACCTAATATGTGATCTATCCTGGAGAATGATCCATGTGCTGAATATTCTGAGGTTATTGGATGGAATGTTCTGTAGATATCTGCCAAGTCCAATTGGTCTAGAGTATTGTTTAGACCTTGTGTTTCTGTACTGATTCTTTGCCTTGCTGATCTGTCTAATATTGACAGTGGGGTGTTCAGGTCCCCTGCTATTATGGCATTAGTGTCTATTTCCTTCTTTAAGTCTAATAGAGTTTGTTTTATAAATCTGGCTGCTCCAACATTGGGTTAATACATATTTATGATTGTTATGTCTTCTTGATTGGTCAGTCCTTTTATCATTAAGTAGTGTCCCTCATTGTCTCTTTTTATGGTTTTGAGTTTAAAGTCTATTTTGTCAGATATAAGAATAGCTACTGCAGCTCGTTTTTCTTTTCTGTTTGCATGGTACTCTTTTTCCATCCTTTCACTCTTAGTCTATGTGAATCTTTATGGGTGAGGTGGGTCGCTTGTAGGCAGCATATAGTTGGGTCCTCCTTTTTGATCCAGTCAGCCAGTCTGTGTCTTTTGATTAGGGAATTTAAGCCTTTTACATTAAGAGTTGTTATTGAAAGGTATTGGTTTATTCATAGCATTTTATTGGTTGTTTGGTTGTCTTAGGTGTCTTTTGTTCCTTGCTTTCTGATTTACTGTTTGGTTTCTGTGTTTCTTGGTTCCTTAGGTTGTAGATAGCATTTTTGTTTGTTTGTTTTCTCTTCATGAATGCCATTTTTATTATAGTAGTGGGTATTGATTTTTCTTGGGTTTTTATCGTAGTGGTAGTTATTTTTCAGGAACCAAACCCAGTAGTCCCTTGAGGATTTCTTGTAAGGGCGGTCTTGTGGTAGTGAATTCCCGTAGTTTTTGTTTGTCTGAGAAATATACTATTTGCCCTTCATTTTGGAAGGATAGCCTTACAGGGTAGAGTATTCTTGGCTGACAATCTTTGTCTTTAGTATTTTGAATATATCATCCCATTTCTTTCTAGCTTTTAGGGTTTGTGATGAAAAGTCTGATGTTAGCCTGATTTGGGCTCCCTTATAGGTGATTTGATGCTTTTCTCTTGCAGCTTTTAAGATTCTCTCTTTGTCTCTGAGTTTTGCCAATTTGACTATAACATGTCTTGGAGAACACCTTTTTGGGTTGAATATGTTTGGAGATCGTTGAGCTTCCTGGATCTGAAGATCTGTGATTTTTCCTATACCTGGGAAGTTTTCTGCCACTATTTTGTTGAATATGTTTCAATGGAATCTCCGTTTTCCTCCCCTTCTGGAATACCCATGACTCGGCTATTTGAGCGCTTAAGGTTGTCTGATATCTCTCTCAGATTTTCTTCAATGTCTTTGATTCTTTTTTCTTTTTTTTGTCTGCTTGTGTTATTTCAAACAGCCCATCTTCATGTTCAGAGTTTCTGTCTTCTAGTTGAACAAGCCTGCTGGTTAAACTCTCCGTTGTGTTTTTTATTTTGCTGAATAACTTCTTCAGTTCGGCAAGTTCTGCTACATTTTTTTCCAGGACATTGATTTCCTTGTACATTTCCTCTTTCAGGTCCTGTATACTTTTCCTCATTTCATCATGATGTCTAGCTGAGTTTTCTTGTATCTCATTCAGTTTCCTTAGTATTATCACTCGAAATTCCTTGTCAGTCATTTCAAGAGCTTCTTGTTCTATAGGATCTAGAGTTTGAGATTTATTAACTTTTGGTGGTGTACTTTCTTGATTTTTTGTATTTCTGGTATCTTTTTTTTGATGTTTATTCATTGTGGCAGGGGGTTTCACAGTCCACTGGTTTGAAACTATTAACTAACTAAGATGTTGCTGTGGTTGCCAATTTGGTACGGCTACCTCCGTGACTGCTCAGTTGGCCTCTAGTACCTTTTGTGTGTGGTTGCCTCGGGTCTTGGGCCTCTCCGGGGAGCCACCTCTCTGGTCAACTTGGACTCTGCTGGGCTGCTTGATCACGGGGCGGTACCGCAGGGTGTGTGGTCTCTGCTGAGCTTCTACTTCCCGTGCAGGTCTTCTCCCTGTTCCATGCACTCTGGCCCAGGCTGTTGGATCACGCAGTGGTGGCCCCACCGGGTGTGTGGTTTCTGTCTAGTCTCTGCCTCCTTAGCCAGACGTCTCCCCATTCTGTGCGCATGCGATGGGCTGGGACGTGTCTTCTGCAACCCTCTTCTATCAGCTGGGCCTTCAAGACCCTGCTCGGCACCGCCTTGCCCAGGAAGTCTGCCAGGTTTCTGGTAGCACAGACGACCGGTCGCTCTGGGTGCCTTTATAGCACTGTGTAGATCTTTCTCAGGACTTATCACCTTCCTCCTGGTATTGCGGTTATTTGTGTATTTGTCTTATCTCCCACACCAGATTGTGAGCTCTTCAGGGGAGGAGCCCACAGCACATGGTTCAGCTTTGAATTCCCCCGGCGCAGATCGACTCCGGTGCCTGCCCACAGTCAGGTCTCCAGCAGGTTCAAGCGAACTCAGGAACTCTCCGACCACACTATTCCTAACCAGAAATTGGTTAGGCATTTTTCCGAACTGGTGGCCACTGAGATGGTATCCGCCTCCTGGTAACAGGAAGTTTACCGGGGGCTGGCGCCCAGGGTGCGGTGGAGTGACAGTCAGCCCAGCCCGTACTTCCTTGCCCTCCTGACGCTGGCCAGGGACGCCCCACACCACCAACCCCACCAGAGAACCTCAGAGGGAGTGGGAGGGGAGGCCGGCCCGCAGGCCCTGGGAAGCCCTGCGCCGGGGCAAGCAAGTGGGAAGGCTCAGTGAGGAGCCGAGTTGGGAGAGGAGGACAGGCTTGGCTGAGCCTGGCCAGAGACGCCACCACCTGAGAAAATGGAGGCAGCCCCGGGGCCGGTGGTGCAGGTGGAAGCTGGGCAGGCATCCGCTCCCCGAGCAGCGCTGGGCCAGGGGTCACTCATGGGGCTGTGCTGGGCTGGGCAGCTCCCTTTCTGCCTCTGCATCGTCGCCGTCCCCATTCTTGGCTGCCACCACTTCGGGCTGCTCACTTGGTCCCACAGCCCGGCTCGGGCGCTCCCAGGAATCTTCTTTAATGCTGGCCTGAAACCTCGAATCCTGAATAGGGCAGCTGGCCGCCTTCAGCGCGGCCCCGGTCTCCGGGGTCCTGGCAGCGTCAACAGCGGCCCAGTGCCATGTTCCCTGTTTAGAGATTCGCTTTTGCAGCTAAGAAACAGTTCTTTTCCTGCTCCACACTTCAAAGCTGTTGCCTGTAAATGAGGCAGCCTCTCCTGCCAAGGGCAAAGTGGCGGTCACCCCCATGACCGGCCCCCAGCAGCGGTCCCCTTTTGAAATCGATCTTTTTTTCAGCACATTTACTTGCTCTTAACTTTTGTAACGTGGGAGCTAGGAAACATAGGGAAATGGGACTTCTGAAAATGACCAGGGTCTAGCAAAATCAAATCTGATATGGCCTTTTGATCTTGCCCTGACGAATTCATCTGGCAAGAAAGTTTTGTGATTGAAGGCCTCTTAAATTTCTTTTGTTAGGTAAATATAATTGTGTGTATTTGAGGTTAAAAACATAAAGTTATGGGATACATATAGATAGGAAAATGGCTACTATAATGAAGGAAATCTCACAGTCACTTTTTTGTGACATGAGCAGCTAAAATCTACTTATTTAACAAATTTCTTATTCCTGTTTTTTAGGATAGGAGTAATGCTTTACTTTTTAATTTTTGTATCAGATATCAACAGATTATAATTGTATATATGTATGGTGTACAAAATGATGCTATGATCTATCTATACAATGTGGAATGATTCCACATTTTGCTCCCATTGTGGAATCAAGCTAATTAACATGGCTTTCACCTCAAATATTTATCATTTATTCCTCTCATTATTTTTTTAAAATGTAACTTATAAGTTATCTTTCTATAGTTTTACATATCATTTCTAAAAATCTATCATTCCTCGTTAATTAGAAAGAACTTCTGAAGTATATCCTTTTTCCAATGGACTATCTGAACTATTCTTGTAGCCATTAAACGGGGAAAAAAGGATTTGCTGTGTACGTTCCACGAAAGCCATCATGAAATTGTGAAGTGTGTTTATGAAATTACAAATACTTTTTGATCAGAATGAAGAATGAAGACCAACAATCAGAGGCAGAGGGTGCATAGTGGAGCATGAGGAGTGGAAAAATAATACAACCCCATATTCTCTGATTAGTAATGGAAACAGTTTCAGACATTTTATATTCATCATTTTATTTTATTTTAAAAGATATTTTTATGAACTTATCATCACTATTCTATTTTATGGATGCACAAGGTAAGACATTCAGCAGTGCCTCCTTGTCTGAGGCATGCAATTAAGTCTAAAGTCACACATATGATTTTTTATTTCCAAAGCTCTTGAATTTCACTAATATTTGTAATTTTTAACAAACATATTTTGAATAGTAGTATATTCGCAAAAATGTTGCTAAGATAGTACAGAGAGTTCTTGTAAACCCCATACCCAGTTTCAACTATTAACATCTCCTACCCAGGGCACTACATGACCTTAAGTCCTCACTTCCCTGTAGGTCAGGTGTTTTGTGAAACGTTCTTTTATTTGGATTTGTCTGATGTTTTCCTCATTATTAGGCTGGGATTATGGGTTTCTGGGAGGAAGCTCACAGAAGTAAGTTACCATTTCTACCCCATCAAATCAGGAACACGCACTGCCAACCTGAGTCACCACTGTCGAGGCTGCTCACCTCTCTGAGACACTGTTTGTCATATTTCTCCACTGTAAAGTCACTCTCCCACCCCTTTTCCTCTTTTTTCCATACTGTGCTCTTTGTAGGAGAGTCTACTTGTACAGCCCTCACTTGAGGGTGGGTAGTTATCCTCAGTCTCTTTGAGAGTCGAATATATACATAAATCATTGGTGTTATTCTGCATGAGACATTTGTCTCTTCTCACATTTATTATTCAATAGTTTGCTTATATTGATATATACTCTCAGACTTCTAAAATTTAATTTTTATTGAATCAAAATTTATTATACATATTTTTTGGGTTCAACATTGAGATATGTTGATCAAATCAATATTACTAGCATATATATTGTTACAAATCATAATTATTCTTTATGCCCCTTGTCCAACCCCTCCCCCTCTCTTTCTCCCCCCCCTCCACTAATTACCCTAGATTTCTTCTCTTCTTCTGAAAGAGTAATGGTTACTGTGTTGATTTGTTGCCTAGAAGATCTGTCCAATGCCGAGAGGTGTGATCAGGTCCCCAATACAATCATAGAGCAGATGCCTCTTCTATCACTCTGAAATGGGCTCTGTGGAGACAGACATCTTCCTCCTTTCTTTACCTCTGCTGGTGACTCTTCTTGTATCAATGCACTCCTCCAGTGGCTGGTAGACCTTCTGCATGGTGGTGGTGGCATCTAGCCATCTTTGTGGCAGCCATGGGTATTGTGGTGGCTGTGGTGGGCCACCCACACGGAGGAGATGATTTTGGCATTCTTCTTGGTGCTGGCGGTGTACCTGGTTGTGGAGAGTGTTCAATCCCCGGCTCCATACCCTGAGTCTCTCGGTGGGCCTCAAGGCACTGGTGTGGTGTGCCTGGTTGTGGGAGGGGAGTCCAGTCCCCTTCTCCATGACCTGGATCCCCAGGTGGCCCTGAGTCACTGTCATGGTGTGCCTGGTTGTGGCAAAGGGGGTCTGGTCCCCAGCTCCATACCCAGGGACCCTGGGCAGGCCCTGAAGCACAGTTGCAGTGTGCCTGGTTATGGGAAGGGGGTCCAGTCCCCTTCTCCATGCCCCGGCTCCCTGGGCAGGCCCTGAGGCACTGGCAAGATGTGCCTGGTTGTGGAAGGGGTGTCTGGTCTCCTTCTCCAAGCCCGAGATCCCTGGACAGGCCCTGGGGTGCTGTTGCGGTGTGCCTGGTTGCAGGAGGGGGGTCTGGTCCCCTTTTCCATGTCTCAGGCCCCTGGGTGGGGCCCTGAGACACTTTCACAGTGTGCCTGGGTCTGGGAAGGGCTCCGGTCCCCAGCTGCTAGCTCTGGGTCCCCAGGCAGGACCTAAGGTATTGGTATTATCACACAATACTACTTTATTTTCTTGCTCAAATTGTTCTAGCTTTGGCCATCGAGAGCATCTTCAGTCAGTTAATGTATCCCTTGGCATACTCCATCATTCTGGGCTTCTTTTTTGGTAGCATTTTTTACTTTCTTATACCACAAGATGCTGCAGATGCATCTTCTTCAATTTCCTGCCTGAGTCCTAGAATTAGCCATGTGATTCTGTTTCCTTTTATTGGAGCATGATATTAGAACCAAGATCTGGGTGCCAGGTGTAATAATTACTGCTAGGGTCTCTAGAACCTCTAAACTGACATGTCAAGGATATACATGTGTGTAAAAGAGCAGAGAGTAAAATGATGGTTATTAGAGGCTGGGGAGTGGGGGAACTGGAGAGATGCTGGTCACAAGGTACAATGTTCTGGTTAGACAAGAGGAATAAATGATAAGTATTTGAGGCAATATGTTAACTATCTCGATTCCATCATTCCACACTGTGTGTATATATATATATATGTGTATACATATATCATAGCATCACTTTCTACCCCATAAATATATGCAATATTTGTCAGCATCCAAAAAGAGAATACGTCTGTATACTAACCTGTGTATATGCAGATATCTGTAAACATATCTACAAATAAACCTCTAAATCTATGTTAAATTAAAATAAGTTCATACTGATGTCTCCAACTCTAATTTATTACCACATGAATCATTGTAGCTGGGTGGGGCTAGTCTGGAAACGGTTGCCAAAGTCCATATTGTGGAATAATTAAACCAATTAACGAACATTTTTGTTACCTCACATACTTATCATTTTTTCATGATTAGAAGATTTAAAATCTACTATCAGTAATTTTCAAGCATACTAGAAATCATTATTAATTATAGTCTCCTTGCTGTGCAATAGATCTGCAGAACTTATTCCTCCTAACTAAAATGTTGTACCCTGTAGCCAACATCTCCCCATCCCCCAGTCCCTCTTCCAGCCTCTGGTAACCACCATTCTACTCTCTGCTTCTATGGGTTTGATTTTTTCAGATTCCACATGTAAATGAGATATGAAGTATTTGTTTATTTGTGCCTGACTTATTTCCCTAAGCACAATGTCTTCCACGTTTATTTATGTTGTTGCAAATGACAGGATTTCCTTCATTTTTAAGGCTGAATACTATGCCATTGTGTACGTATATCATATTTTCTCTGTCTGTTCATCTGCGGATGGACACTTAGGTTTATTTCATATCTTGATTCTTGTGAATAGTGCTGCCATGAACATGAATGTGCATATATGTCTTTGACACACAGATTTCATTTCCTTTGAATGTATACTGAAAGTGGAATTTCTGAATTATATGGTAATCCTGTATTTAATTAAAAAATTTTTTCTTTTTCTTTTTTTTCTTCTTTTTTCCCTCCCATTTATTTGTTTGTGTATTTATTTATTTATTTTTATTAGCTTCCACAAATAAGTGAGAACATGCACTATTTCTCTTTCTGTGCCTGGCTTATCTCACTTAATATAATTTACTCTAAGTCCATCCATGCTGTTGCAAATGGTAGTATTTCATTTTTTTAAATAGCAGAGTAGTATTCCATTGTGTAGATATGACATATTTTCCTTATCCACTCATCCAATGATAGGGGGGACAAAAAGAAGAAGACACAACAATCACAACAATTCCTTGTTCCTTCAACTTGTTATGACAAGTGAACAGATATGAGTTTGATGGGGTGAGAGTGGAGGAGAGAGGGAAAGAGGAAAAGGAGGAATTGGTAAAGGGACATGAAAGTCAACTACATTGTATATCAATAAATTAAAATAAAAAATTTAAAAAAAATTTTAAGTTTATTTTTAACTATAAATTAATAAATTGTAGTTGTATATATTTATAGGGTAAAAAGTGATATTATGATTTATGATACAATGTGGAATAATTAAATCGAGCTAATTAACATATCTATCACCTCAAATACTTACCATTTTTTGTGGTGAGAACATTGGAGATTTTACTCTCAGTCGTATTGAAATGCACAATACGTTATTATTTATTCTATTCACCATGCTGTGCAATATATTTCAAAGAGAAAAAAAAAAAGCCTTACTCCTTCTGTCTAACTGAGGCTTTGCACCCTTTGCCATCATCTCCCCATTTTTCTCACCCCCTCCATCCCCCTCCTCTGGTAACCACCTTTCTACTCTCTGCCTCTTTGTGTTCGATTGTTTTGGATTCTGCATATAAGTGCGGACATGAGGTATTTGTCTTTCTGTGCTTGGCTTATTTCACTGAGCATAATGTTCTCCAATTTTATCCACGTTGCTGCAAATGACAAAATTTCATTTCTTTTAAGGCTGAAGATTATTCCATTGAGTATATAGACCACATTTTCTTTATCCATTTATCCATTGATGGACACATATTTTGAACCCATTAACTTGGCTATTATGAATAGTCCTGAAATGAAATGGAAAGGCAGATATCTCTTAGACATGCTGATTTCAAATAGTTTGGTATATACCCAGAAGTAGGATTGTTGAATCACACAAGGAATTCTATTTTTAGGCTTTTGAGGAACCTCCATACAGTTTCCATAATGGCTGTGCCAATGTACATTCCTATCTACAGTGTACAAGGGTTTCCGTTTCTCCACATTCTGTTCAACACTTATCTTCCATCTTTTCTAGAAGAGCCACTCTGACAGGTGTGAAATGATGTTTCATTGTGGTTTTAATTTGCTTTTAATCATTACTGATATTGAGCATTTAAAATATGTTGGCTGCTTGTACATCTCTTGAGAAAAGCCTATTCAGGTCCCTTGCCCATTTTAAAATCAGATTACTTGTTTTCTTTTTATAGAGTTTTTGGAGATTCTCATGTATGTTGGATATTAACCTTTTATTAGATAAATGGCTTGCAAACATTTCCTCCCAATTCGTACGTTGCCCCTTCACTCTATCAATTGTTTCTGCTCTGTGTAGAAGCTTTTTATTTTGATATAATCCTATTAATCTATTTTTGCTTTTGGGGTCACATCTAAAAAAATCATTGCCCATACCAATGTCATGTAGTTTGTCCCCTGTGTTTTCTTCTAGTAGTTTTACAGTTACATGTATTATGTTTAAGTTTTTAATCCATATTGAGCTGATTTTTATAAATAGTTTGAGATAATGGTCTAATTTAGTTTTTCTCTATGTGGACACCCAGTTTATCCAACACCATTTATTGAAGAGACTATCCTTTTTATTGGCAACTTTGTCAAAAGTCAATTGACCATACATGTGTAGGTTCATTTCTGAGCTTTCTATTCTGTTCTCTTTGTTGATGTGTCAGTTTTTATGCCAGTACCACGCTGTTTTGATTGCTGTGGCTTTGTAGTATATTTTAAAATCAGACAGTGTGAAGCCTCCAGCTTTGCTCTTTTTGCTCAAGACTGCTTTGGCTATCCTGGGCTTTTTGTGGTTTTATAAAAATAATAGAATTTTTTTTTATTTCTATGAAAGATGACATTGGAATTTTAATAGGGATTGCATTGAATCTGTAGATTGTTTGGGTATTTTGGATATTTTAGCAGTATTAATTCCATGAATATGAGATCCATGAATATGAGATAACTTTCTATTCATTTGTGTCTTCAATTTCTTATTAAAGTTTTAGAGTTTCCAGTGTACAGGTCCTTCACCCCTTGGTTATATTTATTTCCAGGTATTTTTTGTAGCTACTATAATTAGGATTGTTTTCTTCATTTATTTTTTGGAAAGTTTTTTGTTAGTATATAGAAACATTGCTTTTCGGTGTGTGTTGATTTTGTATCCTGCAGCTTTACTGTACTTGTTGATTAGTTCTAACAGGTTTTTTTTTTGGGGGGGGTGTGAAATCCATAGCGTTTTCTATATTCAAGATCATGTCATCAGCAAACAATGACAATTTTACTTCTTCCTTTTCTATTGGGATGCCTTTTACGTCTATCTCTTGCCTAATTACTTTGGCTAGAATTTGCAGTATCATATTAAACAGAAGTTGTGAAAACAGACGCTGTCATCTTCTTCCTGATCTTAGCGAAAGCTTTCAGCTTTCACCACCATAATGGTAGCAGTGGGTTCTTTTGGCATATGGTCTTAATCGCGTTGAAGAAGTTTCTCTGCATTTCTAGTTTGTTGAATGCTTTTATCATGATAGTGATGGTGAGTTTTGTTAAACGCTTTTCCTGCATCAATTGAGCTGGTCATGTATTATGTTCTTAATCACTGCTTATAGCCAAATTTGTAATGCTCTTGTCTGTGTTCCAGTAGTTTCATCAGTACATGGAACGAAGAAATCAAACCTGTGCTTCAGAATTTATCCTTCTGGGACTCTCGGAAGAGGCAGAGCTGCAGCCACTACTCTTTTTGCTGTTCCTGGTCATGTACTTGGTCACTGTCATTGGAAATTCTCTCATAATTGTGGCTATTATCACTGACGCCCATCTCTACATGCCCATGTACTTCTTCCTCTCCAACCTGTCCTTTTCAGACATCTGTTTAACCTCCATCACCATCCCAAAGATGCTGCTAAAAATGCAGACACAGAGCAAAGTCATAACCTATGAAGCCTGCCTAACCCAGATGTATTTTTCTTGCTTTTTAGAGGATTAGACAACTTCCTCTTGACCATGATGGCCTATGACCAGTTTGTGGCCATCTGTCACCCCCTGCACTACACGGTCATCATGAGCCCTACATCCTGTGGTTTCATGTTTCTGGCAACCTGCTTTTTGAGTATGCTGGTGTCTTTGTTACGGGGATTGATGGTTTTGAGACCGTCTTTTTGTACAGAGTTGGAAGCTCACTTTTTCTGTGAGCTGAATCAGGTGGTTTCCCTTGCTTGTTCTGACACCTTTCTCAATGACTTTGTGATGAATTTTGCAACAGGATTTCTGAATTTTATTTCACTCACTGGTATCCTTTTCTCAGACTCAAGAATTGTAGCCTCCATTTTGCAAATTTCATCAGCTGGAGGCAAGTATAAAGCATTTTCCACCTGTGGGTCTCCACTTTCAGTTGTTTCCTTATTCTATGGTATAGGCCTTGGAGTGTATCATAGTTCTACTGTTACCCAAAATTCCAAGGCAAGTGCTATAGCCTCAGTGATGTACACTGTGGTCATGCCCATGCTAAACTCATTTATTTACAGTCTTAGAAACAAGGGTATAAATCATACCCTAAAAAAACTGTTCAGGTGAAAAATATTCTTTACATACAGGCTACTTTATTTTAGGCATAAAGAGTTACTCATGAGTAAGAAGACTCCAAACACTTGACGAACTAAATTATGATACTTTTTTCCAGTTTGGAGAAAGATAATTTGCATTGACCTTATTTACATAGTTCAATCTCCTAATTTTTTATTCACTATGGACAACTGTTTCTTCAGTATTTCCTTTAAAAATATTTTCACCTGCCTCCTCATGTTCTGGGGGGACAGTCTATAAACAAAGTTTAACGTGTGTGTGTGTGTGTGTGTGTGTGTGTGTGTGTGTGTGTGTGTATTTTTTTCCCAGCTAGCTAGAACAGGGATCCAAACCCATGACCTTGGTGTTACAAGGCTGTGCTCTAACCAACTGAGCTCACCGGACAGTCCAATGCATGAATTTTTACAGGAAAATAGTTAATACAGAAAACTGGGTGCTCAAAATTTCAAGACAGACTGGAGGCATGAGGGTAAATTGCTGCACTTGCTAAATGAAAGCATTTATCTGCCTCTCAGATATCTGCTTTAGGAAAATGTAATTTGTCATACGAAAGAATGTGTACCAGTGACAAAGACTTATGTTCACTACTCCAGAATAACATAACGTGTGGAAATGAAGTCACCATCTACTATAATTCACACTCAGTCTTGACGATCTAATTTTTTTTCCTGCACAGTAGAAAACATAAGTGAAGATAGAATAGAAACTCTAATCCCTGATCTTTGAAATGATTATTTTGTCACTATTATCTGTGATTCACCTAGATATGCATTTTTACCGTTCCTATCATGTTTTGATAGGCAGGACCACTCAATAATGGACTTCACATGCTGATCATGAAAGCAATGTGGTTATTATGCCAGTTCTCAACTTTTTCTTTTCTATCTGTGTGTCCCAAAAATTCAGAATGCATGCAAGGATATATTTATGGACCTACTGTGGTCATTATGAGAAAGAATAAGATAGATATTGATGGAGTTTGGATGTGCTGTCCCCTCCAAAACTCATGTGGAAATTTGATCTCTGATGTGGCAGTGTTGGAAACTGATTGAGTCATGGGGGTGGATCCCTCATGACTGGATTAATGCTCTCCCTGGGGGAGGGGGATTAATGAGTGAGTTCTTGCTCTATTAGTTCCCGCGAGAGCTCATTACTTAAAAAGACCCTGGCACCTTCTCTCTCTCTCTTGCTTCTTCTCGCCATGTAATCTGCTTGTACCCGCTGGCTGCCTGACACTTTTTGCCATGAGTAGAAGCAGCCTGAGGCCCGTGCCAGATTCAGCTGTCCCAGAATCATCAGCCAAATAAACTTCTCTTCTTTATAAATTACCCAGTCTCAGGTGTTTCTGTTATAGCAACACAAAACAGGCTAAAACAGATATCTTCTCATCTTACCCTGCAGCCACCACTTTCATTGGTAAGCATTTGTACAAGTATTCATGTTCATGCAGAGGTAGTGCCCAATTTTCAAAAAAAATCTCCAGTAGTTCCTTTTACATTTTTTCCAATTCACACTTTCCACTTAAAAGACCAAAGGTCATTTGATCATGAGTATTTTGGTAAATGTTTAACTAGCTCTCATTTAAACACATGAAAGAGAGAAGGAAGGGTGAAGGAAAGGGAGGAAGAAAGAAACAGAGAAATGACAGAGGCAGGAAATGAAAAAGACATGGAAGAATGAAAGATAGAAAGACAGAAGGGAAAAAAGAAAACTGTGTATTTCTAACATTTGCCAATTTCTGTGACATAAATTCTCTGTGGCTGTTGATAAGCCACCCTTGTGACATCACTAAACAAGGAGTGAAATGAGATGTTCACAGTTGGTCCTCATGAGATGTGAGCTCTTCATACACTGCCTTTGGGTACAGTTAGGAGGAAAATGTAGAACATAAATCTGTGACAGTTTTGCAGTCCCTCCTCAAGAGTGGCTGTCCCTTTTATTTGAGGATCTGGGTTACTGAACAGTCTCAGGTCTAAGCACCAAATGAGAGATTTCAGCTCTTCGTTTTGGTGATTCAGGCCAACCCCCCCCCCCACTTCTTTATTATTATACAGATTGTTGGGTCCTTGATAGGCTTCCCACCTGTTGCATTCCCTGAAATATGATGATGATCTGACTTTTCCTAAGACCACAGAGATTTATTCTATTTGGATTAACAAACTGGTTCTGCTTCTTATTACATTACCCACGAATACCATGCTTCTGATGGTTTAGTGATTTCCACATGGTCTTTGCCAGTTCCCAATGCCACGATCCTTGCTGAGCTCAAGATACAGACATTTTGATTTCAGAACCTCACATCATCGCTCTATCATTCAAGACAAATCACTATAGAGCCTCTAAGGAAGATGTTACACTCCTGACAAATGCATTTCTCAAACTTTTGGTGAATGTGACAATCTTTGAGCATTTCCCGAGGGGATACTTGGTTAGTGAGTGATTGTTTACACATGATAAATCTACCACAACATCTCTATCAGAGTGTACTTTCAATTTCTTGCTATATTCTATGATAAGGTATTCAGGACACTGAAATTATTTTCGAACAGACTACACTGAATCCAAGCTTCAGTCAAGTCGCTGAGAAAAATATTTAAGGAGGCTTACTTGCTCAAGTTGGCACACGGATGCAGGTTTCTGACAATACTCTCTATCAGTATATTTGGTTGACTTTAAAATTTCTTTCCTTATTCCATGTTATAGGTTCAGTAGGATTTATTCTCACAAATATTCTTCAAGTTTTTATAATAAAAATTAGGAATGTTTCACAACTATTTTGATACCTTAACATTCTTATCCAGATGTTACATTTGTCTCTTTATTGTGTCCTGGGACCTGACTTTATTTCTTATTTTGGAGGCAATGAGAAGAGAAACAAATAGGGCATAAGAGCTGGCATCCCCTTGCAAGGTGAATATGTCTCAGGGTCTTCAGACAAGTTCCTGCACATCTCATGAGGTCAAGATGGGATGCCTAGGCTAGCTTTCAAGCCCATGTGTACTTTGGCAAAACAGAGTATTCTGGTCCACCAGATTGTCCCAGTTGTATGCAGTGTTTTTCTAAAATGCCTCTTTCAAATAATGCCTTGAATTTTACATAAGACATTCAGCAGGCTGTGAAGCCGACTTTGTGATACATCCAACCACAGGATCAGTCTCTGTTTTTGATTCATACCTACCTTCGAGGTGCATCTTGGAGAAATCAGAGATTTGGCTTTGGATTTGCCTTGGTTCTTTGATTGTTCCTTAAGTTGAAAATGTAACATCCCTAGCTTGTCATTGTCCTTCTGTAACCTCCAGTGCAATTAAAAACACCCAGCATACTCCACATTCCTTGAATTCTGATTTCCAATAATACCCACTAACCACATAAGTTTGCCAAAGCCATCCTTTCATTAGAAAGTCCTTGTGAGAGGCTGCAGTTGATAAATCATGAAATAGATTCTCTACTGTGAGCCATGACGTACTGGCATACCATTATCCAATGCAAACAGTAACACCATTGCCTTCAAAACCAACAAGTGGAAATACCAATTCTCACATGCTTATCTTGGAAGACACATTTCTTGAAACTCATTCTTGTACCAAATACCTACCTGTCTAGGTTTTTAAAATTTAAATGGAAACCTCTTTAAAGTATTTTAAGCAGAAACTTTGTAAGCATGTGCTCACAAAATCGTAGCATGGTTGCTGGTATGTGCTCCAATGACAGGGAATGACTCTCCAATGAACATCGTAAAGGACCCAGCTAAGAAAGTTGATATTTCTGATATCCCCAGGCAAGTGGTGAAGTCAAGAAGACTCCAAGGAAATTGTTAGCTCCATGAACATACTATCTTTTCTTTAACATGCATAGTACAAAGCTCTTGCCATGAGTGTCCAATAAAGACTCACTGTACTTGGAAGGATAGATCTGCCGTCATTGAACAAAAGTTACACACCTCACTCCTTAACAGCCATGAACATACTGATGTGGAAATTTGCCCCCGTTCTTTCCAAATAACTAACAGCCCTCCAACCATGCTTGGAAAAAGAATGGATGAGACATGGAATTAGTTTCACTTTTGCCTTCTGAATCTCCCATGTGTACATCAGAGCAATATCCCGGTAATCACATCTGATACTCTAGGTTTCAGTGAAAGTGGGGAGTATACCTTTCCAATTACCGTCCTCTACAGTTACAAGAACACAAACCAGAAAGAGGTAGGAGTGGATGATGCGTGTCAGTCAACCCTCTCCTGACATTCTGAAAACATGTAGACAATCGGGGATGTCAAACCGCCTTAAACTGTGTGTATTGTAGGAGAGCATAACTGTATCTCTTTCAAGATCCCTGAAGACTTCTCCCTGCTCCTTTTCTAGTATAACCAAGCTAGTCCATAACTTCTTTAGAAAACATGGCTTTTTAGATATTTGTTTATTTATTTACTTATACATACATTCATACATACATACATACATACATACATACATACATACATACATACATACAGCTGGCCAGTATGGAGATCCAAAACCATGACCTTGGTGTTATCATCACCATGCTCTACCAAGTGAACTAACCAGCCAGTCCTCTTATTATTTTTTATTGTAGTAAAATATACATAACGTTAGTTTTGCCATTTTAAGCATTTTTAAATATACATTTCTGTGGAAGTAATCACATTCACCACATTGTGTGACCACCACCTCTATCTATTTCTAGATCTTTTTCATCATCCTAAACTTAAACTCTGTACTCAATAAGCAATGATGTCTCATTATTCCTTCTCCCCAGTTGCTGGTAACCTCTCGTACAATTCTGTCTCTGAATTTTTTCTTTTTCTTTTTCTTGAAACATAATTGATTACACGTATTTGTAGGGTACAGAGTTAACTATTGGTATTTGTGTATAATAATACATGATGATCAAATCAGGATAATTAGTATATTCATCATTGCAAAGTGTAATCATTCTTTGTGTCCATTAACCACTTTCTCCCTAACTCCCTTCCTCTACCCCCTTTCTCATCTCTAGTAACTACAGTTCTTTCTGTGTTCTTCTGAGAGTTCTTCTCTCTCTCTCTCTCTCTCTCTCTCTCTCTCCCCTTCTTCTTTCTTTGTTAGCTCCCACTTATAAGTGAATACCTGTGGTATTTCTCTTTCTGTGCCTGGCTTTTAAAAATATATATTTTATTTTTTTAAACCTAATTGATTGCAAGTGTCTGTGGAGTACAGTGTTGAATATGGATACCTGTGTGCATTAGATGATGCTCAAGTCAGGATAATTAGTATATTCAACATTACGCAAGATTTTCTCTATTGTTTTACTGAGCTCTATTTTAGTTCCCTCTAATCTTTAGCATTTCCTTCGCTAGCTTTGGGTTTATTTTGCTCTTCTTTTTTGGTTATTGAAAGTGTAAAATTATAATATTTATTTAAAATCTTTCTTTTTTAAATGTAAGCATCTATGGTTATAAACTGACACCCTGAGAACTGCCTTTGCCAAAGCCCACACATTCCAGTGTGCTGTGTTCTCATTTTTTTTCTTCTGAAAGGATCTTGTAATACCGCTTATGATTTCTTCTTTGACATATTGGTTATTGAAAATGCATTTTTAAAGGTTCCACATATTTGTGAATTTTCCAGTTTTTCTTCCCATATCGATTTTAGTTTCATTTCATTTTGGTTGGGGAAGATACTTTGTATGATTTCTAACTCTTAAAAATTATTGAAAAAACTTTTTGCTGCTTAACATAAGGTCTACTTAGAGAATGATCCACGTGCACTTGTGAACAATGTGTATTCTGTGGTATTTACTGGAGTGTTCACAGATGCTTGTCAGTCCTAATTGCTTTATAGTGTTGCTCAAGTTGTCTATTTCTTTATTGTCCTTCTTTCTATCTAGATTTATTCATTCTTGAAAATATATATTGAAGTCTCCAAATGTTGTTGTAGAACCTATTTGTTTCTTGAATGTTCTCGATAAGTGTATATGTTTATAATTGTTATATGATTTTGATAGATTGATTCTATTATCAATGTATAATGGTTCTTTGTCCCTTGTAACAGTTTTTGATTTATATTGATTTTGTCTCAAATAATATAGCCACTCCAGCTATCTTTCAGTTACTATATACAGGGAATATATTTTTTCATCCTTTCCTTTTCAATCAGCTTTCATCTTTGCATTTGAAGTAAATCTCTTGCAGACAGCATATGAGGGTACTTCCAAAAGTTTATGAAAAAGTGGAATTAGAAGGTAATATGAACCATTCCATTAACTTTTTGAAGACCCCTTAAATATAGATGATGTATATTTACCTATCCTGCCAGGCTATATTTTAGTTGGAGAATTAATTTTATTAACATTAAAAGTAATTTTTGATAAGGAATGGCTTATTTTTCCTTTTTAAATATTTTTAAATATGTTGTATATTTTTCATTGCTCAATTCCTCCTTTACAACATTGCTTTGCCTTTAAATTGATTTTTTTTGTTGTTCTATACTGTTTTGATTCCTCGTCATTTCCTTTTTTTTTCTTTTAGTTTTTATTTTGGATAATGAAATTAATGTTTTAAACTTATAAATATCTAGTTTTAATTAATACAAACCTTGCTTCTGTAGTGTACAAAAATACATTTTTTTCCTTTTCTCTTTATTTTGTTGTCACAAATACATTTTTTGTACATTCACATAGGCTTATTGTCTTATGCATTTGCAATTAAAATCTCATAGAAAAAAGAGGATTTATAAACCCGAAATTCAGTAATATTGACTTTTATATTTACGTTTGTAGTTACCTTTACCAGTGCTCTATATTTCTACGTATGGCATCAAATAACTTTCTAGCATCCTCCATTTCAGCATTAGTCCCTCTAGTCTTTAGTCAGTGTCTCATTAGTATTTCCTGTTGGGCAGGTTTGCGAGTGACAAATTCTCTAAGCTTTTATTTGTCTGAGAATGCCTTGTCTTCTTCATTTTTGAAGGATAGTTTTGCAGCATATGGAATATTTGGTTGACAAACTTTTTGCCCTAGCACTTTGAATGTGTCGTTCCACTGTATTCTGGGCTTCATGGTGTCTAAAAAAAAAAATTAACTGTTTGATTGGACTTATAACACATCTTGAAATGTGAATGACACAAATAAAAATTTGTAAGCTCCCCCCCGCCAAATTAGCTGTTAATCTTATTGTGACTCTGTTGTACCCGATGAATTCTTTTCCTCTTGTTGCTTTCAAGGACTCCCTTTGTTATTCACTATTGGCAGTTTCATTATAATGTTGTTGGGTGAATCTCTTTGAGTTTATCCTATTTGGAATTCATTGAGCTTCTTTTTTTTTTTTTTCTTTTATTTTTCTTTTATTTTTTATTTTTCTTTTTATTTTTTTTAAATTTTATTTTGTCGATATACATTGTAGCTGATTATTGCTCCCCATCACCAAAACCTCCCTCCCTTCTCCCTCCCCCCTCCCCCCCAACAATGTCCTTTCTGTTTGCTTGTCGTATCAACTTCAAATAATTGTGGTTGTTATATCTTCTTCCCCCCCCCCGGTTTGTGTGTGTGTGAATTTATATATTAATTTTTAGCTCCCTCCAATAAGTGAGAACACGTGGTATTTCTCTTTCTGTGCCTGACTTGTTTCACTTAATATAATTCTCTCAAGGTCCATCCATGTTGTTGCAAATGGCAGTATTTCATTCGTTTTTATAGCTGAGTAGTATTCCATTGTGTAGATGTACCACATTTTCCGTATCCACTCATCCGATGATGGGCATTTGGGCTGGTTCCAACTCTTGGCTATTGTAAAGAGTGCTGCGATGAACATTGGGGAACAGGTATACCTTTGACTTGATGATTTCCATTCCTCTGGGTATATTCCCAACAGTGGGATGGCTGGGTCGTATGGTAGATATATATATCTGCAATTGTTTGAGGAACCTCCATACCATTTTCCATAGAGGCTGCACCATTTTGCAGTCCCACCAACAATGTATGAGAGTTCCTTTTTCTCCGCAGCCTCGCCAGCATTTATCGTTCATAGTCTTTTGGATTTTAGCCATCCTAACTGGGGTTAGATGGTATCTCAATGTGGTTTTGATTTGCATTTCCCGGATGCTGAGTGATGTTGAGCATTTTTTCATATGTCTGTTGGCCATTTGGATATCTTCCTTAGAGAAATGCCTACTTAGCTCTTTTGCCCATTTTTTAATTGGGTTGCTTGTTTTCTTCTTGTAAAGTTGTTTGAGTTCCTTATATATTCTGGATATGAATCCTTTGTCAGATGTATATTTTGCAAATATTTTCTCCCACTCTGTTGGTTGTCTTTTAACTCTTTTAATTGTTTCTTTTGCTGTGCAGAAGCTTTTTAGTTTGATATAATCCCATTTGTTTATTTTTCCTTTGGTTGCCCGTGCTTTTGGGGTCGTATTCATGAAGTCTGTGCCCAGTCCTATTTCCTGAAGTGTTTCTCCTATGTTTTCTTTAAGAAGTTTTATTGTCTCAGGGTGTATATTTAAATCCTTAATCCATTTTGAGTTGATTTTAGTATACGGTGAGAGGTATGGATCTAGTTTCATTCTCTTGCATATCGATATCCAGTTATCCCAGCACCACTTGCTGAAGAGGCAGTCCCTTCCCCAGTGAATAGGCTTGGTGCCTTTGTCAAAGATCAGATGGCAGTAAGTGTGTGGGTTGATTTCTGGATTCTCTATTCTATTCCATTGATCAGTGTGTCTGTTTTTATGCCAGTACCATACTGTTTTGGTTATTATAGCTTTGTAGTATAGCTTAAAGTCAGGTAGTGTTATGCCTCCAGCTTTATTTTTTTTGCTGAGCATTGCTTTGGCTATTCGTGGTCTTTTATTGTTCCATATAAATGTCTGAATAGTTTTTTCCATTTCTGAGAAAAATGTCTTTGGAATTTTGATGGGGATTGCATTGAATTTGTATATCACTTTGGGTAGTATGGACATTTTCACTATGTTGATTCTTCCAATCCAAGAGCATGGAATATCTTTCCATCTTCTTGTATCCTCTCTAATTTCTCTCAGCACTGGTTTGTAGTTCTCATTATAGAGATTTTTCACCTCCTTAGTTAACTCAATTCCTAAGTATTTTATTTTTTTGGTGGCTATTGTAAATGGGCAGGCTTTCTTGATTTCTCCTTCTGCATGTTCACTATTGGAGAAAAGAAATGCTACTGATTTTTGTGTGTTGATTTTGTATCCTGCTACTGTGCTGAAATCATTTATCAATTCCAAAAGTTTTTTTGTAGAGGTTTTAGGCTGTTCGATATATAGGATCATGTCATCTGCAAACAGGGACAGTTTGACTTCATCTTTTCCAATCTGGATGCCCTTTATTTCCTTCTCTTCTCTGATTGCTCTGGCTAGTACTTCCAACACTATGTTGAATAGGAGTGGTGAGAGTGGGCATCCTTGTCTAGTGCCTGTTCTTAAAGGAAAAGCTTTCAGCTTTTCCCCATTCAGGATGATATTGGCAGTGGGTTTGTCATATATGGCTTTAATTATGTTGAGATACTTTCCCTCTATACCTAACTTATAGAGGGTCTTTGTCATGAATGAGTGCTGAACTTTATCAAATGCTTTTTCAGCATCTATAGAGATGATCATATGGTCCTTGTGTTTGAGTTTATTAATATGATGTATCACATTTATTGATTTGTGTATGTTTTTTTTTTTTTTCTTTTTTTTTAATTTTTATTTTTTTAAAAATTTTATTTTGTCGATATACATTGTAGCTGATTATTGCTCCCCATCACCAAAACCTCCCTCCCTTCTCCCTCCCCCCTCCCCCCCAACAATGTCCTTTCTGTTTGCTTGTATCAACTTCAAATAATTGTGGTTGTTATATCTTCTCCCCCCCCCCCCCCGGTTTGTGTGTGTGTGTGTGTATGTGTGTGTGTGAATTTATATATTAATTTTTAGCTCCCTCCAATAAGTGAGAACATGTGGTATTTCTCTTTCTGTGCCTGACTTGTTTCACTTAATATAATTCTCTCAAGGTCCATCCATGTTGTTGCAAATGGCAGTATTTCATTCGTTTTTATAGCTGAGTAGTATTCCATTGTGTAGATGTACCACATTTTCCGTATCCACTCATCTGATGATGGGCATTTGGGCTGGTTCCAACTCTTGGCTGTTGTAAAGAGTGCTGCGATGAACATTGGGGAACAGGTATACCTTCGACTTGATGATTTCCATTCCTCTGGGTATATTCCCAACAGTGGGATGGCTGGGTCGTATGGTAGATCTATTTGCAATTGTTTAAGGAACCTCCATACCATTTTCCATAGAGGCTGCACCATTTTGCAGTCCCACCAACAATGTATGAGAGTTCCTTTTTCTCCGCAGCCTCGCCAGCATTTATCATTCATAGTCTTTTGGATTTTAGCCATCCTAACTGGGGTTAGATGGTATCTCAATGTGGTTTTGATTTGCATTTCCCGGATGCTGAGTGATGTTGAGCATTTTTTCATATGTCTGTTGGCCATTTGGATATCTTCCTTAGAGAAATGCCTACTTAGCTCTTTTGCCCATTTTTTAATTGGGTTGCTTGTTTTCTTCTTGTAAAGTTGTTTGAGTTCCTTATATATTCTGGATATGAATCCTTTGTCAGATGTATATTTTGCAAATATTTTCTCCCATTCTGTTGGTTGTCTTTTAACTCTTTTAATTGTTTCTTTTGCTGTGCAGAAGCTTTTTAGTTTGATATAATCCCATTTGTTTATTTTTCCTTTGGTTGCCCGTGCTTTTGGGGTCGTAGTCATGAAGTCTGTGCCCAGTCCTATTTCCTGAAGTGTTTCTCCTATGTTTTCTTTAAGAAGTTTTATTGTCTCAGGGTGTATATTTAAATCCTTAATCCATTTTGAGTTGATTTTAGTATACGGTGAGAGGTATGGATCTAGTTTCATTCTCCTGCATATCGATATCCAGTTATCCCAGCACCACTTGCTGAAGAGGCAGTCCCTTCCCCAGTGAATAGGCTTGGTGCCTTTGTCGAAGATCAGATGGCAGTAAGTGTGTGGATTGATTTCTGGATTCTCTATTCTATTCCATTGGTCAGTGTGTCTGTTTTTATGCCAGTACCATACTGTTTTGGTTATTATAGCTTTGTAGTATAGCTTAAAGTCAGGTAGTGTTATGCCTCCAGCTTTATTTTTTTTGCTGAGCATTGCTTTGGCTATTCGTGGTCTTTTATTGTTCCATATAAATGTCTGAATAGTTTTTTCCATTTCTGAGAAAAATGTCTTTGGAATTTTGATGGGGATTGCATTGAATTTGTATATCACTTTGGGTAGTATGGACATTTTCACTATGTTGATTCTTCCAATCCAAGAGCATGGAATATCTTTCCATCTTCTTGTATCCTCTCTAATTTCTCTCAGCAGTGGTTTGTAGTTCTCATTATAGAGATTTTTCACCTCCTTGGTTAACTCAATTCCTAAGTATTTTATTTTTTTGGTGGCTATTGTAAATGGGCAGGCTTTCTTGATTTCTATTTCTGCATGTTCACTATTGGAGAAAAGAAATGCTACTGATTTTTGTGTGTTGATTTTGTATCCTGCTACTGTGCTGAAATCATTTATCAATTCCAACAGTTTTTTTGCAGAGGTTTTAGGCTGTTCGATATATAGGATCATGTCATCTGCAAACAGGGACAGTTTGACTTCATCTTTTCCAATCTGGATGCCCTTTATTTCCTTCTCTTCTCTGATTGCTCTGGCTAGTACTTCCAACACTATGTTGAATAGGAGTGGTGAGAGTGGGCATCCTTGTCTAGTGCCTGTTCTTAAAGGAAAAGCTTTCAGCTTTTCCCCATTCAGGATGATATTGGCAGTGGGTTTGTCATATATGGCTTTAATTATGTTGAGATACTTTCCCTCTATACCTAACTTATAGAGGGTCTTTGTCATGAATGAGTGCTGAACTTTATCAAATGCTTTTTCAGCATCTATAGAGATGATCATATGGTCCTTGTGTTTGAGTTTATTAATTTGGTGTATCACATTTATTGATTTGCGTATGTTGAACCAACCTTGCATCCCTGTGATGAATCCCACTTGATCGTGATGAATAATTTTTCGTATGTGTTGCTGTATTCTGTTTGCTAGTATTTTAGTGAGGATTTTTGCATCTATATTCATCAAGGATATCGGCCTGTAGTTTTCTTTTTTGGTTATATCTTCACCTGGTTTTGATGTCAGGATGATGTTTGCTTCATAGAATGAGTTTGGGAGATTTGCGTCCGTTTCAATCTTTTGGAATAGTTTGTAAAGAATCGGTGTCAATTCCTCTTTGAATGTTTGGTAAAATTCTGCTGTGAATCCATCTGGTCCTGGGCTTTTCTTTGTTGGGAGCCTTCTGATAACAGCTTCAATCTCCTTTATTGTTATTGGTCTGTTCAAATTTTCTACGTCTTCACGGTTCAGTTTTGGGAGCTTGTGTGTGTCCAGAAATTTATCCATTTCCTCCAGATTTTCAAATTTGTTGGCGTATAGTTGTTTGTAGTAGTCTCGAATGATTCCTTGTATTTCAGATGAATCAGTTGTAATATCGCCTTTTTCATTTCTAATTTTTGTTATTTGAGTCTTCTCTCTTCTTTTTTTTGTTAGCCATGCTAATGGTTTGTCAATTTTATTTATCTTTTCAAAAAACCAACTTTTTGATTCGTTGATCTTTTGAATTGTTTTTTGGTTTTCAATTTCATTCAGTTCTGCTGTGATCTTAATGATTTCTTTCCGTCTGCTAACTTTAGGATTGGATTGTTCTTGTTTTTCTAGTTCTTTAAGGTGAAGTGTTAGGTTGTTCACTTGCCATCTTTCCATTCTTCTGAAGTGAGTATTTAATGCAATAAATTTTCCCCTCAATACTGCTTTTGCAGTATCCCACAGGTTTTGGTATGATGTATCATTGTTTTCATTAGTTTCAATAAACTTTTTGATTTCCTGCTTGATTTCTTCTTGGACCCATATGTCATTAAGTAGAATGCTGTTTAATTTCCATGTGTTTGTATAGTTTCCAGAGTTTTGTTTGTTATTAATTTCTAGTTTTAATCCATTGTGGTCTGAGAAGATACATGGGATAACTCCAATTTTTTTGAATTTATTGAGACTTGATTTGTGACCTAATATGTGATCTATCCTGGAGAATGATCCATGTGCTGATGAGAAGAATGAATATTCTGAGGTTGTTGGGTGGAATGTTCTGTAGATATCTGCCAATTCCAATTGGTCTAGAGTCTTGTTTAGATCTTGTGTTTCTCTACTGATTCTTTGCCTAGATGATCTGTCTAATATTGACAGTGGGGTGTTCAGGTCCCCTGCTATTATGGTATTAGTGTCTATTTCCTTCTTTAGGTCTAATAGAGTTTGTTTTATAAATCTGGCTGCTCCAACATTGGGTGCGTACATATTTATGATTGTTATGTCTTCTTGATGGATCAGTCCTTTTATCATTAAGTAGTGTCCCTCATTGTCTCTTTTTATGGTTTTTAGTTTAAAGTCTATTTTGTCAGATATAAGAATAGCCACTCCAGCTCGTTTTTCTTTTCTGTTTGCATGGTAAATCTTTTTTCATCCTTTCACTCTTAGTCTGTGTGAATCTTTATGGGTGAGGTGGGTCTCTTGTAGGCGGCATATAGTTGGGTCCTGCTTTTTGATCCAGTCAGCCAGTCTGTGTCTTTTAATTGGGGAATTTAAGCCTTTAACATTAAGAGTTGTTATTGAAAGGTGTTGATTTATTCCTAGCATTTTATTGGTTGTTTGGTTGTCTTAGGTGTCTTTTGTTCCTTGCTTTCTGATTTACTGTTTGGTTTCTTTGTTTGTTGGTTCCTTAGGTTTTAGATAGTGTTTTTGTTAGCTTGTTTTCTCTTCATGAATGCCATTTTTATTGTACTAGTGGGTTTAGATTTTTCTTAGGTTTTTATGGCAGTGGTAGTTATTTTTCAGGAACCAAACCCAGTACTCCCTTGAGGATTTCTTGTAAGGGTGGTCTTGTGGTAGTGAACTCCCGCAGTTTTTGTTTGTCTGAGAAATATACTATTTGCCCCTCATTTCGGAAGGATAGCCTTGCAGGGTAGAGTATTCTTGGCTGGCAATCTTTGTCTTTTAGTATTTTGAAAATATCATCCCATTCCTTTCTAGCTTTTAGGGTTTGTGATGAAAAGTCTGATGTTAACCTGATTGGGGCTCCCTTATCGGTGATTTGATGCTTCTCTCTTGCAGCTTTTAAGATTCTCTCTTTGTCTCTGAGTTTTGCCAATTTGACTATGACATGTCTTGGAGAAGGCCTTTTTGGGTTGAATACGTTTGGAGATCGTTGAGCTTCCTGGATCTGAAGATCTGTGATTTTTCCTATACCTGGGAAGTTTTCTGCCACTATTTTGTTGAATATGTTTTCAATGGAATCTCCATTTTCCTCCCCTTCTGGAATACCCATGACTCGGATATTTGAGCGCTTGAGGTTGTCTGATATCTCTCTCAGATTTTCTTCCATGTCCTTGATTCTTTTTTCTTTCTTTTTGTCTGCTTGTGTTCTTTCAAACAGCCCATCTTCAAGTTCAGAGGTTCTCTCTTCAACTTCGACAAGCCTGCTGGTTAAACTCTCCGTTGTGTTTTTTATTTCGCTGAATAACTTCTTCAGTTCAGCAAGTTCTGCTACATTTTTTTCCAGGACATTGATTTCCTTGTACATTTCCTCTTTCAGATCCTGTATACTTTTCCTCATTTCATCATGATGTCTAGCTGAGTTTTCTTGTATCTCATTCAGTTTCCTTAGAATTATCACTCGAAATTCCTTGTCAGTTATTTCAAGGGCTTCTTGTTCTATAGGATCTAGAGTATGAGATTTATTAACTTTTGGTGGTGTACTTTCTTGATTTTTTGTATTTCTGGTGTCTTTTTTTTGGTGTTTATTCATTGTGGCAGGGGGTTTCACAGTCCACCAGTTTGAGACTAATGACTAACTAGGATGTTGCTGTGGTTGCCAATTTGGTATGGCTCCCGCCGTGACTGCTCAGTTGGCCTCTAGTGTCTTGTGTGTGTGGTTGCCTCAGGTCTTGGGCTTCTCCGGGGATCCACCTTTCTCGTCAGCTTGTACTCTGCTGGGCTGGTGGATCACGTACCACAGGGTGTGTGATCTCTGTTGAGCTTTCACTTTCTGTACAGGACTTCTCCCCGTTCCGTGTGCTCTGGCCCATGCTGTTAGATCGTGCAGTGGCGACCCCACCGGGTGTGTGGTTTCTGTCGAGTCTCCGCCTCCCTGGCCGCACGTCTCCCCCCTCTGTGCACACTGTGCTGGGCTGGGGTGTGTCTTCTGCACCCCTCTTCTATCAGCTGGGCCTTCAAGACCCTGCTCAGCACCGCCTTGCCCAGGAAGTCTACCAGGTTTCTGCTAGGCACAGACGACCGGTCTCTCTGGGTGCCTTTGTAGCACTGTGTAGATCTTTCTCGGGTCTTGTTCACCTTTGTATCCCCCTGGTATAAACCGAGTCTAGTGCCCGCCTGCAGCCTGCTCTCCGGCAGGTTCAAGCGGACCTGGGAACTCTCCTACCACACTATTCCCAACCAGAAATTCGTTAGGCTTTTTTCCAAACTGGTGGTCGCAGAGATGGTATCTGCCTCCCAGTAACAGGAAGTTTACCTGGGCCGGAGTCCAGGGTGTGGTGGAGTGACAGTCGGCCCGCCCGTACTTCCTAGCCCTCCCAACACTGGTCGGGACGCCCCACACCCCCAGCCCCGCCAGAGAACCGCGGAGAGAGTGGGAGAGGGGGCTAGCCCGCAGGGTCCGGAAAGCCCCGCGCCAGGCCAAGCAAATGGGCTCAGTGATGGCCGAGCAGGGCGGAGCTGCCCGCACCTGGGAAAATGGAGGCAGCACTGGGGGCAGTGAGTGGCCTGGTGGTGCAGGCGGGAGCCGCGTGGGCATCCATCCCCCGAACAGAGCTGTGCCAGGGATCACTCACAGTGCTGTGCCAGGTCGGGCGCTCGCTCTGTCTCTGGTTTGTTGCCTTCCGTGTTCTTGGCGCTGCCGCCTCGGGCTGTTCAGTCGCGGCGCCGCTCGGGCGCTCCCAGGAATCTTCTTTAATGCTGGCCTGAAACCTCGAATCCTGAATAGGGCAGCTGGCCGCCTTCAGTGCGGCCCCAGCCTCCGGGATCCTGGCTGCATCCACAGCAGCCCTGGCGCCGTGTTCCCTGTTTCAAGACTCGCTTTTGCAGCTAAGAATCAGTTCTTTTCCTGCTCCACACTTCAAAGCTGTTGCCTGTAAATGAGGCAGCCTCTCCTGCCGGGGGCAAAGTGGCGTTGAGCCCCCACGACCGGTCAGCAGCAGCAGTCCTCCCTTAAGAGATGGCCAGAGGAAGGTCCACAAGTTTCCCGGCTGCCTGAGGCCCAGTGGCCACCTTTTCCACCTCAGCTACTCTGCGCCAGCCGCTGCAGCTGCCGCCATCTTGAAAACCCTTCATTGAGCTTCTTAGAAGAATACATTCACATCTTTTGTCTAATTTGGGATATTTTCTACCATCATTTCTTCAAATATTCTTTGTCTCTTTTGCTATATCTTCTTCTAGGACTCACATTATACCCATGTTTTAGTATGGTTGATGGTGTCCCACAGATTTCTTTGAACATGTTTATTTTTTTCATTATTTTTCCTCATGTTCCTCACAACAGAAAATTTGATCTATCTTTAAGTGATCCTGACTCTTTTTTTTTTTTTTTTCCTCCTGCTCAATCTTCTGTTGAGTTACTCTGGAGTATTTTTCATTTCAGTTATTGAACTTTTCAACTCCAGATTTTTAACTATTTTCTTTAATAATTTCTACCTCTTTATTGCCATTATCTATTTAGTGTCATTGTTCTCCTGACTTAAGTTTTTTTCCCCATGGTTTACTGAAGCTCTTGAAGTATATTTAAAACACTTGTTTTAAAGTCTCTGTCTGGTCAATACAAGGCCTGTACTTGTTCAGGGACAGTCTGCGTTAATTTCTTTTCTTCTTTTTCTTCTTGTCTCTCTTCATGGCCTATAATTTTTTGTTGAAAACTGAACATAGTTAATATTTTGATGTGGTAACTCTGGGAATCAGATACTCCACTCTCCCCAAGATTTTTGTTTGTTTTGTTTTCTATGTGTCATAGTTGTTTGTTTGCTTAGAGATTTTTCCTAAGTATTCTTGTAAAGATAGTATTCTTTGTTATGTGTGGTCACTGAAATCTCTGTTCCTTTAGCTTGGTGTTCAGCTAGGAGTTAGAAAGAGAATTGGTTTAATGCCTAGAGCCATAACAGAAAAAGAAAGAAAGAAAGATGAAAGAAAGATGAAAGAAAGAAAGAAAGAGAGAGAGAGAGAGAAAAAGAGAGAAAGAAAGAAAGAAAGAAAGAAAGAGAGAAAGAAAGAAAAAGAAAATACAAAGGAAAAATTTCCTCCCCAGGACTTTACAGGTTGGTTCTGTGTTAGAACACTCCTTCAGCATGTAGCCAGCCAATGTACATCTCTGCTTTGACTTTTCTTTCTGCTTGTGCTAAAGGTAAAATCCAGTCAGAGGGGAAAGATTGTGGTCTTCTTAGATCTTACTGAGTATGCATCCTGCTCTGGGCATGTGTGTGCCTGCCTGTCGATGTTGTATGATATATACAGTTGCTCTCAAAGACTTCATTGCCAAAGTACTGCACTCTTCATCTTTTCTTCTTAGGCTTTTGTTGCATCTATTATCTATCTCAATTGTTATCTTTTATCCCAGGTGATAGTGGCTTCTTAATTTGCCTTTCACTGTTTTTGAGGAACATCCTACTTGTAGCTGCTTTTCTTACCTGAGAGAGAGGCAAATTAGTCAAAAGAAGGACAAACCCTTACATCAGTCTTTCAGGGAGCCCCACAAACACAGTTCTTTGGGAATGAGGTTTGCTATACTTCTTCTTGAGCCAGGAACCCGCACTGGTAGCATGGGCTGCTGCTTTTACGTCCAACATTAGATGGGGAGAGGGGTGGGGAAAATAAAAATAAAAATAAAAATTCTTCTAGGCTCTCCTACTGAAGTTAAGTCATTTTCCTCCTGGTTAAGACTTTAATTGGTTGCTGAAAACTTTGACTATCCTTCATAATTCTGATCATGTTGATTCTTGTTGTTTTTGCCAGATGTTTGGGAGGTTTTGAAGGGGTAACAGGACCCGAGTTCCCTACTCTTTCATCTTTACTAGTCAATAAATTTTAGTTTTTTAAAATGTCACAAATCTTTATTTTACAGATTATATTTACTGGATCATAGCTGAAGAAAAGATTAAGTTCTAGGACTTTAAAAAAAAATGATACAATGGAATTTTTTGCCTTTCTGTGAAATGCTGAATTTTGCTAGGCTTCCTTCTTTAAATAGCATTAATAAAGTGTAATTGATATACAAACTGTATCTCTGATAAGGGATTAATATCCAAAATATATAAGGAACTCCGACAACTCAATGACTTTAAAAAAAAATTCACCTAAACTAATGTGTCTCCATCTATTTCTCTCCTTTCTATACCCACATCCACCAGGCTGTTTCCACTTTATCATTTATCTATGGCTTTGATATCAGCAATAGTATGTTCCTCATATTGTGCTGGGAGGATCATTCAACAGGGTGGGCTTGATTATGAACATCACCTACCACAAACTTTCCACTGTTCTTTATTAATTTTAGAAGCAATGATCAATCCTGTAGCCAAAATAGAAGGTTCTTTGCTATCTGGCCATTGCCTACCTGGCCAGGCTCATGTTTCAGTTTTCATACTCTGCCCCTCATTGATGGTCAGATAATAACTATTTTTCATTTCTTAAGTACACTTTGCAGTTTCATTGTTATGCATTGACTTCTGGTGTGTGCTTCTACACTGGAATGAATCCAATCCTCCTTCAAATTTCAGTACCTAAACTTCAATCCTGGTCTCTGAAGGCTTGCTAACCTCATCAGGAAGAGTTGACTACTTTTGGGGTCCATTTCAGCAGGATTACGGTGCTACCTCACAGTACTGCATTTATTTACTTACATGTCTTTTCTTGTATAGACATTGAGTTCCTTAAATAAAAGAAAAATGTCTTACTATTCTCTTCACCCTCAGAACATGTTTTAGTGCCTACTGTACAGTACTTGCTTGATAAATATTTGTAGAAAACTGAAAAGTCAGATGAAGGAGTGAGGTGATATATTTCCAGCATGGTACAGAAATGTGAGAAATAGTTAAACAAGGGAAATGCTGCTGATGGAGGAGGCTCTGTGTTTGAGGACAGCACCTGAGAAGACAGATGGGACAAAGAAGATGTGTTAGTGCATCCAGGATCTGCCCCCAGAACCAGGGATGGAACAGTTACTATGGTGCTCCCTGCATCCTAAAGATCACACCTCGAGAGTGGTGATTTCCTTCTGGGAGGAAAGAGTCCAAGGAGATAAGAATCCATAGATTTCCCCCAGAACGCAATCTAGCACAAGTTTGTGTTCTATTTTTTCTCTCCTAGCTTCAGGGAACTAAATCTCTCAGGGAGATGAGGGACAAAAGAAAATTTCCTCAATGAGACTCATGGGAATTCAGCTCATAAAGGCACAGAAGCTCTAAATTCTTCCACTAAACCTTCTCAAGTCTACTTTACCAATCTCAAATGATGAGGAAACACAATTGTGTCTTCTGGAGGCCTCTTGAGTGACTCTGTCTCTTTCCCACTCTTGAGGCAACTTCATTCATCTTACAGGGAAGAAACTGTATCAGTGAACTCAAGACTCTTCCATGATCATATCTGGGCAAACCACAGCATCGTCACAGGTACTGGGGATTTTGGTAACGGTGTATAGGATTCATTTTATTTTTCATTAGCTTTAACTAATACAAATGGATAACAAGTAAATAATGTTTGGTGATAATAAGTCTTGCCAATCTAAAGTTGCAGGTTGGAGGTAAATGCTGCATGCACACAAATATCTTCTTGCTGCAATCTGTCTTATGGTGTTGGTGGTCAATCATAGCAGCACCCTTTCTCAACAGCAGGTCTCCAAATTCCACAGTTTCTCCTTCCTCCCTACTGTTTAACATTGCTCAATAATTTGTTTTTTCAGCCATTCATAAACATTTATTCTACAATTTTTGAATACTGAGAATAAAGAAATAAATAGGACAGTGCTCTTTTTCTCGAGGCGCTCGTGGTCTAAACAGGGGAGGAGACAGAAATAAACAAATGCAGTCTCCTGACACTGCACTCCAATCCTGATGAAGCAGATCTTAAAATATTAGACTTTCTCTGGAGAGATCAGTGAAAGCCCCACAGTAAAGTTTATAAATGTACAGAGCCTTGAAGTAGGAGTGGAGTAATCCCAGGTGAAGAAGGCATGAAAGTTGTCCAAGAAAGAAGTAGGGCAGGAAATGTGGGGAGAAAATACACTGTAAATTTTGCTTAAGAAATGAAAAACAGTTTTTAATACCTGACCAACAATATAAGGCCAAGGATGCAAAGAGAAATTTGGATATGATCAGAAAAAAGCTACCAAATAATAGAAAACTTTACATTTTAGCTACAGAGGTAACTCATAATTCTGTAATTAGTGAAGAGTCAGTAAGGAGTAGATAGCAGATGCTGTCCATGGTGAGGCCCACCCTGTGAAGTGGTCACCTTAGTCAGTATGAGGAACAGATTATTGTTTCTGTCAAAGCCATGATGAGATATTGAGGGGAGGGGTGCAAATAAAACAGTGGATGTGGGTGTGGGAGGTGGGAAATGGATCTATGAGTCACTGGAACAATGTTTCCAAAGATTTATTAAGTAACGCTATGCACAGGGGTGGGGAACACTATGAACAAGGTTGGGCATTTCATGTTCGTTATTTATTTTAATTCTTTCAATAAGTCTATGAACTTGGTATTATTACTCAGATTGTGTGAATGAAAAATGTGAGAACAGTGATATTGCTTGTCCAAAGCATGCAGTGGAGTCTGGAGTCAAGCTCAGACAGAGCTCCCTGCTTCCAAGGCTTTTGCATTTCATAAATAATTTTATTTTTATTAGTCTTCCTTTAAAAAAAGTTTTAGATTTACAGGAAAATTGTTAATATAGTATAAATAATTCCTGTAAACCTGCACCGATTTCTCCTATTCTTAATGTCTCCCATCTAACATACATTACATTTAGTCATCATTTCTCCTTTGGCTCCTCTTGGCTGTGACAGTTTCTCAGACTTCCACTGTTTTTGAAGAACGTGACAATTATGACGAGTACTGTTTGAGTATTTGAGAAATTTCCTTTGATTGAAACTTGACTGATGATTATTTCATGATTTATAACTGGCGTTATAAACTTTTGGAAGGGTATACTATAGAAGTTACATGTCATTTTTAATCACATCAGATCAAGGTACATACTGTCAATTTGACATCTCTCTCTTCATGTTGATCTTTATCATGTGACCGAGATACTGTTTGTCAGGTTTCTACACTGTGAAATTACTCTTTTTCTCTCCTTTCCATACTGTGCTCTTTGTAAGGAAGTTACTATGTGTTTTCCGCATTTCATGAGTGATGAGTTATTCTCAACTATCTTGAGTGTGAAATATTTATAAAAATTATTGGATTTCTTCTGCATGAGAGATTTATCTCTTCTTCTTTATTTATTTAATCACTTATTTATACCAGTATGGTAATTTTATGTATCAACTTGACTGAGCCACAGAGAACCCAGATATTTGGTTAAACATTATTCTAGGTGGTCGGTGAGGGTGTATTTGTATGACATTTGCACTTAAATAGGTAGACTGAGCAAAGCACATTTCCCTTCCTAATGTGGGTGGTCCTTATCCAATCAGTTGAAGGCCGGAAAGAAACAAAATGTTGACCCTCCTGGGAACAAGAAGCATTTCCTCCTGCTGGACTGCTTGATCTGGGGCATGGGTCTTTTCCTGCCTTTGGACTTGAACTGAAACATCAGCTCTTCTTGGAAGGTCTTAGACCTGCTGGCTCTTGGGCTGGAACTCACATCATCAGCTTTCTTGGTTCTCAAGCTTTCAGACCTGCTATTGGCTCTCTTGGGTTTTTAGACTTATGACTGTTGGTCTTGGGATTTCTCTCCTTTCATAATCATGTGAACCAACATATTACAACAAATTTCTCTCTCTCTCTCTCTCTCATCTATATCTATATATATATATATATAATTGATTAATAGTATTTATTATTATTGATTCTGTTTCTCTGGAGAAACCTGACTAATACAGACTTTGGTACCAAGAGTGACTCGAGAGTGACAGATTTTTTAAAAAAATTTTCAAAACTTTATTTTTAAATTATTAAACATAGTATATCTACATAAAGTTTGCAAAATATACATGCACAGCCCAATGAATTATTATGAAGTGAACACCAACCATGTCAAAAAATAGAATATTGCCAGAATCTGAAAAGTTTTCCCTCTGTCTCTACCCAGTTATAACCATTCCCTCCCCCAACATAACAATAGCCTGAATCTTGATTTTCTTTATAATTTTACCACCTATGAAGGCATCCATGCTCAATATAGATTGTTTTTTGCTGTTTTGAGTAGAGTAAGAGAATTATAAGGGTGTGTTTTCTCGATTAGTTCTGGGGTTCCTGGAATTTACTCTCTAGTCTGATAATATTTGAAGACACTAATTATTCTGTGGTATTATGGTAATGCAAGTATCACCCAAAGAGTTAGGAAGGGCTGCCTCTCCTTCTATTTTCTGATAGACTGTGAAGCATTGGTAAAGTTTCTTCCTTAAAATGGTAAAATTTACTAGCTTTTCATTAATAATGTTTTAAAAGGACTGTTTCATGTACCTAGATATTTCTCATTGCCCTTAGATTTTGAAAAAAGTACCGGAAATCTTCTAAGTTTTTGTTCTTTTCTTAGGTGTATTTTTATTTTTCCTTGATACATATTTTTAACTTAATCATGATTGTATAAGGATACACATCTTTTTAAGTCACACAGATTTGAAATATTTATCCAGTTTGATGTTTCCATTATTATTATTTTTTTCTGGGTATTGTGGAGATTATAAGTAGAAATTATAACGCTCTATTGGTTCTCCAGTGTTCCCTCTCCCAATTTTGCAGTATTTTATTTTTTTCCATGACTACCCTCATTGGAATGTCTGAGTTACAAAACTCAAATCTCCAGGGAGAAGGAAGCTCATTGGCTCATATTATAGAGCATCCTCCAAAGGCCACTCACCCGGGCCTTGTTTACAAGAGTGCACAATACCACTGTCATTGCACGGGCTGTGTGTATAAAGGGAGTAGAAGAAGTTATCAGCAAAGGACCACAGGTGGAGTATATATCCCAAACTTGTTTCCAAAATTTGTATTTCAAAACGGTAATTTATATTCCAAAATGCATAATTTAGACCAAATGGAAATTGATGTATATAAAGTGTAGTTTCTGGAGAAATTAATTATGTATTCTTTATACATATTATGCATAATATATACAACTATATAAATATAATAGATGATATGATTTCCTATGATATAACATAATATAACATGCATAGACATGTAAAGACCAGCAACTCAAATGCAGAATCTCACATGTAGCAGCTTTCAACAGATGTGGAATAATCTAACCTTTTTTTCCTGCTTGGATCTTCCTTACGAATTTGATCCAGGTTGCTCTTCTCACTGAAGTCACACCATCTGCCTTGCTGTTCCCTGATGGGACTAGGAAGGCTCCTGTCTTGGGCATCATTCAAACGGCCATTTTCTGCCCTAAATATCCTTCCCAGAGATATATGCTTGATGTACATCCACTTCCTTCAGGTTATCTGCTTAAAAGGACCTAATCAGAGGTGATGACACAAAGGCTTTCCCCCTCACTCTATGATGCCCTTACTCTGCATTCTTTTACTAATGATAATAATAGCCACATGAAACAAAATTTATAGTTTATTGATATTCTATTGCCACGCAAACACACACATACCCATATATCCTACAATAAAACTTGTTAAAGATAAGGATTTTTTAAAAAAAAATCACTTCACTGCTGTTTCCAGGACTTGAAGTTGAAACTATACTTAGCACAAAATATCTAGTAAAAATATTTCATGAATGAACGAAGGAAAATCTCAGAGAATGTATAGAAGAAAACATTGCCATGGACAAACGTTGAGGACAAAAGACTATGGTGGCTACTCACCTATAGCATCAAGAAGATGAATCACTTGGTATTCCCTGATTTTTTAGCTAAAGAGAAATAGACCTGCAGATGACAATTAGGAATTCATTCACTAAATGTATGCAGAAGGCAAACAAAAGTTCTGTTAATCTGTTGAACACTGCGTGTCTCTAAATTTGCAATGCTTTTGTATCTTTTCCAGCCGTGTCATCAGCACATGGGACTGGAAAACAAAACATGTGTTTCAGAATTTATCCTCCTGGGATTCTCAGAGGAGGCAGAGCTACAGACTCTTGTCTTTGGGCTGTTCCTGTCCATGTACCTGGTCACCTTCACTGGAAACCTGCTCATCATCCTGGCCGTTATCGCTGACTCCCGCCTCCACACCCCCATGTACTTCCTCCTCTCCAATCTCTCTTTTGCTGACATCTGCTTCGCCTCCACCACCGTCCCAAAGATGCTGCTGAACATCCAGAGACAGAGCAAACTCATTACCTATGCAGGATGCATTGCTCAGATATACTTTTTCTTGCTTTTTGGAGTTTTGGATAACTTCCTCCTAACTGTGATGGCCTATGATCGGTTTGTGGCCATCTGTCACCCCCTGCGCTATGCCGTCATCATGAACGCTCGGCTCTGTGGCCTCCTGCTTCTGGCATCCTGGATCATAACTGCTCTTCAGTCTTTGTTAGAAAGCTTAATGGTTTTGCGACTGTCTTTTTGTACAGAAGTGGAAATTCCCCACTTTTTCTGTGAACTTAATCAGCTGGTCCAACTTGCTTGTTCTGACACCTTCCCCAATGAGGTTGTAATATATTTTCTAACTGGAATTCTAGGTGTTATTCCACTCACTGGTATCCTTTTCTCCTACTCTAAGATTGTAACATCTGTTTTGAGAATTTCATCAGCTGGGGGCAAGTATAAAGCATTTTCTACCTGTGGGTCTCACCTCTCAGTTGTCTCCTTGTTCTATGGTACAGGTCTTGGAGTGTACCTTAGTTCTGCAGCTACCCAAAACTACAGGGCAAGTGCTATAGCCTCAGTGATGTACACTGTGGTCACACCCATGCTAAACCCCTTTATCTACAGTCTTAAAAACAAGGACATAAAGCAAGCCCTTTATAAACTCTTCAGCCCCAAACCATTCTCTACATAAGGGGACTCTGTCTGAATATAGACTTATTCATGAACAACAGTGCTCAAAACCCTAGAAGACAGAACTCATAATTTTTTTTCAATTTACTGATATAATCTGCAATTTACTGTATTGACAAAGTTTGGTCTCTTTAATTTTTCACACATTATAAGCAATTGGGATTTTTTTCTGTATTTTCTTCAAAAATTTTTGATCTCTCTCATTACATTTTTTCTGGGTTCAGTGTTGAAAAGAGAATCCACTGCATGAATTTTCATCAGCAAAATGTATAATACAGGAAACTGGGTACTTATAATATTACAGGAAGAGTTAGAGGAGCAAATGTGTACTGCTGGGCCTGTCAGATTAAAACAGCTGCCCCTGATATAAGCTGCTCTTAGAGCAAAATCATTTATTGAATTGGAGGCTATATACCAATTTTCAGGGTTTATGTCAACCCACTTCAGAAAGAAATCACATCTGCAAGAGCAGAGGCAACTGGAGTCACAACATGATAAAGTTTACAGTAATCTGAATTCACTTTCCAACATCTAATCTTCTTAGGTGGCATCCAAAATGTTAGTTAGGTAGGGGCATAACAGTCATCACTACCCATGGTATTTCAAGCACTGATAGTGCCACTAATCATTGTAATTTTCCTAGGATGCACTGTTACTCTTAATATTTTGACAGGCAGGAACACTGTAGATTTTTCTTGGCACCTGCTACCATAATATCCCTGTTCACACATTATGAAAGCATTGTGGGTATTCTGCCAATGGCCAATTATGAATTTTTCAAGTATGCATTCCATAAATTTGATAATAATGGCAGGATATAATTATGGAAGTAAGATAAGCTTTGTGAAACAGAATAAGGCTAATGTTTTATTATCGTACTTCCCATAGATGACCACATTAATCTGTAGGCTGTAATGCTAATTTCCTATTAACCACCTCACAATTTTCTAGGTAAAATCCACAGGAAGTAAGTGCTTCATTGTAGCCTTTGCTGACTTTTGTAGCATAAATATTCTCATTTTGGGCAATTTCAATCTACCAGTGTGACTTCGCTGACCATGGAGTGAGACAAGATGTGTACAATCAGACCTCATGACCTGTTTTGAGCTGGTTCCAACACACCAGTGCCTTTGGTAGAGTTAGTAGGAAAACAGAGCATTCATGTATGCAGTAGTAGTCTTTTCTCATAGTTAGCTTGCCCTTGATTTGTGGGTCTGTGTCAGTGAACAGTCTCAAGTCTGAGAATCAAGTGAAATGTTCTGAATCTTCATTCTGGTGACTTAGACCAAGCTTCTATTTATAAGAACTAGACATTTTTTGTTGTTGTTATACAGATTCACAGGATCTTAATAAGATGCCCATCATATTTATTCACAGAGACACATAATCAATTGCTTTTTCCAAAAATTTCTGTAGTTCAATCAGTTGGTAATAAAACATTGTTCCTGCTCCCTTTTACATTAACAATTAGTTTCTTGCCTCCTGGGTTGAGTGACGTGCACTTGGCCTCTGGCAGTCCAAGATTCCTTTCTCCCCACTGAACTCAGGGTGACCTTACTTCATTTCCAACACCTCCCACACTAACTCAGTCACACATTAAGACAACCCTACAGAGATTTCCAAGGAGATGGTGCACATATCATCATTGTATTTCTCAATCTCTTGGTGAATACAACAGACTCTAAGCCCTTTCTTAGGTCATCCTGGGGAGTTCAGGTGTTGGATCTGAGAACGTCCAGCGTACCAGTCTCTGTGAACTTTGGATTCATCCCTATACATAACAATAAGGTATTTATGGCATGAACTTTCTTTTAAGAGTAGGCCACTCTTTAAAAAAAATTTCGGGGTGGTAAAACATACATAACATAAATTTACCATTTTACCATTTTGAAGTTTAAAATTCAGTGTATTAAGAATTTTCTAGTCTACCTAATGTTCTAGAGTTTCCATCTCTAGAACATTTTCATTATTTCAAATCGAAACTCTGTACCCATTAGGCAATAAGTCCCCATTCTCCCCTACCCCCACTTCTGTCAACCACTACTTTCTGTATAAATTAGACTCTTTTAGGTTTTATATATTTATATATAAGTGGAATCATACAATATTTGTTCTTTCATGTCTGGCTCATTTCATTTATCATAATGTTTACAAGGTTCGTTCATATAGTATCATGTACCAAAATTTTCTTCTTTTTAAGGCTGAATAATATTTCATTGTATGTATATACTACATCTTGTGTATTGATTTATCCATCAATAGACATTTGGGTTATTTCTATCTTTTGACTATTGTGAGTCATGCTGCTATAAATGCAAACATCTGTTTGGGTCCCTGGTTTCAATTGCTTTTGGCATAAACCTAAAAATGGAATTGCTAGATTATATGGTAGGTCTATGTTTAATTTTTTGAGGAACTGCCATAGTGTTTTATACAGTGCCTTCACCATTTTACATTCCCACACATTCTTGTTATTTTCTTTTTCTTTTTAAGATAATAGCCATATTCATGGTAATGGAGTAATATTTCATTGTGGTTTTGATTTACGTTTTCCTAATAATTAGTAATGCTGAGCATCTTTTATGTGCTTATTGTCCACTTATATATTTTCTATGGTGAAATCTCTAATCAAGGAATTTACCCGTTTTTTAATTGAGGTTTTTATGATTTGGCTGCTGAGCATTAGTAGTTCCTTATGCATTCTGGATATTAATCACCTATCACGTATATGACTTACACTGCCTTGTAGCAGCATTGATACTGTCCTTGAATGCAAAACTTTTTAATTTTAGAAAATGATCTATTTTGAGTTAATTTTACTTGTTTATTTTTTTATAATTTATATATTTATTAATATTATTTTTTTTTACATTCTAAGATGATGTGATGCAGAGCAGTTGGGGGAGGGAGGAGAGGGAAAGAGGCAGGGAAATACGGTGGTAGGAGGAAGAAGGAGGGAGGGCAAGGTTGAAGCCCATGGCACACCCCTCATTCTGATAAGACAGACCAAGGGGCTTCCAGCAGGAGCTTTGTCATTTCTGGGCTGGGTGCAGATGTTGTGGGTATGGCTGAAGCTCTTGGCCCACCCACCATCCTGGCTCAGGAAACCATGGTGTTTTGGGTGGTGCCTTGGTGGTCATTGCTGGGCTGGTTGCAGATGTCAGAGGGGCATGGCTGAGGCTCTTGGCTTTCCACTGTCCCAGCTTGGGATCCTGGGGTGCTTCCTGTGGTGGCTCAGTGGTCCTCACTGGGCTGGTTGGGTTAATTCTATATATGGTGCTAAGTAAAGTTCCAACTTCTTTTACATATGGATAAGCAGGTTTCTCAGAATCATTTCTTGAAAATAGTGATCATTTTCCTATTGAATGGTCTTGGCACTCTGTCAAAAATATTTTTACCACATACAGAAGAGTTTACTTCTGGGTTTTCTATTCCATTCCATGGTTCTATATATCTGTCTTTTGCCAATACCACATTGTTTTTATTTATTGTAGGTACTTATTAGGTTTTGAAACCAGGATATGTGAGTTTGTTCTTTTTTTCCCAAGACTATTTGGCTTTGGGGGATCCCTTGAAAGTCCATGTAAATTTGAAAATAGGTTTTCCATTTTCTCAGAACAAAGAAAAAAGCTGGAGGCATCATACTACCTTATTTCAAAACTACTACAAAGATATAGTAATTGAAACAGTGTGGTACTGACATAAAAACAGATACATAATACAATAGAGCAGAACATAGAGTCTACTTTTTCATGTACCTGTTGGCCATTTGTATGTCTTCCTTTGAAAAATGTCTATTCAGTTCCTTTACTCATCAAAAAGATGGTAGGTATCATACTACCTTATTTCAAAACTACTACAAAGATACAGTAATTGAAACAGTGTGGTACTGACATAAAAACAGATACATAATACAATAGAGCAGAACATAGAGTCTACTTTTTCATGTACCTGTTGGCCATTTGTATGTCTTCCTTTGAAAAATGTCTATTCAGTTCCTTTACTCATCAAAAAGATGGTGAATAACAAATGCTGGTGAGGGTGTGGGGAGAAGGGAATGCTCCTGCACTATTGGTGGGACTGTAAATTAGTAAAACCACTATGGAAAACAGTTTGGAGGTTCCTCAAACGACTACAGATAGATCTTCCATATGATCTATCAATCCCACTTCTGGGCATAAATCCAAAGGAATGGAAATCATCATGTTGAAGGGATACCTGCACTCTCATTTTCATCGCAGCTCTGTTTACACGGGCCAAGATATGGAATACTACTCTGTCATAAAAAAAGAATGAAATTCTCCCATTTGCAACAACATGGATGAGTCTGGAGAAACTTATGTTGAGTGAAATAAGCAAAGCGCAGACGGATAAATACCGCATGTACTCACTCATAAGTGGGAGCTAAGAGAGAAAGAAGGAAGGAAAGAAAGACCACGGTAGTGCATTGGACTTGCAGAGGGACAGAACATACCCAGGGATTCAAGGTGGAATGGGGGCTAGAGGGGCAAAGGGAGGTTGGTGATAATTGGGTTGGGGGCACGGGTACAAATGCAATTTGTGGTAACTGGTATGCTGCCTATATGGATCTGGCCATCACATCTTAGGCACAAGGGGTGATAATGAGCTCTGTATCTCATGAATATTCATAACCAATAAAAAATGTAGACCAATTAGAAAAATAAAAGAACATAGAGCCTAGAAATAAATCCCCACATCTCTGGTCAACTGATCTTTCACAAAGGAACCAAGAATACACAATGGGAGATGTCTCTAATACACAATGGGAAATTGTCTAAGAAGCCAATTGATTTCAAAGCTCAAAGTATTCCTATGTACCTGAATGTTTCTTTCTTACCTGAATAGTAGGTTACAGTGTGCGAGATCATTCTGAAGCCAGCGAGGATCATATATAGACTTCGTGGTGTCCGAAGAATCAGAATAGATGTTGGTATAGAACAGAGTGTCCCCCTCCTGCGGTGTCAAAGCTTGTGGTGTGTCAATAGCGTGGTGATGCCAGCCACTAGTATGGGGAGGGAGAGGAGCAGGAGGACGGCCTGATTAGAACTGGTCAGATGAACAGGGGGGTTTGGTACTGGGGTATTGCTGGTGGTTTCATGTTAGTGATGTTAGTAATGAAGTTAATTGCTCCTAGAATAGAGGAGACACCTGCCAGGTGTAGGGAGGAGATCGTAAGGTCCAGGGAGGCCCCAGCATGAGCTAAATTTCCCGCTGGAGGGGGATAGAAGGTACAGCCCACCCCAGCACCAGCTTCTACTATTGAGGAGACAAGTAGGAGTAGGAATGACGGGGGAAGGAGTCAAAAGCTTATGTTATTTATCCGAGGGAATGCTTTATCGGGGGCTCCAATTATGAGGGGGACTAGTCAGTTGCTGAAGCCTCGGGTCATGGTGGGTATGACCATGCAGAAAATTATTGCAAACATGTGGGCAGTTACAATAACATTATAAATCTGATCGTGGCCTAGAAGAGTTCCAGGTTGGCCAAGCTCGATGAGGAGGCTCAGGGCTGTGCACACTGTTCCAGCTCAAGCAATGAATAGAAGATATAGTGTGCCAATGTCATTGTGGTTTGTTGAGAATAATCAACAGTTGATGAACACAGGTAGTGGGTAAAGTGGCTGAGCAGGCATTAGACTATAAATCTAAACACAGGGGCTTGAGTCCCCTCTATCAAGTCCTGAGGAGATTCGTCAGGCTGAATTGCAAATTCAGAAGAGCAGCTTCAATTCTGCTGGGGCTTCTCCCGCCTTTTTTTCCTGGTGGTGGGAGAAGTAGATAGAAGCCAGTTGTCTAGAGTAATTAGCTGTTAACTAATTTTTTGTGGGCTTGGAGCCCACCAGTCTAGTAAGGGCTTAGCTTAATTAAAGTGATTGATTTGTGTTCAGATGATATAGGATACAGTCTTCCAGTCCTTAGGTCAGAAATTAAGTGAGGGGCACTTACTTAGGGCTTTGAAGGCTCTTGGTCTGTTTAACTTAAATTTCTAGCTCAGGGTGGAGAGGACTGGTGCAAGGGGAAGGAGTAATGTTGATAGTGTCACGAATGCTGGTAGGCAGAGAGTCTGTTTTGTGTTTTCAAATTGCCAGTTGGTTTTTGTGTTGTTAGTTACTGGAAATATTGCAAGCATTGTGGAGTAGATCAATAGCATGGAGAAGTACAGGTTGAGTGGTGCTTCGACGGCTATGAGTGTGGGTAGGACGATGCTGTCAGGTTTTGTTATTTCTTGGATGATGACTCATTTGGGTAGGAATTCTGAGAGTGGGGGGAGTCCCCCTAGTGACAGCAGGACTAAGAAGATCGTTGGGGTGATTAGTGGTGCTTTGTTTCACAGGAGTGCTAGTGATGGGACAGTTTGGGTGGTGTTGAAGTTGAGTATTGTAAAGATAGTAAGTGTGAGTATAATGCAGATTAGCAGGTTGAGGAGTATGATCGGGGGTTGTAAATAAGGATAGCCATTGCTCAGCCTATGTGTACGACCGATGAGTGGGCTATGATGTTTCATAGTTGGGTTTGGTTGAGTCCTTCTCAATCTCCTACTAGGATGGACAGAATAGCAGTGGTTAGGGAGATGTAGAGGGTTGAATGGGGTGATATTTGGAATATGATTGAGATGGGGGCTAGTCTTTGTCATGTTAGTAGAATTATGCCTGATATTAGGGGGATGCCTTGTGCTACTTGAACGACTCAGAAGTGGAAGGGGGATAGGCCGAGCTTTATGATTAGTGCTACTGTTAGTAGTGCGGTTGCTGCAGGGTTGCTTATGTTTGCAATCGTTCATTGTCCCGAGTCTGTTATGTTGATTATAACAGCTATTATCAGGAGCATGGATGCTGTTGCTTGTGTAAGAAAGTACTTGGTGGCCACTTCTGTTGATCGTGGGTTTTTTTTTTTTTTTTTGTTAGGGTGGGGATAAAGGCAAGTATGTTCATTTCTAGGCCGGCTCAGATTATTAGTCAGTGGGAGCCTAATATTGTGACTATGGTGCCTGTGAATAGAGTCATGAGTATTATGAGAGAAATTGTGGGGTTCATTAGTATGTGAAGGGTATAAACCAACATTTTTGGGGTCTGGGCCTGATAGCTTATTTAGCTGACCTTACTATAGAATTTAGTGTAATCGGTAGCACAAAGAGTTTTGAGTTCTTTAGAGTGGGTTCAATTCCCATAATTCTAGAAATAAGAGGGTTTGAACCTCTGTCATTTACTCTATCAAAGTAACTCTTTTATCAGACATATTTCTTAGGTCTGTGGAGGGATGCTTGATAGCAGGATGGGTATTGAGATGTGTCATACGCATAGGGCGAGCGTCAGTGGGAGAAAGCTTTTTCACAGAAGGTGTATTAGCTGATCATATCGGAATTGAGGATAGGATGCGTGGATTCATAGGCATAGGGCTGTTAGAAGTGCTTCGGTGAAGTTTAATGTGAAGATTTCTGGTGCAGGGATGCAGTGAAATGCTCCTAAGAAGATGATGGCGGTGAAGGCATTTATTATGATGATGTTGGTATATTCAGCTATGAAGAATAGGACGAAAGGGCCTGCGGTGTATTCAACATTGAATCGTGATACAAGTTCTGACTCACCCTCTGTTAGGTCAAATGTGGCTCGATTGGTTTCTGGTAGTGTTGAAGTGAATCATATCACAGCCAGTGGCCATGATGGAAGGATTAATCACATGAACTCTTGGGTGGTGATGAGAGTTGATAGGACTGATACAAGGATAATGGCTAGGGTAACTTCATATGAAATTGTTTGGGCTGCTGCTCGGAGAGTGCCAGTTAGAACATATTTTGTGTTTGATGCTCATGCTGATCAGAGGATTGAGTAGACAGCCAGGCTTGAGGCAGCTAGGATGAATATTATTCCTATATTTAGGCTGGCTAGGGGTGGGGTATTGGTAGTGGTACTCACATGCGGAGTGCTAGAGCAAGGGCTAGTGTGGGTGCAATGATGTATAGAGAGGTGGCTGATGTTAGTGGTTGGAGTGGTTCTTTAGTGAATAGTTTTATTGCATTGGCGAAGGGTTGAAGGAGGCTGCAGAGGTCAACAATGTTGGGCCCTTTGAGGAGCTGTATATAGCCAAGCATTTTCTGTTCTAAGAGAGTGAGCAAAGCTATTGTGAGTATGATGGGGATGATGAGAAGCAGCATGTTAATGGCATGCATATTGTTAGGAAGACGAGTGGAACCTCTGATTGTAAAGTCTTAAGCTTTATGCAATTGCCAGGCTCTGCCATCCTAAGGAGCCCTGCTCTTGGGTGGGGTGTGTGGGGACAGGTTGATTTGAGATTATATCACTCATTGGGGTTGAAGGTGCTTTTTGAAGTGGGCGTTAATTCTCTTGTCCTTTCATACTGGGAGAAATACAGTAATAGATAGAAAATGACCTGGATTGTTCTGGTCTGAACTCAGATCACATAGAACTTTAATCATTGAACAAATGAATCTTTAATAGCAGTTGCACCATTGGGATGTCCTGATCCAACATCGAGGTCATAAACTCTATTGTTGATAGGAACTCTGAAATAGAACTGAGTTGTTATCCCTAGGGTAACTTGTTTCATTGATCAAGTTGTTTTGGGTCAATTGATGGTTGTGTTGCTTTGACTGGTTGGTCCAGGTCATAATCATTTGGAGGATTTATTTTATTGTGAGGTCACCCCAACCAAAATTTCTGAGAGGGTTATGTTGTTGTTGCCTGGGTTAGGTTTATACTGTGTCTTTAATAAATGGGGCTGGGAAAACTGGATATCCATATACAGAACAATGGAATTACATCCTTATCTTACACCGTGCATAAAAATGAACTCAAGATGGATTAAATACTTAAATGTGAGACATGAAACCTCAAAAATCCTAGAACAAAGCATAGGGGAAATCCTTCCTGACATTGGTCTTTGCAATCAGATTTTGGATAGAAAACAAACTCTGGTGACAAAGGAAAAACAAGCCAGTGAGAGTACATCAACTAAAAGCTTGTGCATAGCAAGAGGATAGAAGCCAAAAGTGAAAAGGCAACCTATATAGAGAGAAAAAGTATGTGAAAATCATATCTCTGATAAGGGGCTAATTTCAAATATATATAGGAACTCCTAATAGCAGTAAACCAAATAACCCAATTAAAAATTGAGCAAAGGACCTGAATAGACATTTTTTCCAAAGAAAACATACAAATGACCAACAAGTCTATGAAAAGGTGCTCAACTGTCACTAGTTACTAGGGAACTGCCAATAAAATCACAGTGAGAATCACCTTACACCTATTGGAAACGCTATTATCAAAAAAGACAAGAGGTAATGTGTTGGCTCCTAAAATTATTTTTTATTGAAACTTATTGATTATACATATTTTTGGAATGCAGGGTTATATTTCAATATATGTACCAAATGTAAGATGATCAAATCAGAATAATTAGAATGTTCATCATTGCAAAACTAAATCAATTCTTTGTGATAAGGACATTCAATTTCCTCTCTTCTAACCATTTTATAACATGCAGTAAATTACTGTTAATTTTAGATGCCTATATATGTATACCAATAGAACTTATTTTTTCTATCTAGCTGTTTTGTGTCCATTAACCAACCTCTCACTATCATTTCTCCACCTTCCCCTTTCCCACTTCTAGTAACCACAGTTCTGCTCTCTCCTCCTGAAAGTTCAACTTATTACTTATTTAATTTATTTTTGTTTGTGACATATGTGTCATTTTATTAACATGTTAAATACTAACATTTAGTAACATCTAATGAATATAACTTTGATGTAGTGAGAAATATGTGATATTTTGAAGATTGTCACAAATATAGTACAATATAAAAACACTTGTGATTTCTATTGGTGACAAAATAACAGATATTCCCACCTCTAGTAACCATCGTTCTGTTCTCTCCTTCTGAATGTTGAGCATATTATTGTGGTGGTTGTTTATTCCTTTGTTTGTTTATTTCCTTTTTGCTTCCAGTTATGAGGGAGAACATACAGTATTTCTCTTTCTGTGGTTGCCTTATTTCACTTAACACAGTTTTCTCCAAGCTCACCCACACTGCTGCAAGTGGAAGAATTTCATTTTTTTTTTATGGTTGAGTAGTATTCCATTGTGTACATATACCACATTTTCTTTATCCAGGTATCTCTTTGCTTATTGATTTTTGTTCCTTTGGGCGTATACCCAGTAGTGAGATTTCTGGATCATACAGCAGTTGTATCTGTAGTTGTTTAAGAAAGTTTCATACTGTTTTTCATGACTGTACTAACTTACAGTCCCACCAGAAGTGTTTAACAGTTCCCCTTTCTTTTTGCATCTTCACCAGCATTTATTTTTTTTTTTGTCTTTTTGATAATAGCCAGTCTAACTGGGGTGACATAATATCTCAATGTACTTTTGATTTTTATTTCTCTGATGATTATTGATGTTCAACATTTTTTTCATATAGCTGTTGGCCATTTTTATGTCTTCTTTCGAGAAATGTCTATTCAGCTCCTTAGTCAAATTTTTAAACAGATTATTGTTTTTATAATAATTATTGTTTACTATTGAGCTGCTTGAGTCCCTTGTATGTTCTGGAACAATTGCGAAAATAGGAAATCAACCTATGTGTTCATCAACAGATGGATGGATAAAGAAAACGTAGTATAGATACACAAGAGGATACTATCCATCCTTCAAAAGGAAGGAAATCCAGTAACTTGGAATGACGTGGATGAACCTGAAGGACAGTGTGTTTAGTGAAATAAGCCAGGCACAGAATGACAAATACCACATGATCCCATGTCTATATAAAATCTAAAAATGTTGATCTCATAGAAGTTGAGTAGAATGCTGGTTACCAGGGCTGGGGGTGGTGGGTTCGGGAAATGTTAGTCAAAGGATGCAAAATTTTGGTTAGGTAGGAGGAATAAGTTCAAGAGATACATTGTACAACATGGTGACTACAGTTAATAGCAAAGTGTTGTATTTTTGAAAATTGCTGAGTAGATTTTATGTTCTCACCATGAAAAAATTATAAGTATGTGAAGTAATGCATAAGTTAATTAGCTCAATTTTTCCACTTACAATGTATACATATTTCAAAACAACATAATGGAAAAAATAAAAATATAAACTTTTTATTCATCAATTAATATAAATAAATGAAGAAATTAATGTTAAAATCATTAAAAGAAAACAATAATTCATATCTGGGGAAGTTATTGGAATTGGAGATCACATGAATATTTCAAAGAGCAGGGATTGTGATTTCCATTATGTCTTCACTTAATTTATGTTTTAGACTGTTCAGAAGACAATTAGATGTTGATAAGTAAATAGGGATGATTGTAAACTTAATATGATGGTGATTCCCATTCTGGAAATATTCTCATGGAGTATATCAACGTAAATGATGGCAGTAACACAGAATTTGATATGACAAATGATTCTTCTTTAAAAGCAGATAATCCAAGAGGCATTTCCTTTCACCTGGCAGGGGAAGAAGTAAACCTACACTCCTATATATCTCTTCTTAGGATTTTATAAGTACCCAATCTCATGTGTTAAATATTTTACTAAACAACATTCATGCAATGGATTCTGTTTTCTACATTAAACCTGAACAACATAATCACAGAAGTATTTATTTTAAACAAGAAGTACCAAAGAACAGATGTTTGCAATGTATAAAAAATTAAGAGGTCGAGATACCATCTCACTCCATTCAGGATGGCTAATATCCAAAAGACTGAGAATGATAAATGCTGGAGAGGTTGTGGAGAAAAAGGAACTCTCATACACTGTTGGTTGGTCTGCAAAATGGTGCAGCCTCTATGGAAAATGGTATGGAGGTTCCTCAAACAATTGCAGATAGATCTACCATATGACCCAGCTATTCCACTGCTGGAAATATACCTAGAGGAATGGAAGTCATCACGCTGAAGGGATACCTGTTCTCCAATGTTTATTGCAGCACTATTTACAATAGCCAAGAGTTGGAACCGGACCATACGTCCATCATCAGATGAGTGGATATGGAAACTGTGGTATATCTACACAACAAAATTCTATTCTGCTATAAAAAAGAATGAAATACTACCATTTACAACAACATGGATGGACTCTAGAGAAAATTATATTAAGTGAAACAAGTCAGACACAGAAAGAGAAAAACCATGTGTTTTCACTTATTTGTGGGAGCTAAAAATAAATAAATAAACAAACACAGAATCAAATAAAGGGTGGGGGGAATAAGACAGAACAATCACAACAATTCCTTGAATTTGTTAAGACAAGTGAACAGATATGATGTGTGGGGGGGATGGGTGGGAAGAAGAATGGGTAAAGGGTCACAAAAATCAACTACAATGTATATTGACTAGTTAAAAGTAAAAAAACCTTGTATATAAGGTAAATTGCAGATTATCTAATAACTGATTAACATATTATGATTTAGGTCTTCCGGGGCTTTGAGTCCTGTTACATATAGCAGGTCTCTCACCCTGTTAACCTGTCATGTAGAGACTGTTTTTTAGCTGAAGAGTTTTATTAGGGCTTGCTTCATGTCTGTGTTTCTAAGACTGTAGATAAAGGGGTTTAGCATGGGTGTGACCACAGTGTACATCACTGAGGCTATGGCACTTGCCCTGGAGTCTTGGGTAGCAGCAGAACTAAGATACACTCCAAGACCTGTACCATAGAACAAGGAGACAACTGAGAGGTGAGACCCACATGTGGAAAATGCTTTATACCTGCCCCCAGCTGATGAAATTCTCAAAACAGAGGCTACAATCTTAGAGTATGAGAAAAGGATACCAGTGAGTGGAATAACACAGAGTAGTCCCATTGCCACATACAACACTAGGTCATTGAGGAAATTATCTGAACAAGCGAGTTGGATCAGCTGATTAAGTTCACAGAAAAAGTGTGGGATTTCCAACTCTGTACAAAAGGAGAGCTGTAAAACAGTTAAGCTCTGTAGTAAAGAGTTCAGAACACTCAGTAACCAGGAAGACAGAAGCAGGATGCCACAGAACCTGGAACTCATGATGACTGTGTAGTGCAGGGGGTGACAGATGGCCACAAATCTGTCATAGGCCATCACGGTCAAGAGGAAGTTGTCTAATCCTCCAAAAAGCATGAAAAAATACATCTGGCTGAGGCAGGCTTTATAGGTTATGACTTTGTTCTGTGTCTGGATGTCCAGCAGCATGTTAGGGATGGTGGTGGAGGTGAAACAGATGTCAGCAAAGGACAGGTTGGAGAGGAAGAAGTACATGGGTGTGTGCAGGTGGGAGTCAGTGATAATGACTAGAATGATGAGCAGGTTCCCCATGAAGGCAACCAGGTACATCCACAGGAATAGCCCAAAGAGGAGGGGCTGCAGTACTGCTGCTTCTGAGAGTCCAAGAAGGATAAATCCTGATATACGAGTTTGGTTTCCCTGTTCCATGTGCTGATGAAACTGTGGGAAAAGAGACAAAAGCATTTCAAATTGATCCACAAACAGTGATCAATAAAATAAAATAAAAAGTTACATTTTTATAGTAAATTAATTCAATTAATTCCTGTGTACTTCCCATAATTCAGGTAATCTCAAATGCTCTGTCTGGTCTTCAATGCTAAAATTGACTAGCCATGCTTGCCCCTAATCCAAACATTTTCCCAAGGCATTATTTAACTCTGCAAATTTCCAGAGACTTTTCTTACAATACGGAAATTTATTTATAATATTTTATTTTTGTTTATTTATTTTTAAAACATAATTGATTGTGCATATCTGTGTGGTACAGAGTTGAATATCAACACCTGTGTGCAGTATGTGATGCTCAAATTAGGATAATTACTAAATGTGACATTATACAATGTATTCAGTTTTTGTGGCCCTTTACCAATTCTTCCCTTACCTGCCTCTCTCTCCCCCTTTTTCACCTCTAGTAACCTCAGTTCTGTTTTCTCCTTTTGAAAGTTCAGTATATTATTGTCATTGTTGAATCATTCTTTCTTTCTTTTTTAAAATTTATTTGCTTATTTTTTTTTAGCTCACACTTATGAGTGAACACATGTGGTATTTCTATTTCTGTACCTGGCTTACTTCACTTAACATAATTCTCTCTAAGCTCATCATGTTGGTGCAAAGGGCAGAATTTCATTACTTTTCGTGGCTGAATAGTATTCCATTGTGTAAATATATCACATTTTCCTTATCCAGTCATCCATCAATAGACATTTAGGTTGGTTTCAACTCTTGGCTATTGCAAATAGAGCAGCAATAAACATGGGGGTGAAGGGGTCCCTTCAACATGATGATTTCCATACACCCAGCAGTGGAATTGCTAGATCCCATGGCAGTTCTATCTGAAGTTGTTTAAGGAATCTCTGTATTATTTTTCATAATGGCTGCACCAGTTACAGTCCCACCAACAGTGTAGGACGTTTCCCCTTTCTCCACATCTTAGCCAGCGTTTGTTATTCTCTGTCATTTTGTTATTAACCAATCAAAGTGGGGTGAGATGATATCTTAATGTGGTTTTGATTTGCATTTCCCTGATGCTGAGTGATGTTGAGCATTGTTTCATGTGTCTGTTGGCCTTTTGTATGACTTTCTTTGAGAAATGCCTATTATCTCCTTTGCCCATTTTTTAACTTTTTTTTTTTTTTTTTGCTGTTGAATTGTTTGAGTTCCTTCTGTATTATGGATATTAACCCTTTGTTGGATGAATAGCTTGCAAATACTTTCTCCCACTCTGTAGGTTGTCTTTTCACTCTGTTAATTGTTTCTTTTGCTGTGTAGAGCTGTTTAGTTTAACATAATCCCATTTGTTTATTTTTCCTTTTGTTGCCTGAGGTTTCGGGGTCATATTCCTAAAGTCTTTGCCCAGTGCTACTTCTTGAAGTGTTTCCCCTATGTTTTCTTTTAGGAGTTTTAGAGTTTCTGGTCTTACATTTAAGTCTTTAATCAATTTTGAGTTGATTTTGTTATATGGCAAGAGGCACATGTGTAGTTTCATTCTTCTACATATGGATATCTAGCTTTCCCAGCACCATTTATTGAAGAGGCAGTCTTTTCCCCAATGTATATTCTTGGTGCCTTTCTCGAAGGTCAGTCAGCTGTAAATACGAGGGTTGATTTATGGGTTCTCTATTGGTCCGAGTGTCTATTTTTATGCCAGTACCATGCTGTTTTGGTTACTATAATTTTGTAGTACAATTTAAAATCAGGTAGTGTTATGCCTCCAGCTTTATTTATTTATTTTTGCTCAGGATTGCTTTGTCTATTCGGGGTCTTTTGTTGTTCCATGTGAATGTTAGTATTATTTTTTCTGTCTCTATGAAAAACGTCATTAGTATTTTGATGGTGATTACATTGAATCTGTAGATGACTTTAGGTGGTATGGACATTTCACAATGTTAATTCTTCCTGACCAGGAGAACAGAATGTCTTTCCACTTATTTGTGTCATCTTTAATTTCTTTGATAGGGATTTTTAGTTCTTGTTGTAGAGATTTTTCAACTCCTTGGTTAAACTTGTTCATAGGTATTTTATTTTATTTTTGGTGACTATCGTAAATGGGTTAGCTTTTAAATTTATTTTCCTGTTAGTTTGTTGTGGGAGTATAAAAACACTACTGATTTTTTTCATATTGATTTTGTATCCTGCAACTTTACTGAAATCATTTAACAACTCTAAGAGTTTTCTGGCAGAATTTTTAGATTTTTCTATATGTAGGATCAGCGCATCTGCAAACAGGGACAGTTCGAGGTCATCTTTTCCAATCTGGATGCCCTTTATTACTTTTTCATGCCTGATTATCTCGGGCTAGTACTTCCAGTACTATGTTAAATAGGAGTTGTGAGCATGGGCATACTTGTCTTCTTCCTGTTCTTCAGGGAAAACCTTTCTTCTTTTCCCAATTCTGGATGATATTGGTGATGGGTTTGTCGTATATGGCTTATATTGTTTTGAGATTCTTTTCTTCTCTACATAAAATGCTGATAGTCTTTATCATGAAAGGATGTTGAATTTTGTCAAATGCTTTTTATGTGTCTATTGAGATAATCATACATGGTTTCATCCTTGATTTTGTTGGTGTGGTGTATCTTAATTATAGACTTTTGTATGTTGAACCATTCATACATGCCTGGGTGTATAATTTTTTTGATGTGTTGCTGGATTTTCTTTGCTAATATTTCATTGAGGAGTTTTTACATTTATATTTGTTAAAGATATTGGCCTGCAGCTTTCTTTTCTTGTTGTACCTTTGTCAGGCTTTTGTATCAGGGTGATGCTGGTCTCATAGAACAAGTTTGGGAGAATGGCCTCTGTTTTAACGTTGTGGAATGCTTTGAAGAGAATTGGTATTAATTCCTTCTTAAATGATTGGTAGATTCACCAGTAAAGCTCTCCAGGCCTTTGTTGGGAGACTGCCAATTGCTGCTTCTATCTGTTGCTTGTTATTGTTCTGTTTTCTGTTTCTTCTTGGTTCAGTCTTGGTTGTTTGCATGTGTCCAGAAATTTATCCATTTCATCTAGGTTTTCAAATTTGTTGGCATTTACTTGTTTGTTATAGTACCGAATGATCCTTTGTATTTCTGTGCTATCAGTTGTGATGTCTCTTTTTCATTTCTAAGTTTTGTTATTTGGGTCTTCTTTCTTCTTTTTTTAGTTAGCCTAGCTAACAGTTAGTCTGTTTTGTTTAACTTCTCAAAAAACCAACTTTTTTGTTTCATTAATATTTTGTACTATTTCTTTGATCTTTATTTCCTTTAGTTTTGCTCCAATCTTAATCATTTCTATCTACTAATTTTGGGATTGGATTGCTCTTGTTTTTCTAATTCTTTGAGGTGTATCATTAGGTTGTTTATTTGGAATCTTTGTATTCTTTTGAAGTAAGCATTTATTGCAATAATCTTCCTTCTTTGTCCTTCTTTTGTCGTATTCCACAGCTTTTGGTATAATGTATCTTTATTATCATTAGTTTCAAGAAAATTTTTGATATCAAGAAATTTTTTGATTTCCTGTTTAATTTCTCTGTGGACCCATAGGTCATTCAGGAGCATGTTCCTTAATTTCCATTTGTTTGCATAGTTTCCAGAGTTTCCTTGTTCTTGATTTCTACTTTTAATCCACTGTGGTCTGAAAAGATACTTGAAATTATTTCGATTTTTAAAAATATGTTGAGACTTGATTTGTAACTTAAGAGGTGCTCTATCTTAGAGCATGTTCCATGTACTGATGAGAAGAATGTATATTCTGTCTTTGTTGGATTACATATCCTATAGATATCTTCCAAGTCCAAGTGGTCGAAAGTGTCACACTTTAATCCAGTGTTTCTCTGTTGATTTGTTGCCTACGTGATCTCCCTAAAAGAGTGTTGTTCAGTTCACTATTATTGTATTTGATTCTATCTCTTTCTTTAGGTCTAATAGTATTTGCTGTATATATCTGGGTGCTCTGGTGTCGGGTGCATATGTATTTGTGATTGTTATGTCTTCTTGCAGGATAGATCCCTTTATCATTATACAATGGCTTTTTTTTTATGGTTTTTGGTTTAAAGTTTATTTTATCTGATATAAGAAGAGCTACTCCTGCTAATTTTTCATTTCCATTTGAGTAGTATATCCTTCTCTATCCCTTCTCTGTTAGTGTGTGTGTGTCTTTTTTTTTTTTTTTGTCTTTTTTGTGACCGGCCGCACCGCGCTCAGCCAGTGAGCACACCGGCCATCCCTATATAGGATCCGAACCTGCAGCGGGAGCTCTGCTGCACTCCCAGCGCCACACTCTCCCAAGTGCACCACGGGGTTGGCTCAATCTGTGTGTGTCTTTACAGGTGAGGTGAGTCTCTTGAAGACAGCACATACTTGGGTCTATCTTTTTAAACCACTCAGCCAGTCTGAGTGTTTTGAGTGGGGAATTTAATCCATTTATAGTTAGGGTTGTTATTCAAAGGTTTGTCTTGCTCCTGGCATTGTATCAATTTTCATTTGGATGTTTTAAATATCTTTTGTTCACTTCTTTCTCTTTTATTGTTTGTCTTCAGTGTTTGTTGGTTTTGGCAGGTGGTAAAGTGCAGTTTCTTTCTTTTTCCTATTTGCATTATTTTTCTACCAGTGGGTTTTGTTCTTTTGTATGTATTCATGGTAGTGCTTATTGTTTTTTGGATTCCAGATGCAACACTTCATTGCAGAGAATATCTTGTAGGGCTGGTCATGTGGTCATAACCCCCTGTAGATTTTGTTTTCCTGGGAAATACACTATTTCTCCCTCATTTCTGCAGGATATCCTTGCTTAGTATAGTGTTCCTGGCTGTCAGTTTTTTCTTTTAGTCTTTTGAGTATATCATCCTATTTTCTTCTGGCCTGTAGGGTTTCTGTTGAGAAGTCTGCTGTTATTCTTATGGTGACTCCCTTATAGGTGACTTGATGCTTTTCTCTTGCTGTTTCTAGGATTCTCTCTTTGTTTTTGAGCTTTTTCAGTTTGACTACAATGTACCTCATAGAGGACTATTGGATTCAATATGTTTGGGGAACTCTGAGCCTCCTGAATCTGAAGGTCTGTGTCTTTCCCTATACCTGGGAAGTTTTCTGCTATTATTTCATTGAACATGTTTTGAATTCCTTTTCCTTTCTCCTCCCCTTCTGGAACACCCATGATTCAGATGTTTCTGTGCTTATAGTTGTCTGCTATCTCTCTTATATTGTCTTCATTTTTGAAAATTCTTTTTTTCCTGCCTGAGTTATTTCAAAACACTGTCTTCAAAGTCAAAAATTCTTTCTTCTGCTTGCTCTAGACTGCTGCTTGGTTGTGTTCGTGTGTGTGTGTGTGTGTGTTTGTGTGTTTTCACAGGAGTTCTGCTAGATTGTCTTTTTAAAGTATTAATCTCTGTAAATTTCCTCCTTTATATCCTGGGAGGATAGTTTTGCTCAGTTCATTGTGTCATCTAACTGAGTCTTCTTGTATCTTCCTGAGTTTCCTTAAGATTGTTATTCAGAATTCCTTTTCATTCATTTCAAGGCTTTCGTGCCCTATGGGGTCTGGTACTTGAGAGTTATCATATTCCTTTGGTGGACTCATATTTGCTTGTTTTTTTCATATTTCTCATATCTTTAAGTTGATATCTGGTCATCTGTTGAAGCACTTGCTTCATCTGTTACTCTGGAGAGGGCTTTGAGGAGAGAGACTTCTTCTTGTACATGTGTTTTATATTGACCATTGAGTGGGGTGTTTTAGTACTGGTTTTGGGTAGATGCAGTCGTGCATTCTCTGTGTGGATAGTTCAGCTGTGTTCATTATTGGAGTTGCATATGAGTGTGCCTTGGCTTAGGCACAGGGGCACTTAGTGATTCCTTGCTGAGGTTAGTGACAATCTTTTCCCAAAAGAGCTCTGCTGTTGACTCTCTTTTGTCAATACAGGTGAGTTGTCTTGGGACTCCTGGATGGCAGTGGTGGCTACTGCTGTGGTGGTAAGCTGTCCTTGAGACAGAAGTGGCTGTAGTGGCAGCTGAGGTCCCTGGGCATGCTTCCTGCGTGCTGCCGGTCTGGCAGGGGGTGCCCACCCCCTGAGACTTTCTTTTGTTCATCAACTAATCAGTTTGATCAATTATTTTTTGTCTGGTATTGCTGAAGCCACCAGTAAGATTCCTTTTTTAAAAAATCATGGCTTTTAACAAGTTTTATTCCAGGATATGTGTGTGTCTAGGTGTCAATACAATGCCAGTAATTAAGTAAATGCTATTTCATGTGATGATGATGATGATGATTAATAAGTAAAATGACACAGGGTGAAGAAGTTGCAAAGTGAGGAGGAAAATCTTCTCTAATATAGTCACCTTCAATTAAAGGCCTTTGAGCAGAAAATATAAAGTCAAGTGGGATGTGAATCAAGAATATTCCTATGAGAAGAACATTTAGTGGTGGGAAATAGCCAGTCCAAGGGCCCAATGCAGGAGCATTTCTTGCACCATCAGAGAACATCAAAGGGGATGATGTGATTGGAGTGAGAAAAGCAAAGATATAGGTTGGATGCAAGAGAGAAAGACAGTTAGTAGGAGGCCAGTCGTCGTGGCAAGGTCATAAGACATGGGATCCTAATCTGGCTGTTCTTTATATTTATATCCATGTTATGTTATATTAAGTATATAAGTGTACATATTATATATTATGTATATAGATCGTACATAATTTATCCCTCCATAAACTATACTTTCTCTCTCTAACTTCCATTTTCTCTATATTCTGAATTTTTTACTGCTTCAGCTTGGGATGTCGGTTCAACTTCTATCTCCTTCACTGATATCTTTCCTTACTCCATCTATAACACCCCCAGCCCACAGAGCCATGATTGTGGTATTGTGTCCTTCTGCACCTGAAGTACACCTGATTTCACCAGCAGAGCGCACTCTATAAGATGAAAGTATTAGCTTTTCTCTCCTCTGAGCAGAAATTTTTAAAATTTTAATTCAAGCATTCCAGTGGTGTAGATGTGCCTGTAGGGATCTCAAGAACAAGCCAGATATGGGCCATGGGATTTTGAAGTGATCTTCTGCCATGCACATGGAGAGGGAGAGAAAACCAGTCTATAGAGAAAAATGAAATAGACATAAACATTGGAAAAGAAGCAAAAGACTGCATTCAATTGAGCAAGTGATGGGGGATCAACGTTTTTGGTGCTGGTAGCTTTATACATAAAAGTTTTAAACCCCATTCTACCCAGAAATAAACATTCATATTGGAAACACCCAAGTAGATAAATATCTTGAATGTTTATCAGCTAAAAAGATTTATTTCCTTATGCCATCATGATAACTTACAAATACACATCAATAACCAGTTGAAAACACACGTAGTAATAATGACAGAATTTGAACAAAATATTTACAATGTCTCTCCCTCCCCAAATCCAATATATTTAAGACAGAGTGGAACAGTGATTAGCAGAGACTTGGGTGGGGAACTGGGGAAGAAGGGAAAACAGGGGGAGGTTGTTGATCGGTACAACATTACAATTAAGTAGGAGGAATAAGTTCTGGTGTTCTATTGCACAGTTTTGTGTAATAATAGCTAGAGGAGAGCATTTATAATGTTTTTTTTGCCAAAAAGAAAGATAAATGCATGAGGGATGGATACATTAACTACCCCAACCTGATCATTATACAACATATACATGTAATAAAACATCAGATTGGACCCAATAAGCACATGCAATTACAATGTATCAGCTAAAACACAGTAATTAATTAAAATAAATAAATCCATTGTGTTTGGAAAATGTTTTAGTATATGAAATAGTCATTTAAAAATATTACTCTCAAAAATGAAATTGGAGACACTATAAATGATACCACAGAAATAAAAGATTCATTAGAGACTATTACAAAGTAATATGCCAACAAATTTGAAAACCTGGAGGAAATGGATAAACTTCTGGACACAACTAACTACAAAGTCCGAACCAAGAAGACGCAGATAAAATGATCAATAGCAAGCAATGAGATTGAAAAGACCAGGACAAGACCGCTTTACAGCTGAATTCTACCAAACCTTTAGAGAGGAATTAATACCAATTCTACTAAAACTATTAAAAAATATTGAAACAAAGGCCTTTCTCCCAAACTCATTCTAAAAGACCAGCATCACCAAAACCAGACAAAGATACAACAAGAAAAGTACAATTCAATATCTCTGATGAACACAGACATGAAAATCCTCAACAAATTACTAGCAATCAGAATACATCAACACGTCAAACACATTGCACACCATGATCAAGTGGGCTTCATCCTAGGTAGACAGGATGGTTCAACATTCGCCTGTCAATAAATGTGATATATTACATCAACAAAATGAAGGAAAAAACATATATGATTTTCTCAATAGATGGAGAAAAAGCATTTGACAAACTTCCACATCACTTCATGATGAAGGCTCTCAGCATGTTAGGTATAGAAGGAAATTATCTCAACACAATAATAGACATATATACAATAAGTCCACCATCAATATCATCCTGTTAAGAACAAGAACAAGACAAGGATGTGCACTCTCCCCACTCCTATTTCATATAGTATTGGAAATACAAGCTAGAAAAATAGGGCAAGAGGATGAAATTAAGGGCATCCAGATTAGAAAAAGATGAAGCCAAACTGTCCCTGTTTGCAGGTGACATGACCCTATATATAGAAAAGCCTAAAGACTCTACCAAAAAACTCTAAGAGCTGATTAACAATTTCAGTAATGCTGCAGGATACATAAACACCCAAAAAGCAGTAGCATATTCTCCAAAAACAAGCTAGCAGAAAATGAAATCAAGAAAGTAAGCCCATTTACAATAGTCACCAAGAAAATAAAATACCTAGGAATCAGTTTAACCAAGAAGGTGAAAGAATGCTACAATGAAAACTACAAATCAATACTGAAAGAAATTCAAGAGGACACAAAAAGGTAGAAAGACAATTCATGCTCTTGGATTGGAAGAATCAAAATGTGAAAATGTCCATACTACCCAAAGCAATCTACAGATTCCATGCAACCCCCGTCAAAATACTAATGACATTTGTCACAGAAATAGTAAAAGTAATCCTCAAGATGGCAGAATGGACAGTCCCCAGGATCACTCTCTCCCAAAAATTAACAATTTACAAGTATGAAAAGGAATGACAGACAAGCTGGGGCTGCTAGAGCTCAGGAGAAGATGAGGAGAGACCTACGGAGTTCATGAAGGCAAGAGAAGCCACGATGAGAGAAAGAAAAAACTACTTGGACCCTTTCAAGCCCTGGCCACGAACAGGCTGAAGCTGGTGAGCACATGTAGCAGGAGCTGGCAAAAGCCACAGCTGTGCCCTTTGGATGAAGTTGCCTGGAGGTGGCAGGGGAGAAGATGACCTTGGCAACCCCCAGGCCAGCAAGACCACTAACAGGGTTCCCATGGACTCACATAGGAATGAGGAGCCACAACAATGAAGAAAACGAGCCACTCAGAGGCTGGTGAGCTTTCAGAAGGGACTGGCACACTGCCTGTCCCATGGGAAGTGTTTGCAGCATGGGCAGTGGGAGAGACAGGCCCATCAGGGGAACACTGGGCCACAGCAAGGACAGCTGATCTGCACCCCTATTAGCAAAGGACCACTCAGAGGAGATTGCTCAGGAATATAGACATGCAGCGGGTGCAGTCGGATGAAAAGACTCAAGCTCAGATCAGTTTTGTATCTTGTGAGAGCCAGAAGTACCTTGAAAGTCAATCATTAAAACCTGAGCTACACAAAAAGCCTCCCCTATGGAATCAGCAGCAAAGCAGCAGTCTAGCTCAACCACACAGCTCAAGTACTGGTCCCCACAGGAAGTTCCCCCAGTTTAGAAGTAAGCAAAGGACAACAAATTAGTTCCAACACAGAGTTTAAATGATGGTCAGATAGATCTACCATATGACCCAGCTATCCCACTGCTGGGAATATACCCAGAGGAATGGAAATCATCACATCAAAGGTATACCTGTTCTCCAATGTTCATTGCAGCACTATTTACAATAGCTAAGAGTTGGAACCAGCCTGAAAGTCCATCATCAGATGAGTGGATAGGGAAACTGTGGTATATCTACACGATGGGATACTACTCTGCTATAAAAAATAATGAAATACTGCCATTTGCAACAACATGGATGGACCTAGAGAGAATTATATTAAGTAAAATGAGTCAGGCACAGAAAGAGAAATATCACATGTTCTCACTTATTTGTGGGAGCTAAAAATAAATAAATAAATACACAAATAAATGGGGGTGGGTAGGGAAGAAGACACAACAATTACCATTCCTTGAAGCTGATATGACAAACGAACAGATATGATGTTGTTGGGAGGGAGGGGGTAGAGTACAGAGGGAGGGAGGCTTCAGTAATGGGCCACAATAATCAACCACATTGTATATTGACAAAATAAAGTAAAAATTTTTTAAAAATGGAGGGAACAGGAAATAATCCAACACAGAACTGAAAGAAAAAACAAAGTACCTGTGACCAGAGACAAAGTTTCATATTAAAAAGTAAATGTCTCATCTCATCAAAGAACACCTATAACATATAGAAAGACTGGAACTCCCCTGGGATAACAAGCCAGAAAGATTGGGAGGGCTGGGCACCTCAGCAATGTCCCCTGACACCCGCAACCAATCTTGAGGGTGGGGGATGAGGTACACAGCCATGCCTGCTGACAAGCACAGCCAGCCCAGCAGCAATCACTGAGCTGCTGCTGGAAGCACCCCAGTCTCTAGCAACCTGGGACAGTGCGGGGCCAAGGGACTTGGCCACAGACCCCTGATGCATGCAACCAGCCCAGGGACTACTACCAAGCTGCCACAGGAAGCACCCTGGGCTTTCCCAAGCAGGTAGAGTGGGGAGACTCAGACTTTGGCCATGACCCCTAGACATGTGTGACCAGCCCAGCGATGACCAAGTGGCGGCAAGAAGGGCCCCAGTTTTGTGAGCTGGGACAGTGGGGTGTGAAGGGTTTTCCACACCACCCTGACATCTGGGCCCAGCCCAGCAATGACCAAGCCACCACTGGAAGCCCCACAGTCTCTCCTATGGGAATGAGGGGGCAGCCATAGGCCTCAATCCTGCCCCTCCTCCTATCTAGAATGTAAAAAGTAATATTAATAAAATACCATTTTCTTTAAAAAAAAAGAAAAAAGAAAAAAGAAAACAGTCCTAACATTTATATGGAAAAACAAAAGACCCTGAGTAACCAAAGCAATCCTGAGGAAAGAAAAAAAGAAAAAAATGCAGAGGCACCACCTTACCTGACAAGAACAGACTGAAAAGACAACCTTCAGAATGGGAGAAAATACTTATAAAGTATACATCCAACAAGGGATTAATATCCAGAATATACAAAGAACCCAAACAACTACACAGTAAAAAAGCAGATAACTCAATTAAAAAACGGGCAAAGGAGCTAAACAGACATTTTTGAAGGAAGACATACAAATGGCCATAGGTACTTGAAAAAAGGCTCAACATAACTAAGCGTCAGAGAAATGCAAATTAAAACCATATTGAGATATCATCTCATCCCAGTTAGACTGGTTATAATAAAAAAGATTGAGAATAACAAATGCTGACAAGGATGTGGAGAAAGGGAAACTCTTCTACACTGTTTTTGGGACTGTGAATTAGTACAGACACTATGAAAACCAGTATGGAAGTCTCTCAAACTCCGCTGGGTAGATCCACCATATAATCCAGCAATTCTACTGATGGGTATATACCCAAAGGAATGGGTATATTTCCCAAAGGAAAGGTATCCCTACTGGAGGGATACCTGCACTCCAATGTTTACTGAAGCTCTATTTACAATGGGCAAGATATGGAACCAACCTAAATTTCCATCAACAGATGACTTGATAAGGAAAGCGTGGGACATATATCATGATGGAATCCTACTCAACCATAAAAAAGAGTGAAATTCTGCCATTTGCAGCAACAAGGATGAGTTTGGAGAAAATTATATTGAGTGAAATAAGCCAGGCACAGAGGAAGAAATACCACATGCCCTCATTTCTAAGTAGGAGCTAAGAGAGAAAGAAGGAAGGAAAGAAAGACCATAGTGGAGCGAGCATTGGTGCCGGAGACCAGCTCCTGTTGAGTTGTGGGTCCTTGAAAGAGGGATGAGGAAGCCGGCGAAAATAAAAAACACAGACAGAGACCTCAATGCATCAGTATGCACGTTCTCTCTCTGCGGGCTGTCAGCGTGTTGCAGCTGGAGCACTGTAGAGCATGAGACAAGGGGATAATTTTTTTTTGTCTTTTTGTGACTGGTAAGGGGATCGCAACTCTTGGCTTGGTGTCGCCTGCACCGCGCTCAGCCAGTGAGCACACTGGCCATCCCTATATAGGATCTGAACCCGCAGTGGGAACAATGCTGCGCTCCCAAGCGCTGCACTCTCTTGAGTGCACCATGGGGCCGGCCCATAAGGGAATAATTTTAAATTGTTGAATTTACTCGGATCCTCTGTGGGAATGTTTAGTTCAATGACCGCATAATTATTTGTGTTATTTTTATAATCTTTTGGGAATTCAGAGAACTGCCACGCTAACCAAAATATCGAAAGAGAAGGCAAAAGCCAGGAAGCCGAGGCAGGAACCCTTATGGTTGTAGCAAGTGCTCGTAGCTGTGGCCTTGCCAGCAGCTCTCCCTCCAGCGGCCTTGCCAACTCAGAGAGGGCAGCCCAAGCTGACTCCTTTAGGATCCTGCCATGGCGTGGACCGCGCCACATTGGACTTGCAGTGAGAGAAAACAGACTTAGGGCTGTGGGGGTAGGAGTGGGGGAGGGGGTTGAGGAGAGGGTGGGTGAGGGACACAAGGAATAATTGCAGTTGGAGGTGGTGGGCATGCTGATAGTGTTGATCTGATCATCACCTCTTGGACTCAGGTGCTGACAGTGATCTCCATGCTCTACAGATATGTATAATCAATAAAAAATAACAAATAAATTTTTAAAATTACTAAAATGCTAATGAATGCTACTAAGCCTTTAAGGGAGAAATGACACTAATTCTCCACAATCAGTTCTAGAAAATAGAAACAGACATATTTCTTTCTAATTTATCCCTTGAGGTCAGCATTACCCTAACACCAAAACCAGATAAAGACATTACAGGAAATAAAAACTACAGACCAATAACTCTCATGAACTGCAGGCAAAAACCTTCAACAAAATATTAACAAATAAAAACCAACAAAATATATGAAAAATTTAAAATCAAGACCAAGAGGAACTTATTCCAGTTATCCAAAGCTGGTTCAACAATCAAAAAATCAATGTCATTCACCACCAAAACAGACTAATGAAAAAAAATCACACTGAATGATGCAGAAACAAGCATATGAGAAAAATCCAACACCCATCCATAATAAAAACTCTCAGCAAATTAGGAATAGCAGATAATGAATGTAACTTGATAAGGAATGTCTACACAAAAGCTGAAGCTAACATTTTACTTAACGGTGAGAAACTGGACAAATTCCCATTAAGATTATGTACAAAGCAAGGATGTCTTCTCTAATCTCTCCTATTCAACATTATATTGGAAGTCTATACAATAAAAAAATTATGTAGACTTGTTTAGTGCAAAAGACAAGAAAAGGAAGTAAAGTTATACAGATTGGAAGGAAAAATAACTGTCCTTGGTCACAGGTGACATATTGTCTACGTGGAAAATCTCAAAGAATCAACAAGAAAATCCCTGAAACTAATAAGTGAGTATAGTAAGATTGTAGGGAACAAAGTATATATGTAAATTACACTGACTTTCCTACATAACAAAAATGAATAACTGGGATTTTAAATTTAAAATAAAATTAAATTAAATTGCAACAGCACTCAAGAAATAAAAAATGAAGGTACAAATTTAATAAGATTTGTACAGAGTATACATTGGAGAGTTGCAAAACTGATTAAAGAAATCACAGAAGGGCTAAAGAAGTAAGGAGACAGTCCATATTCCTGGATTGAAAGCACCAATATTGTAAGATGTCAATCTTCCCAACTTGATCTGTACCTCAAAGCAATCCCAGTCAAAATGCCAGCCAGCTATTTTGTAGATAACAACAAACTGATCTAAAGTGATATTGGGAAGTAAAAACCTAGAGTATCTAACACAATAACAAAGAAAGAGAAAAAAACTGGAGGAATCAAAAACCTGATTCCAATATTTAGTATAAAGCTAAAGTAATCAAGACAGCATAATATTTGAGAAAGAACAGATAGAGATGCACAAAACAAAGTAAAGAATCCAGTAAGAGACCCACATGAATAGAGGAAACTGGGCTATGATAAAGGACTAAAGGCAGTTCAATATAAGAAGGGTAGTATTTTCAACAAGCAGTAATGGAAAAATTGGATATCATATGCAAACAAAATGTACCTAGACACAGACATTATACATTTCACAAGAATTAACCCAAAATGGATCATAAACTTAAATGTAAAATGCAAAACTACAAAACCTAGAGGGACTTGAGTTGGCAATGAGTTTTTAGATAAAACTTTGAAAGAATGATTCCTGAAACAAACAAACAAAGACAAAAAAAGAAGTTGGACTTCATTAAATTAAAAACTTCTTCTTTGCAAAATACACTATTAAAAGAACCAAAAAACAAACAAGACTGGGAGAAAATATTACCTATTTGATAAATGAGTTATATTCAAAATGTACAAATAACCCTTACAGTCAAGGAGAATAAAACAAACAACTCAATTAAAAAATGAGGAAAAAAATCCACATAGACACCTCATCAAAGAATATACGCCAATGGCAAATACATACATGGAAAGATGTTCGACATAATTTGTCATTAGGGATCTGGAAACTGAAACAGGAAAATACTACTACACACCTATCAAAATGGCTAAAAACAAAACAAAATGACACCCCCCAAAATATCAATTTCTGACAAAGATGTGGAGCAATACAACTCACTCATTGTTAATGGGAGCACAAAATGGTACAACCATGTTCCAAGACAGATTGACAAGTTTGTACAAAGCCAAACATAATCTTACCATACAATCAAGCAAAGAAACTACCATGTATATACGCAATCAATATCAAACCTTATGTCCATACAAAAAACTGCAGAAATATTTACAGCTTCTTTATTTATAATCTCCCAAATCTGGAAGCAAACGAGATGTCCTTCAGTAGGTGAGTGGATAATCACTGGGGTCTGTGGGGTATCCAGACAAAAGGAATATTATTTAGTGATAAAAGGAAATGATCTCTTGACAAAAATACACAGATAATTCTTAAAGGCTTGTTACTGAAGAAAGAAGCCAATCTGAAAAGGCTATATATTATATGACTTCAATTATAAGACATTCTGAAAAAATAAACTATAGAAATAGTAATATGATCAGTGGTTGCCACGAGTTTGGGGACAAGGAAAAGTGGGATGAATAGGTGAAGCACAGGAAATTTTTTAGAGCAGTGAGACTATTTTATATGATACTGTAATTGTGAACACATGACATTATGTATTTTTCAAAACCCACTGAACTTTACTGCACAAGGAGTAATCTTGATGCATGCAAATAAGGACATAATTTAGGAGGTCAAGGGAATCTCTGGATGGAAACCATAATGTGAAAAAATAATCAAAGTGTATTACAAATGTATGAATCAATCTCACTGAAGAGGTGAGGAGGAAACTATGCTGAACTAAGTAATATTGGAAATGAGTGGAGTCTGTGAATTAAAGGCAAAAGAACTGTAGAAAATTACTGTACTGTAGTTGATAAAATTTTATTCCACTGTGGTGTAGGCTAAGACTTCTGGTGCTTCTATATATGGGTACTGAAAGGAATGAGTAAGTAGATGCGTGACAGATGGGGAACCAGGGTTCTCACTATTTCAGAGGAGTCTACAGATAAGTCAGCGAGGAGGCTAGAATAATCCATGTGGTAGTAAACTACGGTTGGAGACCCACATGCTCAGGTTATTTACAAAAGCATATGCATGAGTTAGCAAACACATATATCTTTCCTTGCTGGCCAGCTGAGAGGGCTCCAAGACCGCAGCAGCAACAAGGACACCTAGACTGTGGATCTCGTGTTCTACCACATTCTCCAGTAGAAAGGAATGAGAGCTCGTAGGAGAAATGGATGGTTTTAAGCGTGGAGCAGGAAATATACAAGATGTGCCTGGAAATATACAACATGAGATGGGGGCATTTATAGTGCCAGAAGGAAAGGAAGTGCTACCAAAACCCACAGTAATAGGAATATATCAAAGGAACACATAAGACGTGTGAAAAAATTTCTAACCCAAAGATGGAATTTGAGCAACAAAATCAGTAAAATGGTATTTGATTATAACCAAAAGCATAAAATAAGTATCCATGACTCCATATTGGCATAAGTAAATGAGTGATAGGTAGAGAGAGAAATAAATAAAAAAAAATTCTCATGCAAAATAAATGATTCATGTCGATATTCTACTCCTGGAGAGGTGGAGCATTATTCTGCATTCCTGTAGTGTGGGAGTGGACACTTCTTTACAAAGAGTTCTATTTTAGAGTAAAAAACAAAGAGCAACTTAAAAATGAAAAAAAAATTTGACAAACCCTCATCAATCAAAAATCAATAAAAAATTTGACAAACCCTGGGTAATCCACATCACAGTGCACAGTAATAAGTCATGTTGATTTATGTGCTTTTGACATAACGCCCTGAATATGGCATTTTAATGCTGTGTCCTTTCTCTTAAAGCCCCATAAGCTCAGTCCATGTCTTTAATGAGAAAAACATCACACAAATTCCAATCAAAGAACATCTTACAAAACACATGACCAGTACTCTTTCAACACATTCACATTCATTAAAAACAAGGAGAGTCTGGGAAACTGTCAAAGCCAACAAGACCCTGAGAAGATATGCAGCGTGGAATCCTGAACGGGGGGTGATAATAGGGGAAACTGTGTCTGACGTATATGGGAGCTCTCTCTGTTATCTTTGCAATATTTCTATAAATCTAAAAGTGTTTAAAAATAAACTTGATTAAAAACATTAGTGGAGTATAATTGCCTTGGAAATAGCCAGGTCTGGGATTGAATCCAGACTTCATTACCTGCCTTGGACAAGTAATAACACTGCTGTAACTCTTGCATTCTTTATCCATAAAATCACAGTCATCATACTGATTTCATAGAGTTATTAAAAGAATTAAATAAAATTATAAATATAAAATGCCCAACTGTGCTTAGCGTTAATCAGTGAATTTTCAGATACACTGTTTCAACCACTCACAGATTCATTCCCCATCTCCCATCCCCTTTTCTACAGTGCTGTTTCCACACCTCAGCATCTCTCTATGGCTTTAATGCAGCAATACTGAATTTCTCATACTGACCTGGGTGATTTTGCCACAGAGTGACCCTGGTCATGGACATCACGTGCTATTAGCCCTGCACTGACTCATTTCAGAAAAAAGTATCCAATAGCCAAAATATAAGGTCTCTGTCCACCTGGCCTAACTCATGTTTCACTTTTCATTCTCTGCCCTCATTATTGGTTGGATATTAAGAACTGTTTGTAATTTCCAAGGCACAGCTCATAGTTTAACAAACTCCCACATTTGTTGCCCCAGTGCCCCTTGCCCATCTTCACTGGAAGAACTCCAGGGAAGAGTCAACCTCTTTTGGATCCACCTCACCAGGATTGAGGTGTCATCTCAGGAGATTACCTTTCTTTCTTTCCATGTCTCTCCGCCCTGTTTAAACTTTGAGCTTCTTGAGAGAAGGCACAATGTCTTAGATTTTCCGTTAACCCCAGAACATAGTTTACTGCCTACGATGCAGTAATTACTGAATAAGTATTAGTTGAAAGGAGAAACAGTGCAATGAGGTTAGACAGATATTTCCATCAATGGAGGAGAACGGAGAAGCCACGAAACAAAAGGTAATGCTGTTGGCCCTATGATTGACAGCCAAAACTAGAGGAGGCATATTGAAAAAGAAGATATTTTAGTGTATCCAGAATCTCTTTCCATAATCAGGGATAGTATCATGGTGGGGCTTCGTATCATTAAAATTTCCTTGAAATGATGATTTCAATTCCTCTGCAACACAATGGAATATTACTCTGCTATAAAACAGAATGAAATACTACCATTCGCAACATCATGAGTGGACTCAGAGAAAATTATTTTATGTGAAACAAGTCAGGCACAGAAAGAGAAATATCACATATTACAACTTATTTGTGGGAGCTAAAAATAAATAAACAAATAAATATACAAACAAATTGAGGGTATGGGGGAAGAAGACAACAATCACAACAATTCTTGAATTTCTTAAGACAACTGAACAGATACGACGTAGTGGGGGGGGAGAGGAGAGAGGGAGGGGGAAGAGGAATGGGTAAAGGGACACAAAACTCAACTACAATGTATATTGAGAAGTTAAAATAATAATAAAAAAATTCCTTTAAATGTTATCCCTATTATTGCTCCTAAAGCTAGTACCAATAAAAGGGGTCCCTTGTGCTATGCCGTATACTCCAGCCCCTTGGAGAGATGCTTTGGCTAACCCAGATATTACCTGGGATCTGTCTGCATTCACCAATCCAGTTTCTTCCAGGGGTGGTGGATGAAATTGAAAGCTCTGCCCCCAGGAAGGGCAGAAAGAAGGAAACAAACACTCATGAGGTCTTTGGAAGCCACTGTTGGATTTTCTCATTGCCTGAGATTAGTAGACTTGAGAGGGTGTGCCAGAAGCCTTTGCAGTTTCTGTGGCTTTAGCAGCTGGATTCCCATGAGCCTCATCAGTGAAGTATTCTTTTATCTCTGCTCCCTGAGCGAGTCAGTCCTCTGGAGGTAGGAGAGGACAACAGAGTGTTAACCTGTGCCAGTTTTGACCCTTGGGAGACATCTTTGGAGCTCCATGTACATCCCTATCTTATTGTACTCCTTTCTCCCAGGAGGAGGCCATTGTTCTGTAGGTTCAGTCTTTGGCATGAAGGATACTCAATAGTGATTTCCCAATTTGAAGATTAAAAAGAAAAGCAAGGTCCCAATTATCATGAAAATTGATATTTGGATTACTAGGAAAAGGATCACTCTTTTGACTGAGCACCTCATATATAGAAAAAAAAAAAAAAAACTCCTTCTAACCACAAACATTAATAGAAAGAATGGAGACTTGCAAAGAATTTTACATTATCATTAGGGAATTTTGATGGTGTTCGGAAAAAATTCTAAGTATAGAATTGAAGTGAGAGCAATTCAGAGGTGTGCAACTTTTTAAAGTGTTATGCCTCAAGCTATATTTTTATTGCTCAGAATTGCTTTGGCTATGTGTGGTCTTTTGTTATTCCATATAAATGTCTGGATAATTCTTTCCATTTCTGAGAAAAATGTCATTGGAATTTTGATGGGGATTGCATTGAATTTGTAGATCACTTTGGGTAGTATGGACATTTTCACAAAGTTGATTCTTCCAATCCAAGAGCATGGGATATCTTTCCATCTTCTTGTATCCTCTCTAATTTATTTCAGCAGTGGTTTCTGGTTCTCATTATAGAGATTTTTCACATCCTTGGTTAACTCAATTCCTAAGTATTTTATTTTTTTGGTGGCTATTGTAAATGGGCAAACTTTCTTGATTTCTCTTTCTGCATGTTCACTATTAGAGAATAGAAATGTTACTGATTTTTGTCTGTTGATTTTGTATCCAGCTACTTTGCTGAAATCATTTATCAACTCCAAAAGTTTTTTTGTAGAGGCTTTAGGCTGTTCGATATATAGGATCTTGTCATCTGCAAACAGGGACAGTTTGACTTCATCTTTTCCAATCTGGATGCCCTTTATTTCCTTCTCTTCTCTGATTGCTGTGGCTAGTACTTCCAACACTATGTTGAATAGGAGTGGTGAGAGTGGGCATCCTTGTCTAGTTCCTGTTCTTAAAGGAAAAGCTTTCAGCTTTTCCCCATTCAGGATGATATTGGCAGTGGGTTTGGCATATATGGCTTTAATTATGTTGAGATACTTTCCCTCTATACCTAACTTATAGAGGGTCCTTGTCATGAATGAATGTTGAATTTTATCAAATGCTTTTTCAGCATCTATAGAGATGATCATATGGTCCCTGTGTTTGATTTTATTGATATAGTGTATCACATTTATTGATTTGTGTATGTTGAACCAACCTTGCAACCCTGGGATGAATCCCACTTGATCATGGTGTATAATTTTGCATATGTGTTGCTGTATTCTGTTAACTAGTATTTTATTGAGAATTTTTGCATCTATATTCATCAAGGATATTGGCCTATAGTTTTCTTTTTCAGTTGTATCTTACCTGGTTTTAGTATCATGGTGATGTTTGCTTCATAAAATGAGTTTGGGAGAATTGCGTCTGTTTCAATCTTTTGGAATAGTTTGTAGAGAATTTGTGTCAATCCCTCTTTGAATGTTTGGTAAAATTCTGCTGTGAATCCATCTGGTCCTGGGCTTTTCTTTGTTGGGAGCCTTCTGATAACAGCTTCAATCTCCTTTATTGTTATTGGTCTGTTCAGATTTTCTACATATTCTTGGCTCAGTTTGGGTAGCTTCTGTGTGTCCAGAAATTTACCCATTTCCTCCAGGTTTTCAAATTTGTTGGCATATAGTTGTTTATAGTCGTCTCAAATGATTCCTTGTATTTCAGATGTATCAGTTGTAATATCACGATTTCATTTCAAATTTTTTTGTTTGGATCTTCTCTATTCTTTTTTTAGTTAGCCATGGAAATGGCTTGTCAATTTTATTTATCTTTTCAAAAAACCTACTTTTTGATTCATTGATCTTTTGTATTGTTTTTTGGGTTTCAATTTCATTAAGTTCTGCTCTGATCTTAAAGATTTCTTTCCATCTGCTAACTTTGGGTTTGAATCGTTCTTGTTTTTCTTGTTCTTTAAGATGAAGTGTTAGGTTGTTCACTTGCCATTTTTCCATGCTTGTACATTGTTGGTGGGACTGCAAAATGGTGCAGCCTCTATGGAAAATGATATGGAGCTTCCGCAAACAATTGCAGATAGATCTTCCATATGACCCAGCTATCTCACTTCTGGGAATATACCCAGAGAAATGGAAATCATCAAGTCAAAGGTATACCTGTTCTCCAATGTTCATTGCAGAACACTTTACAATAGCCAAGAGTTGGAAGCAGCCCAAATGTCCATCATGAGATGAGCGGATACAGAAAATGTGGTATATCTACACAATGGAATACTACTCTGCTATAAAAAAGAATGAAACACTGCCATTTGCAATGACACGGATGTACCTAGAGAAAATTTTGTTAAGTGAAATGTGTCAAGCACAGAAAGAGAAATATCACATGTTCTCACTTATTTGTGGGAGCTAAAAATAAACAAATAAATACTGAAACAACCAGGGGTGGAGGGAAGTGGACATAACAATTACAATTCCTTGAAGCTGATACGGCAAGCAAACAGAAAGGACATTCTTGGGACTGAGGGAGAAGAGGGTGTAAGGAGGGGGGTTTTGGTAATGGGCCAGAATAATCAACCACATTGTATATTAACAAAATAAAATAAAATTTAAAAAAAAGAAAAAAGAAAAATAATAAAAATTTTAAACTTATTTTTTAGTTTTATTCTTCTTGCAGCTGGCTGGTACAAGGATCGGACCCTGGACCTTGATATTATCAGCACCATGCTCAAATAAGCAGAGCTCATCTGCTTGCCATGCACCATTTTTATTTATTTATTTATTTATTTTTTAAATTTTATTTTGTCGATATACATTGTGGTTGATTATTGTTGCCCCTTACCAAAACCTCCCTCCCTCCTCCCTCTCCTCCCTCCCCCCCAACAATGTCCTTTCTGTTTGCTTGTCGTATCAACTTCAAGTAATTGTGGTTGTTATATCTTCTTCCACCCCAGCCCGGTTTTTTTTGTGTGTGTGTGTGTGTGAATTTATATATTAATTTTTAGCTCCCACCAATAAGTGAGAACATGTGGTATTTCTCTTTCTGTGCCTGACTCGTTTCACTTAATATAATTCTCTCAAGGTCCATCCATGTTGTTGCAAATGGCAGTATTTCATTCGTTTTTATAGCTGAGTAGTATTCCATTGTGTAGATGTACAACATTTTCCGTATCCACTCATCTGATGATGGACATTTGGGCTGGTTCCAACTCTTGGCTATTGTAAAGAGTGCTGCGATGAACATTGGAGAACAGGTATACCTTCGACTTGATGATTTCCATTCCTCTGGGTATATTCCCAACAGTGGGATAGCTGGGTCATATGGTAGATCTATCTGCATTGTTCCATGCACCATTTTTTAAAAAAAATACTTTCCTCAATTGCTATTTGTGTAAGACTTGTTTAAATACCTTGCCAATATGTATTCTTGCTCTTTTCCTTAATAGCAGAACACTGATTTATTTTGAAATGTCAATACACAGCTAGGCATCTCAGTCAAGGAGTGACTACGTGTATTAGTTTTCTATAGCTGCTAAAACTAATTACTACCATTTAGAGGCTTAAAACAACATAAATTTGCTACCTTTTAGCTATTATAGTTGGAAACTCAACATGTGTTTTGCTAGATTAAAAATAAAGGTGTTTGCAGGGCTGTGCTCCTTTAAGGACGCTGTAAGGGAGAATCCATTATCTTGCCTTTCCAGCATCTGGGGCTCCCCACATTCCTTGGTTTGTGTCTCCATTGCTGTTTTGAGCTAGTAAGGGCAGGTTGAATCTTCCTCACCTGACATAATTCTGACACAAAATTTCTGCTTCTCTCTTGTGCCTTTAAAAACTTTTGTGATACTTTTGGGCCAATGCAGATAATCCAGGGTAATCTCCCTATCAGTGGCCAGTTTATTTGGAACTTAATTCCATGTACTGCCTAACTTTTCCTTTGCCATGTATCCCAATATATCCACAGGTTCTGGAGAATAAGATGTGAACATCTTTGGGAGTGTTCATTTCTTTCCCTACCCTACCATGACACACAATTTTAGGCAAAGAGGAATAAATTGAAGTTCTATAGGTGGAGTTTCTTGAAAACATTATCCTAATTATAAAATGCAGACTCAGAAACTTATTGTTAAACAAAACAAGACAGACACAAATGTTGCTTTGCGTTGCTTCGCCCCCCACGGATTTGTCAGCCCACCTCCCCTGGGTGCCGGAGATGCAAAGGAGTACTCAAAGCCCATCTCTACTGAGTAGTGAGAGGCCCCAAAGTGGTTAATCTCCCTTTGGGACGCTCAAGCAAGAGCTATCCCTTCCTTGGGAAATGAATGCTGAATTGGGGTTCTCTCCCTGCATTTATTTTCCAGACTAGGGAGTTACAGGGAGAGAACAAAGGTGGGGTTATATTTAACAATACAGGCTGGTAACTTTCAGTGAAACAAGCCAGATGACATTCCAGTATGGCAATCAAGTGATCTTATCAACACAAGTTTGATCTTAGCAAACATTCCTTCTTATAGCAATTTCTCAGTATCTTTACATAACAATCAATAACCAGTCTGTCTTTTGAGCCAGCAACTTGCTGTGCCACAATCCTTATCTTGCAACAGAGACTTATAGCCTCAGGGAAATTTCGTGTCCTTATAAGGTCAATAGTTGAAACTGCAAGGCTTTGGAAAACTAGGCCCTGTGAAGTACATATGCTTTTTAGTGTATTCCACACACACAAAAAACACACATTGTATGAATCTATACAAAGTTCTAAAAGGGCAAAAAATAATCAGTATCATTAGAATTCTAGATAGTGGATAACATGGTGAGGTGGGGCATGTTGTCTGAATATGGGCACAAAAGAAGCTTTTATGGGACTGGGTATGTTCTCTTTATTGATCTGAATTCTGGCTACTTAGAGTATACTGACAAAGTTTTGATATGGCACTTTTCCATAAATATTTTGTACTTCATTAAAATGTTAATTATTTTACATAAACCCATCTGGCACTCCCTTTCATACTTCACCATTGATTAATCTCCGATTCTTCATGCACAGGATATAGATTCAATGACTGGAGATGCAGAAGCTATTCTGTGCCCATGAGGATGAAATACACACATTGGGGATGATGGGAAAGAAAAATAAATGTAAACTAAGTCCTTAATGATGTCACAAAGCTGTCAGAGTTGCCATGAACTTCCTAACTCTAGGATGTGATCAACTCTTAATTTGTTTTAGTCAGTATTTTAGTTCAGCTTCCTTTCATTTGCACCTGGATGCCATTTATATCTTGATACACTGTCCAAAATACATTGTAGAAGTTTGTAAGAGTCATACACGTAAAAGTTCTGCATGGGGATGCAAATGGTTATATTCTGTTTGTACTTTGTAATAAGACGAACAATTACAGTGTGTGTTTGTTCTTTGATGGCTCCTGAACACAAAGATATGTTTTGACAAATGAGAAGACATCTAGAGGAAAGTTAAACAAATAAAGTAATTAAGGAGATCAGATGGAAAAAATAGTAAACAAAATTAAAGATTAAATATTTCAAGTATTTATTTTTAATTGACAAGTAGTAAATGTGTATATTTATAGGATACAATGCAATGTTTTGATTTATGTATACAGTGTAGAAATACTTAATTAAGCTAATTAGCACATCCATCACCTCACCAATTTACCATCTTTCTTATGGTGAGGACATTGAAAATCCAGTCTTTCTGTAATTTTGAAATATGAAACTATGGAATCAACCTAAGTGTCCATTATTGGATGAATGGATTAGGAAAATGTGGTATTTAGACACATGGACTACTAGATAGCCTTATAAAAGAAGTAAATTCTGCCATTTGTGACAATGTGGATGGAACCGGAAGACACTGTGCTAAGTGAAATAGGCCAGGCGCAGAAGGACAAATACTGTATGTTCTAATTATCTGTGAAATCTAAAATGTCATTCTCATAGAAACAGTAGAATGGTGGTTCCAAGAGGCTGGGCCAGGGGGGTAGGGTGAGGGATGGGGAAAGGGGAGTTGTTGATCAGTCGGTACCATGTTTCAGTTAGACATGAGCAATAAGCTTTAGTGATCTATTGAATGGATGCGGAAAGAATCACCAGGGTGTCCACAGTTAATAATACTGTGTCACATATTTGAAAATTAATATTTCTGTTCTGCAAAAGTAGAGACTCATGAAACCTGTCTGCACTGAAATGGAAACTTCATGCTGATCATTCTGATGACCTTGGAGTCTCCAGTGACTTCTGTCTCTCCTCAAGCCTCAATTGCAGAATGTTCACAATGAAAATTTTGAATTTCAACTCAACTCTTCCTCCCCTTTCAAATTCCTGTGTCTCTGTGTTTTATTTGTACATTAAATACTACCTGTTCCTAGGAATACCTCCCCCAAACCTCCAACAAATACCAGTACCAGGATTAAAGCCCTTATGAGTGTGTTAAAGAGCAGGACAATGAAAAGAAAAGGGATATAACCATGACGATTCCATCAGTGTTGGAAGTGTAGTAACAGTTCTCTAGCCTTGTTAATCAACGAGTTAGACATGTGGTCTCTGGACTGTATGAGGTATCTAGAAGGAAATATGTTTATTTATTTATTGCTTAGAAAGGTGGGCTGGCGGGAAGGGGTAGAGAAGGAACGTTTACATTGGGGTGGGTGTGGCTTGACCACATGGAATAAAATTTCCACAGCTGTTCATTAAACATGCACAGTCAGTCTCACTCTCTTTTCTTTCTTTTTTTATTCATTTATTTTTTATTTTTAATTGGAACATATTTGATTGTACATATCTGTGGGGTACAGCACTGAATATCAATAGCAGTCTCATTTTGTTTTCTAAGATCATCCAGCTGTTGGGAATGGATGTGGAAAGAGTCATCCTTCAAGTCTTGGGTGGGATTTAGCATTTTGCATTCGCTTTGGCCAGTAGAATAGAGTGGAATTGACTGTGGGCCCCCTCCAGGGACCTTGGTCATTTCTGCTGCTGTCTCTTGGAACCCTATCTCAGCCAACCAAGCAATTCCAGGCTAGCTGGCTAGAAGAGGAGAAGAGCTGTGAAGTAGAGGCTAGTAATGCTGTTCAAGGCCACCACAGATTAGCCTACAGACAGACAAGTCCCAATTATATTAGAAACCTCACTCAATATCAGCACAGTCTCCATGTTTTACCGAGAGCAGACAACAGATTCATGAGGAGACCAGCAGAGCACTCCACCATGCAATCCCATTTGTTAATAAGGGATTAATTTAAGCTATTTGCTTTTAGGATGGTTTGTTATATAGCAATAGGTAACTGATACAGTAATCAAAGTGAGCAGAGCTGAGAGCAATGATAGCAATCTACTCCTTTTTCTTTTTTAAAAAGAAATTTCTTTAGCTTTTAAATTGAAACATATTGTTGTACACACTTATGGAGTACAGAGTTATATTTCAATACATTCATACAATTTGTAGTGATCAAATCCAAGTAGTTAGCAATTTCACAACCCAATAATTTATTTTTTCTTTGTGAGGAGAACATTTGAGCTCCTTTCTTCTAGTCATTTGAGAACACACAATAAATTATTATTTATTATAGATTGGCATTTGTTGTGATATTTGAAGGCAGCATTCATGAGAACCCTGTTATTCAAGTTTATTTCAGATATGTGTCATATAAAGGGACTAGGCTGATGTTTCCTTTCAGGGAACAAATAGAAATGGTGAGGACATGCAGGTTTCCGTAGGAAAGCTTGTGACCCTGAATCACATGGTAGAAACTGAACCAGAATATAAGGTCTCTTGTTAGGCATCTTTCTATCATGAACATTGAAGAGAATCCTGAGTACAAGTGAGACACCTAATAGATGATATTGATGCTGTTCATTGACTGCCCCTTTGACAGGAATGAGAAAGTTTGGAATATGGGATGATAATTTGTTTAGAGCAAATTAAAGACTGTTATTTACAGGGAGAATTGGAAGTTTTTGAGAAGAAAGAGGAAGGTAATTCAATAAAACAACATAACCACATCAACCACTCCTTCACCCCATGACTAAATGCCCTTACACAGGGACATCAATCTTCCCTACTCCAAGGAGTAGATGAACAACATGAAAAAGAAATAGTTTTGCATAATAATGCAATGTATGATATGAAATGTTGCTTTATCATATTGTCTGACTTTAAGACCATATGAACTCAACTATTTATTCAAACTTGTCTTTCAATGGAGACTGCACTTGGCGTCAAGTAGTTGGTCATCAACATTTTCCAGTCATAATGAAAGACACTGTGGACACTGAGCTGGGCAGGAAAACAGGATACTAACAAGAAAAATTAAACCTAATTACCAGTTATAAAACATTCTAGTCCATTACAATTTACATTTTTAGATAGTGAGATACAAAGCAATAACAAACATAGAAGTGAAAACTGTGGTCTCAGATTTTCCTCTCCTACCACATTGTATTAAGAACATTAGTGCCAACTGCAGTTTTGTTGTTATAGTTCATTTGCTTGGGACTTTTTTTAGTTGTTCCCACCCCCCAATGTAGTAATACATCTCTTGACTATTGTTTTAGTAACACAAAAGAAAAATTACATGGGAGGATATTCGTAATTTGTGCAGAAATTATTCTTAAGAATTCCATGTTTTCCAATAAAGTAAATGGGATTCTAAATATTCCTGACACAAGAATGGGAATAAATTTTGGGAGGTAGGAAGATGACAAGGGGAAACTTTTAGGATATTAGAGAGCAAAATGCTTATAAAAGTGTTTGACAAATCATATACAGAAACTGAAATTAAAGAAAGAGAAATTTCAGGAAATAAACAGAATGAGCAAGCTGTACCTCACAATCTGATCAAAGAATCACAATTTTTCTCTCTGATGCTTTGATCCCTGCAATCAGGTAACATTTTCAGTCATGGCATAATCGGTCCTTTTGTAGTTTGCCTCCCAAAGAATCTTTTCAGAGCCGTCTTTATATCCTTATTCCTCAGACTGTAGATGAAGGGGTTCAGCATGGGCGTGACCACAGTATACATCACTGAGGCTATAGCACTTGACAGTGGGTTGTGTGTAGCAGCAGAACTAAGGTACACTCCTAGGCTTGTACAATAAAATAAGGAGACAACTGAGAGGTGAGATGCACAGGTAGAAAATGCTTTATACTTTCCTCTAGCTGAAGAGATTTTACATATGGAGGAAACTATCTTAGCGTAAGAATAAAGGATACCAGCAAGGGGTCCAGCACCCAGCAGTCCTAATGCAAAATATATCACCAGGTCATTGGGAAAGGTGTCAGAACAGGCACTGTGGACCACCTGATTAAGTTCACAGAAAAAGTGGTGTATTTCCAAGACTGTCCCAAATGATAGCCCCAACACCATTAAGCTTTGTGACAAAGAATTTAGAACACCTATGATCCAGGAAACCAGAACCAGCAGCCCACAGTGCCAGGAGTTCATGATGACCGTATAGTGCAAGGGGTGACAGATGGCCATAAATCGGTCATAGGCCATGATGGTCAGGAGAAAGTCATCCAATCCTACAAAGAGTAGAAAAAAGTGTATCTGAGTGATGCATCCTTCATAGGATATGACCTTGCTGTGTGTCTGGATGTTCAGCAGCATCTTTGGGACGGTGGTGGAGGTGAAACAGATGTCCACGAAGGACAGGTTGGAGAGGAAGAAGTACATGGGTGTGTGCAGGTGGGAGTCTGAGATGATGGCCAGGATGATGAGCAGGTTGCCAAACACCGTGATCAGGTACATGGAGAGGAACAGCCAGAATATGAAGGGCTGCAAATCTGATGTCTCTGAAAATCCTATAAGAAGAAATTCTGAAATTTGTGTATCATTTCCTGGATCCACGCAGTGGAGGGGACTACCAGGAAGAACAAAACCAACATGACTACTTTTTCAGCAAATGGGCATCACTCACATTGTAGAAATGTTACAATTTTTATTTTTCAGTCAAGAAATGATTTTCTGTATTTTGTGTTTGTTATCTGATCCCTGTTGGGTATTCATAGCATCTATCTGATAAGAAATTCTTGTTCAACTTCTTGTTCTAAATAGATCATGTATTCTACAATTTTAATGACAAATTCTTTTACATTTTTATGGAATAGAATTTGAGCTCTGAGCATGACCCAGGCATTGTCTAGACAATGAGTATTGCATGCTGAAAAACAGAAGATTGATGCAGAAAGAATATAAACTGATAAAGAAATCATATAACATGTCAGATGGTAATAAGTACTACAAATAAAACAAAGGCAGGTAAAAAGATAGGGTAGATGTTGGTGCTTTTAAAAATTTTTTTAATTGACGTAGAAATTGTACAGATTTATGGGAGTGCTGCTTGTATGGGAGTCCAGGCAAGAGAGAGAGAAAAGTTGACATTTGAAAAGATACCTCAAGGAAGGCTGGACTGTGGAGCCACGAGGTTACCTGTGGAAGTGTGGTCCTTGCAAGTGAATTACCAGTGCAAAGGCCCTGGGGACTTTGCTTGTTTTAGAAAATCATGGAAGCCAGTGTGGTGAAAGAGTTAGCAAGAGGAGAGTGATGAGAGAAAGTGTCAGAGAATGTGAGGTGTGAGATGGGCCCCCTGCTCCTGCTCAGACTTCAAGGCCCAGAGATATTTTGTGCACATGCTTTTCCTTGCACTTTTGTTGTAAGCAACTTTATTGAGATATAATTGAAATGCAAAGCACTGCACATATTGAATATGTACAATTACATGAGTTGGACACATATGATGACACTAGATACCAGCACCACAATCAATATAATACACATATTCATCACCTCCCTGAACTTTCCTGTGTCCTTTATTTGCTTTGTTTTGTGTTTGTGGAGAGAACACTTAACATGAGATTGACCTCATAACAAATTTTGAAGTGCTCGATATCGTATTGTTAACTGTAGGCACTATGTTGCAGAGAAGATCTCTAGAACTTATTCATCTTATAAATCTCTAACTTTATACGCACTGAAAAATAACTCTTCATTTCCCCCATTGCCAATCAGCTGGCAACTGCCCCTCTATCCTCTGCTTCTATGAGTTCGACTATTACAGACACCTCACTTAAGTGGAATCATGCAATATTTTAATTGTAAAGTCATCCCATGGATCACAGTGGATACCTCCTTATTTTCATAATTATTAGCATTCAGGCAACTGCATGATATGAGTCATGGCTTGGAACATATGAGCTCAGGCACCTGTGATCTGAGGACTGCTCACTCCCCACAACACACACCCACCCACCCACACACCCACACACCCACCCACACCCACCCACACACACACCCACATGCGCGCACGCACGCACACACACACGCACACACTCTGACCTCCTGAGGACATGTTACTGCCATTGTCTTCTCACTTCTAGCCACATTCACTAGAAAATAATGGACATAAGGCAAGTCATCAACATCAAATTATCTTTCCCTGAAAATAAATGTAGACATAGTTCACAAATTCAAGTTGGTAAGAGTTTCAAAAACATGTAAACTTTGTGGCTCCCTTTTTAAATGATTTTTTTGTGCTCCACATTCAAAGAAAAAATAAATAAATAAATAAGATCTGCTCAGTAAGGAGAGAGGAATGAAATGTGCATGAGGGGGAAAAAGATCTAACAAGCTCAGTTGGCCCCTGAGAGATTGTGACAAAGGACAGCTTCCTTGATCCTGAGGCATGACAAGCCTGCTCACATCCCTCTGGATGCCCAGCAGCTGAAAACAATTTATTCAAAGGAGAAAGAAATGATCTCTTTGTACTGTCAAGGCATCTTACAGATTGAACACTCAAGATAAAAGTGAGCAAAGAGAGTAAACCCACAATACACAAAAGGAAATGTACAAAGGACATGGAAGTTGAAGACTTTTAAAGATGAGCAGGTAAAAGCTTTAAACACAAGTCTCGACTCTCTGTGAAAGACCCACAGGCTTGACCATCACACTGCCATGCCCCTTTCCACATAGAACTTCCAGACATTTAACTTGACTTCCAGGTTCACCAGACATCTGCACATCAACACCCATGGCCTTTATACACTTGCTTCCCTCTGCTTGGAGTCCCACTTACTGGTCTACATGGAGTTTTTCCACCCCCTTCTCTACCTGGAAAACTGCATGTACTTTTTCAGGACTGCCTGGAGCCATCCACTTTATCAACTTTATTTCTTTTACATTCTCAGATTTAAAATGTACACTTCTTACATGCACTTATTTTAGATGTGTGACTATCATTGTATTGATTTTATTCAAATCCATCCATTTTCTTCCAATTAATGTCCTGAAGGATGTAGCAATGTTACACATACCTCCCTCAGACTTAGTTTACCTGGCAACTGTAGCTGAATGCATAGGTATTGCACAATTAGTTGAGAAAATGTGGTGTCACAAAAATTGCTGATGAGGAGGAAAGAAAAGAAAAAGGGAGATGCTAAAATAGGTACAAAGGACATTCTAGCGAATTGTTTTTCACTATCTGAGATCTGAACCCATTAGGGTGTCTGACTAATGTTTGTAAGAATTAACTAGAATAGAATAAATAAAGCAAAAATGAAAATATGCTGTGCTATAGATAGTAAGCGTACATATAAAATAATTTAATAATGTACTTTTTTAAGCTGCTTGCTTGTGTGTATTCATGTCTACATAATACACTGACTCTATTACATAAAAGCAAAGAACTTGCACAGATCCTTTTCAATAGGAAAAGTAAAAGGCCGACAAACCAAAAATATACTCATCTTCCTGGTTCCAAAATTATTGCAAAGTAAAGCTCTTTAGTATTCTCCATTTGACCTGTTAAAATTCCCTCCCCCCATGGGAATGCTTGATGTGAGAGAAAATACTGTGAAATGTATGTTTCATGTACTGCTGTTATGAGGTAGCATTTGCATGCAGTCCATTTGTCTGATCTTCCTAATGAATATAGAAACATCCTCAAATACATCCCATCTTAATTTTTTAAAATGCCTCATTTCACTGCACATCTCTCCACAGGTAATACTTAATTTCCTGCTCCCTAACCTGCAAAATTCTTTGCATATATTCTAAAGTTACTATAACCACTTTATACCTCCAATTCCTTCATCAGTCACATCCATCTGGACTTCCATTCCCATCTGTTAACTGTCATCAATGATTTCTGAATTGCTGAGTCTAAAAGACACTTCTCGTTTTAACATATAAAATAAATTAATGACAAAATTTTCAGCCAAACACTACAGCGATCTCTTGGCTCTGGGCCAAGTAGGATTGTATCTCAGGTGACCTCAGGTAAATGTTCTTGGCTTCCATTCTCTCCACTCCTTCCTGCAGTACCTACTGGGCTCTCAGACTCACCTGGAAGGGGTCTCTGAGAGGAAGGTCTCCATATGGAAGTCTGAATTCCTCCCTAGGTAGCTGATGATGGAGATGAAGGCTCTGTCCTCAGACAAGACAGCAGGAAAGAGTCAAGCAACAGTCCTCTAGCCAGACTTAGGATTCCAAAAGAAATAACCACATCCCGTGCAGCCCAAGGTTGTGCACTCTGAAGAACAACAGCAGAGGAGATATTTACAGATCCTTATATCTGCTCATTTGACATAATTTCCTCTTGTTATTCCAATCCCTAAACACCTGATTTCCCAGTGGGAAACTGGTTCGGGCAGAAAGGAAAATATAACAAATTTTGTTGTGTATATTTGAGACATACAACATGATGTTGTAAGATACATAGATAGATAGATAGGTAGATAGAGAGACAGAGAGATAGATAGATAGGTGATAAATAGATAAATGGTTATATATACAAATGGTTACAATCATAAAAACAATTTCGATATCTAGCATAGTTACTGTTTTTCCCTCCTGTGGTGAGAGGAACTATAATCTACCCTTTTAGCAAAATCTCTGAACACTATTATTAACTACAGTCCTCATGTCATAGCTTATATCTTTCTACTAGTTCATTTTACATATTAGTCACTTTCTGTCCTTTGACCTACATCTCAATATCCTCTCCTCCCACATCTTGGTAACCAGTGTTTTAAAATATTTTTTACATTTCACATATTTTACCTTTTTAAAGATTTCACATTTAAGTGAGATTATGCAATATTTTCCTTTCTCTGTCTGGATTATTCACTTAGCATAATATCCTCTTGGTCAATCCATGTTGTGAACACTGGTGGGCTACCTTATTTCTTAAGGCTGAATAATATTCCATTGTGTATATGTTTTCTTTTCCATACATCCAGTAGTGGACACTTCAGTTATTTCAGTGTCTTGGTTATTGTGACCATGTTGCAATGAACATGGGAGTGCAGGTATCTCTATGAGGTGCTGATTTCAGTTCTTTTGGAAAAGGAACTGCTGGGTGACATGGTAATTCTATCTTTAATTTCTTTATGTACCTCCACACTGCCTTATATAATGGCTGCACCAACAGTGGACTAGGGTTCCCTGTTCTTTACACCTTCACCAATACTTGTCATCTCTTTTCTTTTTGATAATAGCCATCCTAACAAGTGTGACATGATAGCTCATCGTGGCTTTGATTTGCATTTCCATGATGGTTAGTAATGTCCGCCACCTTTTCGTGTCCCTGTGAACCATTTTTATGTTGTCTTTGATCAAATGTCTTTTCAGATCATTTGCCCATTTTTTAACCAGGTTATACTCGTATGTTTTCTTACTACTGATTTCTTTATATACCTTGGTTATCAAACACATAGTTTGCAAATTTTTTTTTACCAATTAGTAGGTTGCGTTTTACTCTGTCAATTGTTTTTTTTTGCTTTGCAGATGCTTTTCAGTTTGATGTAATTCCACTAATTTATTCTCGTTCTTGTAGCCTGAGCTTTTTGGTTTGACATCCAAGTAATCATTGCCAAGGACAATGGCAAGAAGATTTCCCCTATGTTTTTTCCTAGGTTCATGATTTCAGGTCTTATGTTTAGGTCTTTTATCCAGTTTGAATTGATTTTTGTGTATAGTGTAAGATACAGGAAATCCAGTTTTCCAAAAACCATTTATTGAAGAGACTATTCTCTCCCTATTGTGTCTTCATGGTGCCCTTGTTGAAAATTAGTTGACCATATATATTTGGATTTATTTCTGGATTCTCTATTCTGTTCCATTAGTTTATGTGTCTTTTTATTTTTAAATGCCAGCAACTTGCTGTTTTGATTACTATGGCTTTGTAATATAATTTCAAATCAGGAAGTGTGATGGCTCCAAGTTGTCCTTATTTTTTCTCAGAATTGCTGTAGCTATTTGGGGTTTTTTATGATTCCATAAAAAATGTAGGATTGTTTCTTCTGTTTCTGTGAAGAATACTGTTGGGATTTTGACAGGGATTGCAGTGAGTCTATATATTGCTTTGGATACGATGGACATTTTGCAATACTAATTCTTCTCAATCCATGAGCATGAAATACTTGTTTTCTCTTCAGTTTCTTTCAACAACATTTTATACTTTTCAGTGTACAGTGTTTTCTCCTCCTTGGTTAAAGTTATTCATAAGTATTTTTGATGTTATTATAAATGGGATTGTTTGTTTTTAATTTTCAGCTGGGTTGTTATTTATGTATATATATACGTTTCATAACTTTTTGTATGATTATTTTATATCCTGCATCTTTACTGAGTTCATTTATTAGATCTAAGAGTTCCTTGGTGGATTCCTTAGAGATTTTGTACATGTAGGATCATGCCATCTACAAATAGAGATAATTTTACTTCTTTCTTTCTGATTTGGACATTTTTTTTCTTTTCAGTGTGTAGTTGCTCTTGATAGTACTCAGAATGAGATGTTGAATAGAAGTGGCATCCTTGCCTCATACTAAACCTTAGATGAAAAATTTGTTTCTGTGCATTAATTGCAGTGTTATCTCTGGGATTTTTAAATAAATGGTCTTTAATATGATAAGGAAATTTCCATTCATACCAAAACATTCAAGAGTTTTAATCAAAAGAGGATGTTGAACTTTGCTGAATGCTTTTTCTGTGCCAATTAATATGAACATGTGATTTTATTTTTCAGTCTGGCAGTGTAATGTACCACATTGATTGACTTGCCTATGTAAAACCACCCTAGCATGACTGGAATAAATCCCACTCAGTCATGATGTCTAAGTTTTGATGCATTTTTAAATTCGATTTCCTGCTAATACAATTTTTGAGGATTTTTGATCAAAGCTCATCAGTGATACTGAGATATAGTTTTCTTTTCTTGTGGAGTCTTTACCTGGGTTAGGTATGAAGGTGAAGCTGGCCATATAAAATGTGCTGGGAAGTATGTCCTCTACCTGTAAAAAGTATTGGTATTAATTTTCTTTTGAAGGTATGGTAGAATTCATCCATGAAGTTATCTGGTACTCAGCTTTTCCTTTTTGGGAGATTTTCAATTACTATGTAATTCTCTTTATTTGTTATTGGTATGTTCAGGCTTTCTATTTTTGCCTGCTTCAGGATTGGTAAGCTGTATTTTTTTTGAAATTTATCCATTTTTTTTCTAAGTTATTAAATTTGTTGCCATATAATTGTTCATAATAATTTCTTATCATCTTTTTTTTATTTCTGAGGCATCTATTGTAATGTCTCTATTTTTGTTTCCAATTTTATATATTTGAGTTTCTCTCTTTTTTTCTGAGTTAGTCTAACTATGTATGGGTTTGTTGATTTTGTTTATTTTTTTCAAAAAAACAACTCTTACTTTTACTGATATTTCCAATTTTCTACTTGATTTATTTGTATACTGATCTTTATTATTTCCTTACTTCTGCTATATTTGGGTAAGGTTTTTCCCTACTTTTAGTTTCTAGGCCTTTTGAGTTATAATGTGAGAAAGTAGAAGCAAAAATAAATGAATAGGATAACACCAAACTGAACATCTTCTGTAGAGCTGAGGAAACAAGCAAAAGAGTGAAGAGACAACGTGCACAGTGGGAGAAAATATTTGAAAATATCCAGCTGACAAGAGATTGATATCCAGAATATGGAAGGAACTCAAACAGATCAATAGCAAAAAATCTGATTTAAAAAATGGGCATTGACACTAACTCCTCATTCCTCTTTCCCCCGACCCCTTAGTAGTCTATCCTAACTGCTATTTTACTCTCTACTTCTATATCAATTTCGTTAGCTTCCACATATGACTGAGGACATGTAGTGTTTCTCTTTCTGTTCCTCACGTATTTTACTTAACAAAATTTCCTCCAGGCTCATCCATGTTGCTTCAAATGACAGAATTTCATTCTTTTTTATGGCTGAGTAGTATTCCATTGTATATATACACCATGTTGACTTTATTCAATCATCCATTGATGAACATTTAGGTTGTTCCAAAACTTGGCTATTGTGAGTAGAGCTGTGATAACACTGGGTTTGCACATATCCCTTCAAAATGTTGATTTCCATTCCTTTGGATGTATATCAACTAGTAGGATTGCTGGATTGTTCCCTAATAGATTACTACATACTGTGTAAATGTATCCAAATATCACAGTGTACTCTATAAATATATACAATTAATATGTGTCAGTTATGAAAATAAATTTTAAAAAAATTCAGAGACAGAAGTAGCTTAGAGGTCACCAGAAACTGAGGAGGAGGAACAAGAGAAGTTATTGTTTAATGGGAACAGGGTTTATGTTTAGAATGTGAAAAAAAAATTGGAAACACGTGGAGGTAGTGATTCCACAGTATTGTGAATGTAATTAATTCCATGCAACTGTACATCTAAAGATGCTTAAAATGAGAATCCTTGTATATATTTTACCACAATAAAAAACAATGGGCAAATTAGCTGTGTAGTCATTTCTCAAAAGGAGATAAACAAATGGCCTACATGTGTAAGAAAAAATTCGAGTCATCATTGAAATGCAAATCAAAACTACATTGAGATATCATCTCACTCCGTTTAGAATGATTTTATCAAAAAGACAGAAAATAACAAATTGCGGTGAAGATATGGAGAAAGAGTAACTCTTATACAGTTTTGGTGGGAATGTAAGTTAGTACGGTCATTATGGAAAATAGAATGGAGATTTCTCAAAATAACTATGGATAGAATACGATATGATCCAGCAATCCCATTAGTGGGTATATATCCGAAGGAACAGAAATCATCATGTTGAATGGATACCTGTATTCCCACATTTATTGCAGCTGTATTCACAATAGTCAAGAATTGGATCAATTAAAGTATGCATCAACATATGACTGGGTAAAGAACATGTGGTATATATACACAATGGAATACTACTCAGCCATAGACAAGAATGAAATTCTGCCATTTGCAACCACATGGATTAGTTTGGAGAGGACATTGTTAAGTGAAATAAGACAGGCTCAGAAAGAAAAACACCCCATGTTCTCACTCATATTTGGAACTAAAAAATGTTAATCATATAGAGGTAGAGAGTAGAATACTCGTTATATAGACTGGAAGGGTGAGGTGGAGGAGGAATAGAGACAGGGCGGTCAATGGATACAAAATTGTACCTAGAAATAATGAGTCTTCTCTACCAATACAGGGAGAATATAGTTAACAATTTATTGTGTAATTCCAAATAGATGTCAGAGAGGACTCTGAATGTTCCCAACACAAAGAAATAACAAATGATTGAGTTGATGGATATGTTTTATACCCTGATAGGGTCATTTCACACTGTGTAAATGTACACAACAACATATTGCACTCAATAAATGTATACAGTTATCATGGGTCATTTAAGAAAAATTAAAAAAAAAAATTCAGAGACAGAAGAAGATTAGAAGCTGTCAAAAGCTGGGGGTGTGGGTGGCACTGTGGAAGAATAATTAGAAATTAGTGTTTGAGTTTATGTTTAAGATGATGATGAAAAAGTTTAAAGATAGAGGTGATGGTTACACAGCATTGTGAATGTAATTAATTCTGCAGAATTGTATGTTTAAATATGGTTAAAATGGCAAACCTTATGTTATGTATATTTTATCACAATTAAAAAAGAAAGGAAAATGGTTTTCTCATTGCTTTCCTCTGAAGAAGCTTCTCAGAGCCCTCTTTATGTCCTTATTCCTCAGACTGTAGATGAAGGGGTTGAGCATGGGTGTGACCACAGTGTACATCACTGAGGCTGTAGCACATGAGTGTGAGTTGTGTGTTGCAGCAGAACTAAGGTACACTCCTCCACCTGTACCATAAAATAAGGAGACAACTGAGAGGTGAGATGCACAGGTGGAAAATGCTTTATACTTCCCCTGAGCTGTTGAAATTCCACATATGGAGGAAACTATCTTAGAGTAAGAGTAAAGAATCCCAGTGAGTGGTCCACAAAAAAGCAGCACAGTTGCAGCATATATAACCATGTCATTAAGAAAGGTGTCAGAACAGGCAAGGTGGACCACCTGATTGATTTCACAGAAAAAGTGGGGGATTTCCAAGTCAGTACAAAAAGACAGCAGAAGCACCATTAAACTTTGGAACAAGGAATTCAGGGCACTCACGATCCAGGACACCATAACCAGTAGTCCACAGACCCGGGGGTTCATGATGACTGTGTAGTGCAGGGGGTGACAGATGGCCACGAACCGGTCATAGGCCATCACAGTCAGGAAGAAGTTGTCCAAAACTCCAAAGAGTATGAAAAAGTATATCTGGGTGATGCAGCCTGCATAGGTTATGACCTTGCTGTGTGTCTGGATGTTTAGCAGCATCTTTGGGATGGTGGTGGAGGTGAAACAGATGTCCACGAAGGACAGGTTGGAGAGGAAGAAGTACATGGGTGTGTGCAGGTGGGAGTCTGAGATCGTGGCCAGGATGATGAGCAGGTTGCCTAGCACAGTGACCAGGTACATGGACAGGAACAATCCAAACAGCAAGGGTTGTAGTCCAGGTTCCTCTGAAAGTCCCAGAAGAAGAAAATCTAAAATTCGAGTATCATTCCCTGGTTCCATGTGTTTGACATGACTACGAAAAAAAATAAGAAAAATAATGACAACCAAGCATGCATTACTCACTGTTAATAAACACTATCACTTATATTCTATAGTCAAAACAGCAATTTCTATATTTTGCATAAAAGTCTACCACCCTTTGGTAGATCCCCTTTGCCATCTTGATTAGAAATCCCTGTTCGACTCTCAGCCTTTCTCCAAAGGTCGTATACTAACAAATTTTTGTGACAATTTTTTTTCATGCATTTGAGGAATATAAATTGAGTGACAATCATGTTTCAGTCACTATGTAGACAGTGATAGATCTGTGCTAAGAAACAAAACTCTAAAATCCAATGACAGAGAAATAAAAAAATACAGAAAAATAAATATAATGAAATAATCATGTAACATGTCAGTTGGTTACACGTACTATGAAGATAAAGAAAGTAGATACAAAGAAGAATGTTAATAGAGAGTGTTATTTTTTACTGTATGCTGAGGTAAAATAGGTGACACTTGAAAACAAATCTGCAGGAAGACAGCACTGGAGCCACAAAGTTATCTGCAGGAGTACGTGCCTTGCAAGAGGAAGATCCAGTGCAAAGACTCTGAGGAGGGTGCTTTCTTCAGATGTTCAGAGCCAACAAGAATGTCAGCGTGGCAGGAAATGAGCAACAGGAGAGTGATGACACTTGGTGTCAGAGAGTGTTGCAGAACAAGGTGGCCTCATTGATACCAAAAATTCAAGACAAAAGGAGTCCCTCTGCCCAGATGCTGTTGCATCTGTCCTTTAGTAAGTTGACTGCAAATGTGCCCTGAGAATTTAAATACATCTGCTTTTTAGTTTTGTCCATTGCCTTACGTTCTGGCCACTGTATTATGAGTCTCCGTTTGCAATATACTGAGCCTAGGTGACCTTTCTTTGAAATGTGCTCTTATTCCTAAAAGTGTGCACATGTGCACATACACACACATATGCACACACACACTTATAAACATGCCCCATGCTGTGGCTTTCTGCAGCCATGTTAATACCTTGTTATTGTCACTCCCACTTGCACTATTTGAAAGGAATGGACAAGCTGTCATTTTCCAATTATTCTTACTCCAAAAAAAAGGTAGAAATGGAACCCCCAAATCCCAGGTTTAAATCTCCCATATACATGTAAGCTTAGGGTTCCGTTTCAGAATAGACTTTTAGTCTTCTTTCTCCTGAGAGAAAAGAATTAAATGTCCCTGAATGGGGGAAAATATGATCTAATAAATTCAGATGGTCTCTGAGAGAGTGTAATGAAGAAAATGCTTTGTTGGTTTGGAAACATTTGAAATCCTGTTATATGCCTTGGGGCAAAAGGAATAAACGAAAAATTCACAAAAGAAAAATATACAAAGAACAACAAAATTTGGGCATTTTTATATGAAACATTAGAAGAGATGTTTTTCCTGCACATATTCAATATTGATTTCATGATTTAGTTTTCATGTGGTCTGATAACAGATGAGGGGAGACTTTTTCTCACTTTCCTTAGGTGGCATCTTTTCTTTGTTATTTTCAGGATCTCAGTTTTGGTCTCTTTTTTGACAAGTCCAATAAGTACACAGTAGTTCTGGTCTTCAGTTAACAAGCAAAGACCTCCCCATGCCATGTTCAGTAAAATCCTGCACAGCCCATGAGATTTCTCTCCTCTCCTGCTGAATAACATCCTGTCTTTTATTTATCCCTGAGTTCATTACATCATACACACATTAATTTCATTGTAGTGTGTCTTCCTCATTGTGATGCAAGATCTAAGGAACAGGGACATCACTGGCTTTTTTTACCTTTGTATTTTCACAGATATATGTGAATATGTGTTCACTCTATAAGCAAATTGAAGAAAAATAAAAGTTGTAAAACAAAAATAATGGCTGTGAATAAAAGCAGATTCAACAGAGCAGTTTCAAAAGATATATACTGAAAATGAAAGGAGCATCAAACATTAACTGAAACAAGATACAAAATACCAATAACTTAATGATATCAAGGTGGATTGAGAATTAAATTGGTAAAGACCAAGCCATAAAAGAATATAATGGAGAAGGCTTCTAGAATGTTCTAGCACATTCTAGGCAGACTCTCAGATCATATTTATTGAATGAATCAGGAATCTGGCTTCAGTATATATGAGAATTTAATACATGACAAGATTGCATTTCAATTTATTTGGAAAAACCTGATTAGGTAAATAAAAGCTGGAGGAAATGGCTTTCTTTCTGGAAGAAAATGAAGTTGGTCCCCACCTCCTCAGTCTTAGAAAAAATAAGAGGAATTAATGTCCTTAGTATAAAAGTCAGCAATACATTATAGGTGAACAAGAAAATTACATCTAAAATTTACAGTGGGCATGACTAAGACTACGGCAAGGCTCTGCTGTAAGGCATTAGAAACATTTACCCAAATACAATTTTGACATTTTATGTCAATAAATACAATACCCAAAATCAATACAGAAACAGCAATCTGTTAAAGTCAATGGAAATGTTGAGAACTGTAGAAAATGGGAGTATTGTGTGGGTGTTGATGTCAACTCTGTACACCACAGATAGGTGCAATCAAATTTGTTACAATAAAAAGAAAAAGAAAAATAAGAAAATGGGCATATAATAATATTATGCAAATAAATATGGTGATCAATATATGAATATTTTCCCTGACCCAGTCATAGTTTAAGAAAACAAGAAATCTCTTTCAAATTTATCAGTCTGGGAAAAAACTTATACAGTTGTTACAATCATCAGCGTTGGAACTTTTAAACTAGTAGCCAATGAGTTGCTCTAATTTTGCTGGTGGAGATGTGCAGTGTTAGAAGCCTGCAGAGAAACAATCTGCAGACAACTACTAAAGTGAAAAATGCAGAGAATCTGTAACTCAGAGTTTCTCACTCTCAGCGCTACTGAAATTCTGGGCCAGATCATTCCTTGTGCCAGGTTTTCCCCATGCATTGTGTTAAGCAGAATCCTTGGTCTCTAATGACCTCTCCCCAGTAAGAAAGCCAAAAATGTCTTCGGTCATTTTTTGATCAATGTCCCCTATGGGACAATATCACACCCAGTTGAGAAGCACAGTTTTAACTTAATAATCCCCCAATTCGTGCCATTGATATAATTGCCATTTTTTGAGAAAAATATATTAAAAACATCACTAGTGTAAACAGCACAGAGATATCATGAGATTTTATGCAGCCATTGAATCAGGATTATACTAGCTGATATTAGCAACTTCCTAAAGGTGCAATTCAGGAAGAACAAAAGGGGGGAAGGACTAGAAGAGAAGTTGGGACTAAAACATAAGGAGCATTTGCAATGTGGACAGGAATCTACTCATGCAGTTGTATAAGTACAGTATGAGTGTGCACGTGTGCACAATATAGAAAGAGAAGTTTTAAATGAAACTAAGATCTTAGGGAACAAAAACTGGCAGAAAGAATTCAACTAGCTTAAGTGCAGTGGTTTCAAAACTACTGTAATAAACAGAATAGAAAGAAAGTCTGAAACTACCTTTATATAATGATATAGAATAGTAATAATTTTATGGCTTTAACAAAGGCTACTAAACAAGATTAAATTGCAAAAGGCCTGGAAGTAAAAGAATAGTACGGAAAGAATATTTAAGTGTTGGGAAGGAGCAGTATTGGAAGTTATAATTTCATCTTAAATAAACCTGTTCCCCAATGTTCATCGCAGCACTCTTTACAATAGCCAAGAGTTGGAACCAGCCCAAATGTCCATCATCAGATGAGTGGATACGGAAAATGTGGTACATCTACACAATGGAATACTACTCAGCTATAAAAACGAATGAAATACTGCCATTTGCAACATGGATGGACCTTGAGAGAATTATATTAAGTGAAACAAGTCAGGCACAGAAAGAGAAATACCACATGTTCTCACTTATTGGAGGGAGCTAAAAATTAATATATAAATTCACACATACACACACACACACACACACACACACACACACACACAAAAAAAAACCGGGGGGGGGGGGTGGAAGAAGATATAACAACCACAATTACTTGAAGTTGATACGACAAGCAAACAGAAAGGACATTGTTGGGGGGGAGGGGAGGTAGGAGGGAGGGAGGTTTTGGTGATGGGGAGCAATAATCAACCACAATGTATATCGACAAAATAAAATTAAAAATAAATAAATAAATAAAAAAAATAAATTGATGTTATTATTTTTTTATATTCTATGATGTTGAAAAAAAATAAAGATATAAGAATTTAAATATGTTTATAAAAGATAAAGGTGATATTAGTCCAAGGATAAAGAAACCTTTTCAGATGATGGCTGAGGGTGATGCAACTTTTAGAAACAGATCTAATTATAAAAATATGAAAGGCACAATACAGATGAGTGAAATCATGTTGTAAACATGTATAAAGGCTATTTATTTTCTCACTTATGGAGAACTTTATCCACGTAAAAAGCAATGAGAGGAACACAATATGACTAACTGGCAGATTTATCTACACAAAATTTATAAACGTCTCACATTTTCCCCCCAAATATATCTATGCTTGTATAAAAGAACCAAATGACAAAAACCAAGGTTGGTGCATACCTTCAATGCTTATTCTTTAAAAAATATCATCAAAAATAGGAATAAAAACACTTCAACTCAGTATTAAAAAAAGCCACGTAATTGATCAATTTGCAATAGAATAGAAAATGTCTAAGAAAACCACCGACGCTCATACTAATGTATTTGGCCTCACAAATAAGGAAATACTTGTGAAGGGAAACTCGTTAGTGTACCACTCTTAACCCACTGAATTTTTTCATCTAATACCCAATGTGAGAGAAGACATGGCAAAACGTGCACCTCTTGAACTGCTATTGAAAGGTAGTGTTTGTAAATAATCTATTGATCTGGGGCTTCATCATCAAGATGAAAACATACTCAAATATGCTCCATCTTACAAATAAAAGTAAAATGTCCTGAATTGACTGCACATCCCTCCACAGCTAATGCTCAGTTTCTGCTCTTCCTCTAACTGCAAAGGTTCTTGGATATAAGTACTGCCATTGCTGAAACCACTTTAAGTCTCCCACTCTCACTCTAAGCTCACTAACTGGGCTCACACTATTATAACATAATTGTTAACAATGGCCCTGCATTGCTGAGTTCAGTGTTCACATCTGTTTCTAGCATCATAAAAAATTAAATTAATTAATTAAAATGTGAGCCACCACAGCAATCTCTTGGACATGAGTTAGGCTGGACTGGCTCTAAGGTGACCTCAGGTACATATTCATAACTTCTATCTCTCTGACCCTTTCCTGCAGTGTTTATTGGGCTCTCAGACTCACCTATATAGGTTTTATGAAAGGAAGGTCTCCATACGGAAGTCAAAAGTTTCCCCTGATGGTTGATGTTGGAGACTAAAGCTCTGTTTTCACACAACAGGAAAGAATCAAGCACCACTCCCTGAGCCAGACATAAGACTCCAGCATAAACAACCATGTTCTGTCCAGACCAAGGTTGCACACGTTGAGGGGCTATAGCAGAGGAGATATCTACAGCTGCCTACGTCTGTCTGCTCATTAGGCACATTTCCTCTTGTTATTCCAGCCCTGAGTACATCATTCTCCTGCGGGACACTGTGTGCACTGAAAGGAGATTATCTCTTGCAGATTCTCTTTTCCCAAGACACCACATGGAACATCAGGAGAATTCAGTCTTTATTACTCCTCTTCATAAACTTACCTGCCTTCCAGAGATCTAAACTCCTACCACCTGATCCCAACACTAAGTTCATGTTTTCTCTAATGTCTAAACTTGAGGAACCTGTCTTGATTCTTGGATCCCCCAAGGCCTTGGTTGTGGTGGGGACACAGCACGTGATATATCCAGAACACTGTTATTTCTCTCTCAACAAAAATGAAATCTGTGTACTTTTGATAAAAAAGCATAGGTACTACATCTCTTGGTTCCATGATGCTTTTGGCAAAACAATTAGCCAAGTCGAAGCAATAGTTAGGGTGTGTTATCATCCAGAGCTAAGGAGCCCATGCCAGGCTCATTAGCTTATTGGCAGGTTTGTTCCCTGTGATTGTAGGACTGATGTCCTGTTATCTTGCTAGGTGTTCATGGAGGCTCCCTCTCAGCAGTAGGCTTTATTTATGTGATCCTCTCACAGTGTGGCAACTTATTGCTTCAAGGCCAGCAGAAGCATGTCTTCCTTGCAATCCAAAATGTCCATATTCAAGAGGAGGTGATTATTGAGGACACATATACCAGCATGTGGAAATCCTGGGGCCAGCTCAGAATTCTGCTTACCACACCATATTAATAAGTTGAGAGTGTCAGTATATTTAACATGACATGGAGTACTATAAGTGGATATCTGTACAGAAAAATAAATGACCTCTGAAGCACACACCAACCATACTCAAAAACAGATGCAAATTCAATAATGATTTTCCTCTGATTAAAGCCCTTCAATAGTTTATGATGCATAAAAAGAAATTCAAAGCACTGATATAATTCTTCAGGTACTTTTGTTTACCTATCTAAATTGATAACCTTCTTAATTTTTATCCACAAAACTTTGATTTTGTTCAAATATCAACTACCATGTTCGTGTTCTGTGCCAAAGGGTTCATGCCACAGGAATGGTCTCATCTTACACCAATGGGTGCATCCCATAGCAATGTGCATATTGATGCCAACAAACTCAACCAATTTCTAAAAATAAATAGATAGAAAGACAGATATTTTCAAATAAATGCATTTACATATACATTAATATCTATGTAAGTTTACTCACATATTTTAATTTCATACATACATATTTACATTTATTGGCATATACACCTATATTACTATATATATTTATTTACTATTAGGAATTTGCTCATGTAATTATGGAGTCTGTGGAATCACATGAAGTGCTTTTTTGCAAGTCAGAGACCTAGAGAAGGTGCTGGTGTAATACAGTCTGAGCCCAAAGGCCTGAGGACAAGGGGATCCCAGTTCAAGATCAGGACATGATGAGATGAGATATCACAGCTCAAATGCTGAGGTTTGAAAAAGGTGTGAATTTTCTGTTCCTCTGCATGTTGTTCTATTCAGGCCTCAATGATTCAATGCTGCACAAACATATTGGGTAGGGCCACCAACTTTAGTGATTCCACCAGTTCAAATACTAATGTCATCCTGAAACACCCTCATGGACACACCCAGACACAGTGTTTAGTTTGGTACTTTGTAGTTCACTCCAGTTGACACATAAAAGTAACCATCACACGGAGGCTGAGAAGTCCCAGTTCAACGTGGGGATGATTCAGTTGTTGGTGAAGATTCATAGAAGGATGGGTTCATAGAAGAACGTCTTCTTCCTATGTCCTCCCATGGCATCTCCCTTGTGTCTCTACTATGAAGGCACCAATCCTATCAACCAGGGCTCCTCTCTCATAACCTAATTATGCTCCAAAGGTCCCAGCTCCAAATATCATCACATTGAGGATTAGGGCTTTAGTATATGAATTTAGTGGGGAGAACCACAAGCACTCAGTCTGTAGCCCCATCCAAATCTATGTAGTTTTTTATGATAGCAAGAACAACTTCAGAGAGGGGGATCAGGAGGATCGGTGGAATCTCACAATGAAAACTACAGCTTCTTCTTCAGTGTTAAACATGTTATGTCTGCCCACATTCTTTCAGCCAAAGCATGCCAGAGGTCAAAACTCTTACTCTTCTTCTACTTGAGGTACCATCAAGATCAGGAGCAAAGCGTGGTGGGATATAGCTCTCCTACAGAGTACAGGGAAGTTAATATACAATTGCAAAAAATAAAACAATCTATCTGAGGGTGGGGTTAAAATAGACATGTAAATATTACTTCTGTTGACATCAAACATTTATGAAATTTATGCTCTAGACCTGTGGTAATGAGGATGAAAAGAGCTGGAGGAATAATTTGCTGCACAAAGAAACAGCAGCCCAACAGATATTCCCAAAAGCAGAGCACAGTAAAACAGCCTGAAGGAGTCTAAAAGTTCATACTAGGTCCATTTTGGACCCACCATGAGGGGCTTAGAGGCTTTGTCCGTGAGTACAAAAGCATAGAGTAATGTATTCTCAAGCACTCTACTCCCTGCCTGGGACTCTTAGAAAAGGTCCCCCAGGATCAGGGCAATGCTGGACTATGTGTCCCAAAAGACCTTTCTGGAGTCAATAGGAGCTTGGTAAATATGAAACTGGAACATAGTCACAATAGCTGTTATGTAGTGAGCATCTGCTATGTGCCAGCCAATTTCCTAGAAGCTCTAAAATGCTGCCTCTTGTCACACCACCTCCATAAGGTAGATGGGATTTCCCATGTTTATTGATGAAGTAACAATGGCCTAACAATTTCATTTCCTGTTATGAGGGAAATACTCAAGAGGCATGTGTAAACTAGTGTATGCAGAGGCTGAGCTGCTGGGTCCAACATTCAATCACCCTAAGGTCAGATCTAAGGTGGATGGGGTGTTCTTGGTTGAAACATTCCCAAATTCTTACACCTGACTCTAACACTGGGTCACAGCCTTAAAACTCAGAGGGATTCACATGCCAAGACCATTAGTATAAATATCATCTGGGACCTGGTTACAAATGCTGGATATCTGGTCCACCCTACACCTGCTGAAACAGAATCTGCATTTGAACAGATTCCTATATGATCCATATATATGATAACTTTGGAGAAGTGCTTGTCCAGATTGAGTTTCTCAACTTCCCCACTGTTGGTATTTGTTCAGGATAATTCTTTGTAGTGGGACTTGTCTTGTGCCTAATGGATGTTGAGCAGCACCTCATTTCTCAGCCTATTAAGTGACAGTTGCACCTCCCTAGATATGACAATAAACATTTCTCAGAAAATTTCCAAGTGTTCTTGGGAGTCAAAATCCTTTCCTGTTGAGAAACACTGACCTACAGCACGAGACCTGGAAACATCTTCATGGAGTTCCAGTTACAGCCACCCCTATGTGCCTGCATAGTAACATTGGGCAGGTTACTTACCCTTCTGAGCCCCATTTCTGCAAATATACAATGTGTTTGTAACAGTATTGACAACACAGAGTGGACTTTTAAAAACAAATAAGAGAATGTTTATTAGGTACTAATCTCAGGGTTCTGTGAATAAAATGTCTAAATGTACAACTTATAATTACTCAAAGTTTCTTAAATGAAGAACTAAATGACCACTCTTAATGTGTGTTGTAAGTATGAATATTCCAATTGTTTTGGAAAATGTGTCATAAAGCTAAGGGGTGTGGTACTGACAACAGAGTTCTCCCCATTGTGTATGAAAGGAATAGCAATGTTTAGGAGATATCAGGGGCTGTGTCCCCAGTACAAGTCAAGGCTTTGAAGATCCCAGGAACATCAGCGAGACAGATTCCCCAGTGTTAGACTTGGAAGAAAGCATTAACTTGGGATTGGGATAAGATGTAAGTAGATTAGCTCTATGGAAGGTAGTAGAGCTGATGCAGCAGGAATAATAAAGACTGGATTCCCCTGATTTTCAGCCTGGTGTCTTGGGAACACAGAATCTACAGAAAAAAAAAATTTTTGTGCAGACCATTGTCCCACAGGAATATGATATGCTCTAAGGCTGGCATAAGAAGAGAGAAATGTGCCTAATGAGCGGCTATAGGGAACTGTATATTTCCCTTCTGCTGTTGTCCCAGAAGAGTCTTCAAACATGTCTGGACAGAACATGGTTGTTTCTTTTGAAGCCCCAAGTCTGGCTCAGGGACTGGTGCTTGACTCCTTCTTGCTGTTCTGTTTAGGGACAGCATTTGTCTCCATCATGATCCATTCAATCAGGAATTCACTCTTCTACACACACAACTTCCTCTCAGAGATCACATCGAAGTCAGTCTGAGAGGCCAACAGGTTCTGTGGAAAACATTTAGAGAACGGAAGACGAGGACCTTTACCTGAGGTCACCTGAGAACCACAGCAGGCTAGCACAGTGACAGATTGCAGTTCCCAAGGTTATTTGCTTGCATGATTAATTAATTAATTAATGCATTAATTTCTAATGCTAACAGAGACTTGTCTATTGAACTCAGCACCACAAGATCAGTGTTTACAATGAAATAAATGTGATGGAGTCACTATTAGAATGAGGAATGGGAGGGGTAAATGTGGTTTCAGTAAAAGTAAAACATGTTTCCAATGATCTTTGCAATTAGGCGGTGTTAGTTCTGGAGGAATGTGCAGTCAAGTGAGGGCATTTCATTCTTATTTGTAAGATGAGGAATATGTGAGTATGTTTTCATATTGTTGAGAAACATACAGAACAGTGATTTGCTTCCAAAGCTACCTTGCAGCGGCAGTTAATGAGGCATACATTTATCTATATCTTCCTTTCTGTTAATTGTTCAGATGATATACATCTATTTTTAATTTTTAATTTTTTAATTTAATTTTATTTTATCACTATACAATGTGGTTGATTATTGTGGCCCGTTACCAAAACCTCCCTCCTTCTTCCCTCTCCCCACCCCCACCCCCTCCCTCCCAACAACCTCCTTTGTTTTCGCTTGTTGTATCAACTTCAAGGAATTGTAATAGTTGTGTCTTCTTCCCTCCCCCCAGTTTGTGTACTTATTTATTTATTTTTAGCTCCCACAAATAAGTGAGAACATGTGTTATTTCTCTTTCTGTGCCTGACTCGTTTCACTTAATATAATTTTCTCTAGGTCCATCCATGTTGTTGCAAATGGCAGTATTTCATTCTTTTTTATAGCTGAGTAGTATTCCATTGTGTAGATGTACCACATTTTCCGAATCCACTCATCTGATGATGGGCATTTGTGCTGGTTCCAACTCTTAGCTATTGTAAATGGAGAACAGATATACCTTCGACTATGAGCTATGGGACGTGCCCGTCTGCCATTCAAATTTCCAGAAGAATAGTAATTGCCTGACCTTTCAGCTCCCACAAATAGGCAAGACAGAAGCCAGACACTCAGGCGGCAGCTGGAATAGTGAGAACACCAGATGTGCAGTGCAACCTTTTCATGGGCAAATCTGGTAATTGGGCTCCATTTATGAAAGAATGAGCAGGAGGAGTCAGGGGGAATCCTACCCAGCCATTCGAAACTGCTGCATAAACATCTACAGACCATGGGAGACTATTGAATGGTGGCACCGTCAGCTGGCAGAAACATGTGACTTGAAAGCCAGGTCTTTGGGCAGCAGCCATAAAGGCAGGGCACAAGATGTGTACACCAAATCCCTTAATGTAGACGATCAAGGCTTGGTCTTTTTCACTGGAGTAAGTGAGGAGCGGAGGGCCATGGGAAGAGTCCACACACCCATTCAGGCTCTTAGGTGCTACTGACTGCCTGTCCTTCAGCTCCCAGATGAATGTGAGTTGGAAACCAGAATACTGGGCAGTACCTGAGAATGTTGGGACACTCGATGTTTAGACTAACCCCTTTCAGGGAGAAACTTGGAGATGGTCTGGGCTGAGTCAGGGTGAAGAGCTGCTAGAAATGCTCACTCACCTGTTTAAAACCACCTGTCTCTTCTCTGTGGTCCCAGAGGACTCATTAATGTGGAACCACATCAGATCCCAGAGCTAGGTGGCTTAGAAGTCTGTCCCTTCAGTGATAGCCATACAAGTTTGGAGCACACTGTGTAGACAAACTTCTTCCAGGGAGAAATTGGAGACTTGGTTTTATCACTTGAGTGACCTGGAGGGAAAATGCATGGGGAATGCCCACACATCCATTCAGATTAATGGAGGATGACTACCTGCCTGCCCCATCAATACCAAGATGCAGCTAATTAGAAGCCTGAACCTCAGGCAGCAGCTAGAAAGGTTGAGACATTAAGTGTGTAGTCAAACACCTTTCTGGGATAAACTGTAATCTGGGTGTTTTTATCTGCTTACTCCGCACTGAGCATGGAAAAATAGCTCTCAAATGTGCTTGCATGGCTGTTTGAAACCACTTCTTTGTTCCTTGTAGTCCAGTGGGACTCATGAATGCAGAACCCACTCAGACTCTCATGTTTATGAGTTGGAAGAATTAATGTTGTTAAAATGTCCATATGACCCAAAGTGATCAATCAACCCACGTATTGACAACTAACTGATCCTTGATGAAGGCACCAAGAACATACATTGGGGAAAAGACAGCCCCTTCAATAAATGGTGCTGGGAAAACTGGAGTTCCATTTGTGCAAGAATGAAACTTGATCTGCACCTTTCACCATATACCAAAATCAATTCGAAATGGATTAGAGACCTAACATAAGGCCTGATACTTTAAAACTCCCAGAAGGAAACATAGGGGAAATGCTCTGGGATTTAAGACTGGGCAATGACTTTATGAACAATACCCCCAAAGAAAAGGCAACAAAGGAAAAAATAAACAAATGTGATTATATGAAACTAAAAAGCTTCTGCACAGCAAAGGAAACAATCAGTACAGTGAAAAGACAACCTACAAAATGGGAGAAAATATGTACAAAATATGCAGTTGACAAGTGATTAATGCCCAGAATATACAAAGAGCTCAACTTTACAGCAAAAAACCAGTTAACCCAATTAAAAAATGAGCAAAGGAGGTGAATAGACATTTCCCAAAGGAAGACATACAAATGGCCAACAGGTATATGACAAAATGCTCAATACCAGTAATCATCAGGGAAATGCAAATCAAAAACACTTTGAGATATCATCTCACCCCAATCAGACTGGCCTTTATAATAAAGAGAATAACAAATGCTGGTGAGGATGTGGACAGAGAGAGGAATCCTCCTGCACTGCTGGGTGGGGGGGACTGTAAATTAGTATAGCCATTATGGAGAAAAATATGGAGGTTCATTAAACAACTACAGACAAACTTCCATAAGATCCAGCAATCCCATTACTGGGGATATATCGAGAGGTTTGGAAAACATCAGGTTGAAGGGATATCTGCACTCTCATGTTTAATGCAGCTCTATTTACAATAGCTGGGTGATGGAACCAACCTAAATCCATTGATGAGTGACTGGATAAGGAAATTGCAGTATATATGCACAATGGAATACTATTCAGCCATAAAAAAGAATGAAATTCTACCATTTGCAGCAATGTGGATGAGTCTGGAGAAAATTATTCAAAGTGAAACAACCAAGGTACACAAAGAGAAATACCACATACTCTCACTCATAACTGGGAGCTGAATCCATAAGTAAATGAACAATAAAGAGAGACAAAGAGAAAGAAAGAGAAAAAGAGCAATCACAATAATACATTGAACTTTTAGAAAACTAGAGATGGAAAAAGGGAGGAGATTGGGAGAGGGAGGGGGTCTAATGAGGTATTGGTCAGTGGACACAAAGAATGATTGCAAATTGTAATGATGAATAAGCTAACTATACTGATCTAACCACCATACGTGCTAGACAATTATTGAAAATCAACATTGTACCCCACCTGTGGGTATAATAAAAAAATTAAAATAGTCAAAATAAGTTTATTTATTCTGGGCTGAATGTAACGTCAATAGCAATTTAGCAATAAATATTAAAAGCCTGAAAAATATATACATACTAAAACACTGTTGTAATCAAAACAGCGTGAGACTGGAATAAAACAGACACAAAAAGAAATTGAGTAGAATAGAGGGCCCAGAATTAAATGTACACATTTACACAGTGAACTGATTTTAGACAAAGGTGCTAAGAACACACAATGGGTAAAGGACAGTCTCTTCAATAAATAGTGCTGGAGAAACTAGATAATCACCTGCAGAAGAATGAAATTAGACCCTCATTTCATATCATGCACAAAAATCAACTCAAAATGGTTGAAAGACTTTAATATAAGACCTGAAGCTCTAAAATCACTAAAAGAAAACACAGGTAAAGCGTTCAATGACATTGTTCTGTCATTTGGAGGGGGTCTGAAGCCGTTTCTATAAATAAAGTACAGAGCAGAGTGGTGGCCCTGGTGAAACTCTGCTCCCTGAGTGGGCCCCTGGGAGGGGTCCCACTTGAAGACCACCACTGCCTTCCAGAATCAGGGCAGTGCTAGACTCCCTTCCTGTCCCAAGAGACATTTCCAGTGTCACAATGAGTGTAGTGTGTGAAACAGGAACATAGTCCCAAGAGCTGCTATTGACTGAACATCTGCTCTGTTCCAGGATTTTATTGTGAGCTTTGAAATACTACTTACATTTTACATCAAGTCCATGAAGTTGAAGGAATTTCCCTAGTTTATACATAAGAAACCAAATGTCTAAACGTTTCATTACCTACCAAGATTTAAGTAATCAAGAGGCACATGTTAACTTGTGTATGCAGAAGCCGAGCTACTGAGTCCAACATTTGACCAAGTAAAGTGACACTTGAGTTAGGGGTGAGGGGATTCACAGTGGAGAAGGCATCAAGACACCTACACCTAATCAACATTGGAACAAAGTATTGTTCGGACAAAGTGGTTCACAAACCAGGACTAGCAGCGACCACATCAACTAGTAGCTAGTTCCAAATGCAGAATCTCTTGGCGTACCCTAGACTGTAAAATCAGAATCTTTATTTAAACAGGATTCCCAAATGATTTATATACACATTGCATTTGATCTAGAGTAGTCTCTCAACCTCCCAGGTGTTAACATTGGTGGTGGAAAGGTCTTTGTGGTGGGGACTGTCCTGTGCATTGTGGGATGTGGAGCAGCATCCCTGGCTTCAGTCCCGTAGGTGACAGTCGCACCTCTCCTCTGATGACAACCAAAATTTTCTCCAGACATTCCCAAGTGTCACTTGAGGCACAATCACTCCTGGTTGAGAACCACAGACCTAGAGCGTGAGAACTCAAACATCTTGGTGAAACGCAAATTAAAATATCCCTTTCTAAGTTCCAATTCTGAGCACTATTTATGCAAATAAAGAATGAGTTTCTTAAAATTATGACCTGATGGACTGGAAATTGAAAATAATTCAGTGAGACAATCCATTCAAGATTCTTTTTTTTTTGTGTGACCGGCCATACCATGCTCAGCCAGTGAGCGCACCGGCCATCCGTATATAGGATCAGAACCCGCGGCGGGAGCACTGCTGCGCTCCCAGCGCCACACTCTCCCGAGTGCGCCACGGGCTCGGCCCTCATTCAAGATTCTAATCTCTGTCCGTGGTGTACAAAACAGATGTACATAGATATTTTGTAATTGAGTCATTACTCATGGTTTCACTGCAAATGGACAGTGTTCTTTTTCTTGTCAAAGTGGTAATAGCAATTTTCTTTGTTTTTAATATTTATTTGTATATATTTGTGGGGTACAGTGTGCTGTTTCACTATGTATTATATGTATTGTATATATATTGTATACAATACTTAAGTATATGTATTAGCTAGCCTTTCTACCCTGAAATGAATCAATGTATTTTATATGCATATATTGTATATATTTTCCCCAGGAATAGCAATTTTCTGAAGATAAATAGCAATTTTCTGAAGATATCAACAGCTGTGTCCCCACCACAAGTCAATAATTTGAGGTCCAAGGATCTTAGTAAATTCAGGTTCCTCAATTTTGGATTTTGCAGAAAAATTTAACTATGGCTTGGGTGAAGGTGTTAAGGATATTAAATCTCTCGAAGGCAAGAGAGTTCATAGTGAAGGATTAATAAATACTGGTTTCACCGGGCTTCTAACCTGGTCTCTTGGGAGCAGAGAATTAGCAGGAAATTTCTTTTCAGTTTAGACAATACCCCACAAAGAAATCAGGCACCAGGTTTTGGAATAACAGTTGGAAATGTGCCATATGAGCAGACATAGGGAGCTGTCAATATCTCCTGTGCTGCTGTCCCATAGAGTGTACAACATTGGGCTGCTGGGGATGTCGTTGTTCCTTTAGAGTCCTAAGTCTGGCTAGAGACTGATGCTTTACATCTTACTGCTGTTTTGTTAGGGAACAGAGCTTCAGTTTTCATTATCCACCATTCAGGGAGGAATTCAGAGTCCCACATGGAGACCTTCCTCTTAGAGACCCCATACACGTGAGTTTGACTGCCCAGCAGTTATTCAAGAAATGTTTGACAGAAAAGGAAAGCTGAGAACATTTATCTGAGATTATGAGAGAGCAACAGTAGCACAACACAGAGCCGAGGGGGTGTTTTGTTTATTGTTTTTTGCTGTGTTTACTAACTAATTAGTAATTTATTTAATATGTTAAAAAAATAAATGTCTTTGAGGCTCCACAATGCATGGATCATTGTTGACAATTAAATGATGAAAATGGAAGCCCAGTTGGATGAGACTGAAGAAGGAATGGGAGGTATGAAGAGGTTGCAGTAAAATTAGAATATATAGGAGATGTTTTGCATTAAAGGGAGGAGAAAAGTTAAGTATTAGATGTGGAGGGATATGCAGTAAGTGAGGGCATTTTTTAAAATGTTTAAGATGAGGTAATTTGAACATGTTTCTGTATTCATTAGAAACATCAGACCAGTGCATTGCTTGCAAATACTATCTTGAAAGAGTAGTTCATGAGACATACATTTCACTGTATCTCCTGTCATGTTGGGTATGCACATGAAAAAATAATTTTGATTTGATGAGTGAAAAGGGGAACACTAACACTTTTTCTGTCCACCTGAGATATTTCAAAAAGTCTATCTTCAAGATCAGAAATTCTTCTGCTTTTTCTAGCCTGCTGCTTAAGCTCAGTCATGTTTTTGTCGTTGTTGTTGTTGTTGTTGTTGTGGTGGTGGTGGTGGTTGAATGACACCTTCAGGTCCATGAGTTCTGCTACATTCTTTCTTAAAGTATTAATCTCTTTGTAAATTTCCTCCTTCATATCCTGGACAGTTTTGCTCAGTTCATTATGTCATCTAACTGTGTCCTCTTGTGTCTCATTGAGTTTCCTTTAGAGTTTTACTAAGAATTCTTTTTCACTCATTTTCAAGGGTTTCCAGCTCTATGGGTGCTGGTACTTGAGAGTTATTGTATTCTTTTGGTGGATTCATATTTTCTTTCTTTCTTTCCTTTTTCATTATCTAGTATCTGTACATCGGTGTCTGGTCAGCTGGCAGAGAAGTTGCTTCTTCTGTTACTCTCCTTACCTGGACTCCACTGGTGACTCTCCTTGTGTCAGTGTACTCATGTGGTCATTGGTCCACCTGCACAGTGGGAATGGCTGCTGTAGCAGCTGCTGTGAAATCAGGCTGCCCTTGAGATGTTGGTGGTTGTGGAAGTGGTTTTGGCAGGCTGTCCACATGGCAGCAGTGGATCCTGCAGCAGCAGGCTGCTTGCACAACAATGGTGACTGCCTGGCAGTGAGAGTGGTGGCAGTGATTGCAGCCATGATGACTGCAGCAGCTGCCTGCTTGGCTGTGGTGTCCACAGCAGCATCAGGGTTACTTCATGGTGGCAGCAGCAGCATTAGTGGCTGCAACTGCCTCCTTGGTGTCTGTAGTGTCCTTGGAGGCAGCTGGTTACCTCACATGTGTGGCAGCAGCACTGGTGGCTGATACTGCCTCCCTCGTGGCAGTGGTGTCCGCAGCAGCAACAGAATTACTTTCTGTGGGCAAAAGTGGCACCAGCAGCTGCCTCTCTCATGTCTGCAATGTGTTTGGCTGTGTCCTTTGTGGCAACAGGGTTACCTTGTGATGTCAGCAGTGGCAGTAGTGGCTGCAGCTGTCTCCTTCACATCTGCAATGTCTTTGGCAGCAGCAGGGTTAACACATGGTGGCAGCAATGGTGACAGATGTTGGAGCCACCTCCCTCATGTCTTTGGAGTTTGCAGCTGCAGCAATGGTCCCCCTGCAGGACTGCTGCTCTGTGGGGAGATGCTCTTCAATGGGCGATGGTTCTGGGACTAGACAATAGCTCTAGCAACTGCGTTGTTGGTGATTGTGGGCCTCTTTCAATCTTCTTTTGTGGGAAGAATGCACCCTGGTCACCTCTAGTCTGGCATCTGCCCCAGAAGTCCTGTGCCAACACCATTTTTTGATGAGACTTCCCTGGAATAATTTCCCCTTAGTCTTAGTATATAATTATTTTTATACATTGCTGAATTTGGTTTGTTGATATTTGTTTGAGGAGCTTTGAATGTGTATTCATAAGATATTGGTGTCTCTGTTTCATTTGTTGTAAATGCCTTCATCTGGTTTTGGTATTAGGGTAATTCTTGCCTCATAGAATGAGTTAAGAAGTGTTTGCTCTGCTCCTATTTAATGGAAGAGATTGGAAAGATCATCGCAGTCTGGAATCTAGCCCTTAAGAGTCCTTTCATATTTCCATTGAGCTGCAGAGTTTCCTTATTCCAATGAGAAATTCATACCCTGGCTAGTCCACTGACAAGGCACATAGAGCAGAGTCACCACAGCCCACCCACAACATGAGGAGAGCTGCCCCAACCACTACAGCTAGATCTGAGCAACACACACTAGTGAGCTGGAGAAAGTGCACCTACCCTCAATGGTTTGACAATAAAATATAACTTAGTGAATACTGATTATGGCCAGGCACCATTCAAATTCTTTTACTAACAGAAGTTACTGAATCATCACATTTACATTAAAAGGTAGATATTATTTTTATTAATGGATAAGGAAACTGAGTGTCAGCAATCACAAGCCTGCTCTGAGGACACACTGGTGTCAGGACTTCCATAATTACATCCAGGTAGTCTGCAGTCCTTACACTAAGTTGTAATGGTCCCAAAGAACTACACCCAAAAAGGTACCTTATTAGGAGAATTGCTTGTTTGGCTATTAAACCATCAGCACAAGAACAAAAAAGACAATTCACAACTCATCTTCACTCAGCCCTCTTCTAGAGTGAAGATTTGATGTACTTTAAATTGACTTTAGTGAGGTACATTGGCACAGGAAGAAGCTATACTGGGAGGAGTGTCAGAATGGTGGGTGAATCTGACAGTCTTTCCAGCAGGTGAATCACAGTAGCAAACATATATATGTGTGTGTATATATATATATATATATATAGTGTGTGTGTGTGTGTGTGTGGGTGTATATAATTTTTCTCCAAATTTTACAATGTTTTCTGTGGTTATCAGTATCCTGTGTCTAAATCTACTCTCTAAATCAGGGGTCAGCAAACTACCACCCACAGAACAAATCCCACCCACAGCCTGATTTTGTTAAAAGAATTTCTTGAAACACATTGTAGGGGGTGAATGGCAGCCCCCTAAAAGATATGTCCATTTCCTAAGCCCCAGCACCAGTGAATGTGACCTTTTTGGAAAAACAGGAAACTTGCAAATGTAATTAAGGATGTCAAGATGACATTATCTCGATTATCCAGGTAGACCCTAAATCCAATGACAAGTGTCCTTATAAGAGACACATAAAGGAGAGACATGCAGAGATGAAGAAAATACCTAGTGACCCCGGAGACAGAGATGGGAGTGATGCAGCCAGCAGCCCAGGAACACCTGGAGACATGATAACCTGCAAGAGTCAAGAAACATAATCTCCCTTAGAGCATCTGGAGGGCGTGTTGCCCTTCTGAAATCTTGATTTTGGCCACTGGAATCCAGTACTGTGAGAGAATGAATTCCTGTTGTTTTAAACCACCCAGCTTTTGGTTATGTGTTGAAGCAGACATGGGAAACTAATACACATAGCTACACCCATTTGTAGGTATTGCCTACCGCTGCATTCACACTGCAATTGCTGAGTTAAGTATCACAACAGAGAATATATATGTATAACCCGTGAAGCCTAAAGTATTTACTATCCATCCCTTTACAGAAATATTTGTGAATGTCTGCTCTAAGTCACTGTTGGGTACTGATTTTATACCCATAGTAGACTTTCCCATTGAGAAGGAATGTTCTAAGTAGCCTACCTGGAAATATAGACAGAAAAAGTATGTCATGTGAGTTTAAATATGTGAATGTGTTTTACCATGGATGAAAAAACTAACTAAGTGGACCTGGTAGACTAGTATCAAGACAATTCTACCTTTTCAGCCAAAAATGAACCCATTTTTACCCTGTATCAAATGCAATGACCCATTTCTTTCTCAAGAATCTGTTTCCAGTGATCAAAATAGAACTCAGGATGCACTTTCAGGGAGGATCCTATTTTGGGTTGGAAGTGGCCCTATCTCTAAGTTAGACACTGGGGACTCAATATCTCACTGTAGCTTGGAGTGAGGTGGTCCTTGAGGTCATATCTATGGGGGAGGGGATGTTAATTCCAAGGGGAATGGGCACCATAGCTAAGAAGGGAATATACATCTGGCCCCAAAGGTGAACCCATGGGGACCAAAATGGCAGAAAACCTTTCTTTTGTTTATGGTTCCTTGACCTCCAAGGAGCTGAATTGTGTAGAGAATTAAGCAGCAATAAAATATATTTTTTTAATGAGGTGCTCTGAGAATTTAGCGTCTGGAACTTTCTCACTCTGCAGAGCTCACCTGCAGTTCACCAGCCCCAAGAGCTATAGCACCCTCTCTGTGCCCCTTCAAAATGTCCATGTGGTCCAAGGAACCAGTGCCTAACACCCACTCTCTGCCCTTCCTGCATCCATTGTACGAGGAGGGAAGAGCCGGTAGAGCCATGTTCATCCAGTGGTGCTACTGAGAGAAGCCAGTGCAGTCTCGTAAGTACTGTGGGAGAGTGGTACAGAGAGAAGGCAAGATCTTATTAACTGTGTCTTTTGGGGAACAGTCAGAGGTGATGAGACAGTGAAAAGGGGTTGATTAAAAATTCTACACAGTTCCCATCCCTGCTCTGAAGAGGATTCTTGCAGCATGTTCCCTATCAATTTCTTTTTTGCTTTTAATCCCAAAACACAATTCCAGGGTCATTGTCCTCCTGCAGCAGGAACTGTTCCTCCCTAATGTCTGCTCAAGTCTCAGGATTCAGATGTATTTCCACGTTACCATTTCCTCTTATTTGTGAAGCACTGACCGAGTGAGGTGGCACCGTAGTGTGAGGAAGGTCAGGCAGGTGGTGAGTTCTACATCAGCCTTTTCCATCCAGTACCTGATGGAGCCTGGAAACTTTCTTTAGATTCTGTGAATCTATTTCTCATCAGTACAACAATGAGTATAAGGAGCTCTCAGAAAGTGCTTGTGGAACTACAGATACAATGGTCAAGTTCACTTTTAAAATTGTTTTAATTCAGTGTTACAGCTCTTTCTGAATTTGTCAGTAAACCTTAACCTGAATAACAATCACCTTCAAAAAAATACTACTCAGCTATAAAAACGAATGAAATACTGCCATTTGCAACAACATGGATGGACCTTGAGAGAATTATATTAAGTGAAACAAGTCAGGCACAGAAAGAGAAATACCACATGTTCTCACTTATTGGTGGGAGCTAAAAATTAATATATAAATTCACACACACACACACACACACACACACACACACACACACACACACACACAAACCGGGGGGGGGGAGAAGATATAACAACCACAATTATTTGAAGTTGATACGACAAGCAAACAGAAAGGACATTGTTGGGGGGGAGGGGGGGAGGGAGAAGGGAGGGAGGTTTTGTTGATGGGGAGCAATAATCAGCCACAATGTATATCGACAAAATAAAATTAAAAAAAAAAGTATTAATTCAATAAGGAGTTGATTTGAATCTCATAAAAGAATCTCATGCTAATCTGAAGGACCAGGGTCATTCCATCTGTCTGCTTCCCCATTTTTAGTATGTTGTTTTCCAAAATATGTCATCTGAGGGAGTTCTAGTATCATGTGAAATTCCAAGTAAGAAGGAGATGAACTAGAGAAAGGCTTCTGAAGAGCATTCCAGTATCTCCAGCCAATAACTACCCATACTGCCCACCAACTCTCCATGATAGTAAGAGGAGGAGGAAAATACGGGATCTCATCTGGACACATGACCACTTCCAAACATAGTTGGGTTCTGTTAATAAGGAGGGGGAGAAGGGGTATGTTGATTAGGCAATCTCTAGCACAATGATTAATTACAAGATTCACAAACACTTGCTTAATAGAAGCACGGCCCTTCCTGATATTAAAGCATAAAATACATTGATCTCCCTGCATCTCTGAACACATTGTGGGATGAAAGGAGCAATGTCTCTAGCCAATTCCTTTGAAGGAATCCAAAAAAAGCACTTCAAGGTTATTGAAATGTTTCTTAATGTAGGAAAAAGGCCTCACATAAAGTTAGGGCCACACAGTGGAAGAGAGAAGGTAGAGACACTATATCATGGCCCAGGAATTCAGGTGTCCTGAAAACCTTAGCAGTAAACCTTGATCTGAGTTAAAAGCACATTTCACTTAATGTGGAATTTATTACTTCAGATCCTGAGTAGTAAAGACTCATTGTGCCACCATAGACAACAATTTCTGGTATTACTAACATTAACTTGGTGGTTCCAATTAACCAGTCACCATCTGATCCTACTTTGTTATCCGAATTACATTTTTGTAATGACCCATCTCTGTATATTTCCCAGAGATGTTGTAATTTTTATATACCAATTTTACATAAACTGGATAAGAAAAATGTCAGACAACCCACCCCAAAATTTGTAACCTAGAAGCATTATTACCAGATCCTTGATGCGTGGTCCCATTTCAAAGGTGGAGATGGCCACAAAAGTCCTCCCATGAAGTTGGCCATTTGGCTTTTCTCTTTATCTGTCACATCAGAAATGAGTTTCCTATTTCTTGAGTCCTGCCTCAGTGGACCAGCATGGGAGACATGAGGATGCTCCGGCATTGGTATTGGGTCAGTTTGGGTGTCCTCAGGTGGCATCTCTATATCTCTTAGTGAAGGCACCAGAGTCTCAGTGAACCTAGAGCCCATGTGTGTCTCATTCCTTTTGAGTGTGGAAACTCTAGTCCAGGGGCCCTGGGATTGTTCTTTGGGCATTCTGCATTATATAACATAAATTAACCAATTTCAAGCAAACAATACCGTGGCATTCAGTACATTCTCTGTGTTGTGCATCACCTCTGTCTAGTTCCAAACACTTCCATCACTCCAAAACAAAACCACTTACACATTATAATAGCAGTTTCTTTCCACTTCCCTACCCCATTCTCTGGAAACCACCATTCTACATCTGTCTCTGTGCATTTATCTATTACGAATATTTCATGTAAGTGGAAATATACAATCCATGAATTTTTGTGCCAGATTTCTTTCCCTTACCATAATGTTTTGGATTTTTATCCACATTGTAGCATAATACTTTCTACAGCTTTATTCCTTTTTATGGCTTATATACTTTATTTTGTTTTGTTTTGTTTTAGCATTTTTGCAGAACTCTGACTTTAGTTGAGTATGTTTATTTATTTTTGACAGTTTTTTTATTAAAGCATAGTTGATTATATATATATTGGGGGCACACATTAGAATATCAATATCTGTATACATTATGTGGTGATCAAATCAGGATAACGTATCCTTTATTTTGAAGGACAGTTTTGCTGGATATATAATTCTCAGCCGACAGGATTTTTTTGTTTCCTTTGCTGTTTTGTTTTCTTTTGTTTTGTTTTGTTTTCCAGCACTTTAAATATGTCATCCCTTCTGGCCTCCATGTTTCGTATAAGAAATTTGCTGTGTCTTATTGAGAATCCCTTGTAAATAAGGAAGTGCTTCTCTTTTGCTCCTTTCAAGATTCTCTCTTTGTCATTGGCTTTTCAACACTTTGATTTATTTTATTTTATTTTATTTAATTTTTTAATTTTTTAAAAAATTTTATTTTCTCGATATACATTGTGGCTGATTATTGCTCCCCATCACCAAAACCTCCCTCCCTTCTCCCTCCCCCCTTCCCCCCCAACAATGTCCTTTCTGTTTGCTTGTCGTATCAACTTCAAGTAATTGTGGTTGTTATATCTTCTTCCCCCCCCCGCTTTTGTGTGTGTGTGTGTGTGTGTGTGTGTGTGTGTGTGTGTGTGTGTGTGAATTTATATATTAATTTTTAGCTCCTATCAACACTTTGATTTATAATGTGCCTTGGTTTGGATTTCTTGAGTTTGTCCTACTTGGAATACATTGAGATCCTTGAATGTGTAGATTCATTTATTTTACTAGTTTGGGGGAAGTTTTTACCCATTATTTTTTCAAATATTCTTTCTGCTCCTTTCTTTCTCTCCTGTCCTTCTGGACACTTGATAGTGTCCCAGAGGTTTCTTAGTCTCTGTCCATTTTCCCTCTTTCTTTTTCTTTCTATTCCTTGGATTAGATAATCTCAGTTTGCTTATCTTTAACTTACTTACTGATTCTTCTATCTACTCAAATATGCTGATGAAACATTTAGTGAATTTGTCATTCCTATTACTGTAGGCCTGAATTCCAGAATTTCTATTTGGACCTTTTATTATTTTAAGCTTTTTATTGATATTCTATACTTGGAAAGACAACATTCTCCTGGATTCCATTACTCTTTGTCCATGGTTTCCTTAACTTTTTTAGCATATTTAACATAGCTGATTGAAGTCTTGCTTTAATAAATCCAATGACTGGGCTTCGTCAGGGTCAGGTTCTATTACTTGATTTTTTCTTTGTTCCTTATTTTCTTGTTGAATTGTATACCTCATAACACTTTGTTGAAAACTAGATATTTTCAATATTACCATATGTTAACTCTGTAAACCTCTTTCTTGGGGCTTATTGTTGCTGCTTATCATAGGTTGTAGATGCTTATTTGCTGAATGCATCTTTAAACTAATTTTGGAAAGACTATATTTTTGTCAAGTGTGGTTTCTGAAGTCTACTTTTTTAGCTTAATGTTAGTTATTTCAGAGAGATTGCCTTAAACACTGGAGGCAAGAAACAAAGCCTCCTGATCTTTGCAGTTTTTCTCTCTGTGTGTGTTGGGGCATGCCAACACGTCACAGAAACACTGAAAATACTGGACGAAGTTGTCATAATCACCTTTGTCAAGAATATGGAAAATCATCCAAGGTGCATAGCAGTGATGTGAACCTTTAATCAAGAACAGGTTGACTGAAACCAGGTTGGAAAGAGTTTTGTCTGCTGTTGTTTGTTTGTTTGTTTTAGTTTATTGTGTAAATGAAGTCATTTTTTTAGTGCATGTGACATTTACTCTATAAGTATTTTATTTTATTTTTTCATTTTAACTTCTCAATATACATTGTAGTCGATTTTCATGACCTTTTACCCAATCCTCTTCCCCCCTCCCTTTCTCCCTCCCCCCCACATCATATCTGTTCACTTGTCTTAATACTCTGTGACTGTTTTAATTAATGTTTGTTCATAGCTCTTTTACTCAAGAAATGGGACTTACAGCCAATTTATTTTTAAAATTTTAGTATATATTATTAACATATTCATTCTTACAAATAGCTGTTTGTCTTTATGCCCTTTACCCAACATATCATTCCCCAAATCCTCTCCCCACCTCCCATCTCTAGTGTCCTTAGGTTTGTTCTCTCCTTCTGAAAGTTCAGTGTATCATGTGGTCTTTCTTTCTTTTCTTTCTTTTCTTTCTTTCTTTCTTTCTCTCTCTCTCTTTCCTTCCTTCCTTCCTTTTCTTTCTTTCTTTCTCTCTCTCTCTCTTTCCTTCCTTCCTTCCTTTTCTTTCTTTCTTTCTTTCTCTCTCTTTCTTTCCTTCCTTCCTTTTCTTTCTTTCTTTCTTTCTTTCTTTCTTTCTTTCTTTCTTTCTTTCTTTCTTTCTTTCTTTCTTTCTTTCTTTCTTTCTTTCTCTCTCTCTTTCCTTCCTTCGTTCCTTTTCTTTCTTTCTTTCTTCTTTCCTTCCTTCCTTCCTTTTCTTTCTTTCTTTCTTTCTTTCTCTCTCTTTCCTTCCTTCCTTCCTTTTCTTTCTTTCTTTCTTTCTTTCTCTCTCTCTTTCCTTCCTTCGTTCCTTTTCTTTCTTCCTTTTCTTTCTTTCTTTCTTTCTTTCTTTCTTTTTCTTTCTTTCTTTCTTTCTTTCTTTCTTTCTTTCTTTCTTTCTTTCTTTCTTTCTTTCTTTCTTTCTTTCTTTCCTTCCTTCCTTCCTTCCTTTCTTTTCTTTCTTTCTTTTTCTTTCTTTCTTTCTGTCTTTCTTTCTTTCTGTCTGTCTGTCTTTCTTTCTCAGCACCCAGTTAGAGTTAGTATAAGTGAAAACATGAGGTATTTCTCTTTCCTCATCTGGCTTATTTCACTTAACATAATTCTCTCCATACTCATCCATGTTGTTGAAAACGGCAGAATTTCATTCTTTTTTTATGACTGAGTAGTATTTCATTGTGTATATATACCACATTTTCTTTATCCAGATATCTGTCAATGGACATTTAGATTGATTTCATATCTTGGCTATTGTAAATAGAGCTGCAGTGAACATGGGAGTGCAGGTATCCCTTCAACATGATGATTTCGATTCCTTTGGAGACATGCACAGTAGTGGGGTTGCTGTCTTTACAAAATTAGTTAAAGAGCCATTAAGCAAACATCTATAATCCATAATAAGCAACAACAATAAGCCCCATGGAAGAGGAAGATTCAGGTTTACACAACTACCACATTACCATGTCGAAAGTGTCCAGTTTTCAACAAAATATTATGAGGTAGTCAAAGAAACAAGAAAATACAGCACAGGAAAAAATAAATTAGCAGAACCTGGCCCTGAGGAAGCCCTGTCATTGGACTTATTAAAAAAAGACTTAAGTCAGCTATATTAAATATGCCCATAAAACTAAAGGAGCTATGGCATTTCCTACTCCACTATTTTCTTTTTCTAATTTTTTAAACTTTATTTTTAGAGCTGTTTTAGATTTACTGAAAAATTGAGCAGATAGTATAGAGTTCCCATATACCCCACACATAGTTTCCTCTATTGTTAACATTTTACATGAGTGTGATACATTTGTTACAATTAATAAACCAATATTGATACATTATTATTAACTACAGCCTATATAAACTCCACATAGATGGCAGGGAAAAATAAAACATAATTATTGAGCACCTGTTTTCCCCTATTTATTAAATAAGAAGTGGTAAAGAAAGATGTACAGGAAAAGAAGAATGAGACAAAAGCTGAACTAGAAGCCATGGGTACTCAAGACCATTGGTACTTAAACGTTGCTGTGCATGTGAGACTCCTGGTGACCTTGTCACAATGTAGATTCTGATTCAAGAGGTCTAGGTGCTCGATAATTTTTTTTCTGCCTTCTCTGTGGAGCTTATAGTTTTCGTGCATTGGTCTCAGTGTTCCAATAAATGTTTATAAACTCAGTGATTAATTTTCAATGCAAACATCTGATATTTTTACAATGATTTACATAGCTTATGTGAGCACATATTACTTTACAAAATGATTATTTTGTGACTTTCTATTCTGTCTACAGAATATTCTATTTGACAGAAAAGCTCTTGGGTAATGCTGATCCTGATGGTCCACGAACCACACTTTAGATAGGCGGGGTCTAGAAAGTACACTTACTATGGAACTAAGACTACATTTCCAGATAGCAGTGGCAACAAAACAAGGGAGAAAGCATTTCACATTCTCCAACTGAAGACAGCAAGGCACAGGCAGTATTTTATTAATTTCTTCATTTGAAATTAAATGCAACCAAATTTGCATGCTGCTGGTATGTTGATAATTGACTTGCTGTTTTTCTCTTTTTTGGCAGATATTTTATCTCTATGGAAACTGGAAATCAAACACATGCTTTAGAATTTCTCCTCCTGGGATTTTCAGCAAAGTTAGTGATTCAGTCCATTCTCTTTGGGCTGTTCCTGTCCATGTTCCTGGTCACTTTCACTGGTAACCTGCTCATCATCCTGGCCATCAGCTCTGACTCCCACCTCCACACACCCATGTACTTCTTCCTCTCCAACCTGTCCTTTGCTGACATCTGTTTCATATCCACCACTATCCCAAAGATGCTGCTGAACATACAGATACAGAACAAAGTTATCACCTATGCAGGCTGCGTCACCCAGATTTTTTTTTTCATTTTGTTTGCATGCCTCGACAATTTACTCCTAACAGTGATGGCCTTTGACCGGTTTGTGGCCATCTGTCACCCTCTGCACTACATGGTCATCATGAACCCCCACCTCTGTGGACTGCTAGTTCTGGGGTCTTGGATCATGAGTGTCCTTGGTTCCCTTCTCGAGACCTTGACCGTGTTAAGGCTGTCCTTCTGCACAAGCATGGAAATCCCACACTTTTTTTGTGACCTTCCCGAAGTCTTGAAGCTTGCCTGTTCTGACACCCTTATCAATAACATAGTGGTATACTTGGTAACTGGACTTCTGGCAGTCATTCCTTTCATAGGAATACTTTTCTCTTACTATCAAATTGTTTTATCCATCCTGAGAATTGCATCAGCTAGTGGTAAGTGGAAAGCCTTCTCCACCTGTGGGTCGCACCTCTCTGTGGTCTTCTTGTTCTATGGCACAGGTCTTGGGGTTTACCTCAGTTCTGCAGCCACACTGTCTTCTAGTGGAAGTCTGATGTCCTCGGTGATGTACACCATGGTCACCCCCATGTTGAACCCCTTCATCTACAGTCTGAGGAACAGGGACATGAAGGGGGCCCTGGGGAGATTCCTCAGCAGGGCAGCACCTCTCAGTGATGAGGCTGTTGCAGGACTTTCATGGGTTATAAGATTCAAACCATTGGGAAGCATTTTTCGTAGATCTTGGATGTACCCAAACACCAGTTAATCCTCTTTTAGTTCTGGAATTACCATATAATATCTTGTCTTGATTTTTACAATTTTTGAAGACAGTGTATTCATTTGCTAGGTCAGCTGAAACATATTGCCACAAACCCGGTCTCTTAAGTCACTGCTATTCATTGTCTCATGTTTACGAAGACTAGAAGTCTGAAATCAAGGTGTTGGCAGGATTGATTTCTCTTGGAGACTGTGAGGCAGAATCTGCTTATTTCTTACCCCTAGATGGTTGCTGGCAATCTTTGGCATTCACTAGCATGTAGAAATATCACCCGCATCTGCCTTCATCTTCATATGGCATTTTCTGTGTATACTATATGCCTGTGTCCAAATTTTCCCTTTTAAAAAGTACACCATTCCTATCAGATTAGAAGCCAACTCTACTCCATTATGGGCCTTATCTCAGGTTAACTAATTACATCCACCACAATCCTATTTCCAATTATGAACACGTTTTGAGGTATTGGAGGTTAATCCTTAAACATCTGAATTCAGTGGGTGTGGAGGGTGGGAACAGGGACAGAAATTCCACCCATCAGACAGTTTCATCAAGACTAGCTTCAAATGAAGGAACAGCCAGCACACCAAATTAAGTCTTTTTTTCTGCTTTTGCAAATAAATTTTTATTGAAATGGAGCCATGTGTGTATATATTATCTATGGTGAATTTCATTCTACACCAGCAGATTTGAATAATTACCACAGAGAGTGTATGGTCCGAAAGGTGTGAAATTTTTTACTAACTCTCCCTTCACTTTATTTTATTTTATTTTGTTAATATACAATGTGGTTCATTATTGTGGCCCATTACTGAAACCTCCCACCCTCTCTCCCCTCCCTCACAACAATGTCCTTTCTGTTTGCTTGTTGTATCAATTTCAAGAAATTGTAATTGTTATGTCTTCTTCCCTCCCCCCCGTTTTATGAGTATTTATTTATTTATTTATTTATTTTTAGCTCCGACAAATAAGTTAGAACATGTGATATTTCTCTTTCTCTGCCTGACTTGTATCACTTAATATAATTCTCTCTAGGTCCACCCATGTCGTTGCAAATGGCAGTATGTCATTCTTTTTTATAGCAGCGTAGTATTCCATTGTGTAGTTATACCACATTTTTGGTATCCACTCATCTGATGATGGACTTTTAGGCTGGTTCCAACTCTTATCTATTGTAAAGAGTGCTGCGATGAACATTGGAGAACAGGTATATCTACGACTTGATGATTTCCATTCCTCTGGATATATTCCCAGCAGTGAGATGGTTGGGTCCTATGGTCAATCTATCAGGAATTGATTGAGGAACCTCCATACCATTTTCCATAGAGGCTGCACCATTTTGCAGTCCTGCCAACAATGAATGAGAATTCCTTTTTCTCTGCAACCTCGCCAGCATTTATCATTCACAGTCTTTTGGATATTAGCAATCGAACTGGGGTGAGATGGTATCTTAGTGTGGTTTTGATTTGCATTCCTGAATGCTGAGTGATGTAGAGTATTTTTTCATATGTCTGTTGGCCATTCATATATCTTCCTTTGAGAAAAGCCTATTTAGCTATTTACCCCATTTTTTAAATGTGTTGCTTGTTTTTTTCTTGTAAAGTTGTTTCAATTCCTTGTATATTCTGGATATTAATCCATTGTCAGATGTATATTTTGCAAACATTTTCTCCCACTCTGTTGGTTGTCTTTTAACTCTGTTAATTGTTTCTTTTGCTGTGCAGAAGCTTCTTAGTTTGATATAATCCCATTTGTTTATTTTTCCTTTGGTTACCCATGCCTTGGGGGTCATATTCATAAAGTTTGTGTCCAGTCCTACTTCCTGAAGTGTTTCTCCTATGTTTTCCTTAAGAAGTTTTATTGTTTCAGGGTGTATATTTAAATCCTTAATCCATTTTGAGTTGACTTTAGTATATGGTGAAAGGTATGGGTCTAGTTTCATTCTCCTGCATATTGATATCCAGTTATCCCAGCACCATTTGCAGAAGAGGCAGTCTCTTCCCCAGTGTATAGGCTTGGTGCCTTTGTCAAAGATCAGATGGCTGTAGGTGTGTGGGTTGATTTCTGGATTCTTTATTTTACTCCATTGATCAGTGTGTCTGTTTTTATGCCAGTACCATGCTGTTTTGGTTATTATAGCTTTGTAGTATAGTTTAAAGTCAGGTAGTGTTATGCCCAGGACCAGATGGATTCACAGAAGAATTTTACCAAACATTCAAAGAGGAATTGACACCAATTCTTTGCAAACTATTCCAAAAGATTGAAACAGAGGCAAATCTTTCAAACTCATTCTGTGAAGCAAACAACATCCTGATACCAAAACCAGGTAAAGACACAACTAAAAAAGAAAACTACAGGCCGATATCCTTGATGAATATAGATGCAAAAATCCTAAAAAAAAAATACTAGCTAACAAAATACAGCAACATATACATAAAATTGTTCACCATGATCAAGTGGGATTCATCCCAGGATGCAAAGTTGGTTCAACATATGCAAATCAATAAATGTGATACACCATATTAATAAAATCAAACACAAGGACCATATGGTCATCTCCATAGATGCTGAAAAAGCATTTGATAAAATTCAACATTCATTCATGACAAAGACCCTCTATAAGTTAAGTATAGATGGAAAGTGTCTCAACATAATTAAAGTCATATATGATAAACCCACTGCCAATATCATCCTGAATGGGGAAGAGCTGAAAGCTTTTCCTTTAAGAACAGGAACTAGACAAGGATGCCTACTCTCATCACTCCTATTCAACATAGTGTTGGAAGTACTAGCCAGAGCAATCAGAGAAGAGAAGGAAATAAAGGGCATCCAGATTGGAAAAGATGAAGTCAAACTACCCCTGTTTGCAGATGACATGATCCTATATATCGAACAGCCTAAAGCTTCTACAAAAAAAACCTCTTGGAGTTGATAAATGATTTCAGCAAAGTAGCAGGATACAAAATCAACACACAAAAATCAGTAGCATTTCTATTCTCCAATAGTGAACATGCATAAAGAGAAATCAAAAAAGCCTGCTCATTTACAATAGCCACCAAAATAATAAAATACTTAGGAATTGAGTTAACCAAGGATGTGAAACATCTCTATAATGAGAACTACAAACCACTGCTGAGAGAAATTAGAGAGGATACAAGAAGATGGAAAGATATCCCATGCTCTTGGATTGGAAGAATCAACTTTGTGAAAATGTCTATACTACCCAAAATGATCTACAAATTCAATGCAATCCCCTTCAAAATTCCAATGAAATTTTTCTCAGAAATGGAAAGAATTATCCAGACATTTATATGGGATAACCATATAAATGGTTAAAAAAGACCACAGATAGCCAAAGCAATTCTGAGCAATAAAAATATAGCTTGACGCATAACACTTTAAAAGGTTGCACACCTCTGAATTAAACTATTGCTCTCACTTCAATTCTATACTTAGAATTTGTTCAGAACACCATCAAAATTCCCTAATGATAATGTTAAATTCTTTGCAAGCCTCCATTCTTTCTATTAATGTTTGTAGTTAGAAGGGTGTTTTTTCTCTATATGAGGTGCTAAGTCAAGTAATTGATCCTTTTCCTAGTAATCCAAATATAAATTTTCATGATAATTGGGAACTTGCTTTTCTTTTTAATCCTCAAATCCCTTCTGCCTAGAAAACTCTCTGATGTAGAATAAAAGTGTGGTAAATTCCTGATGAATAAATAAATCTAAACTAGTGTAGGCCAATCCTGAATAAACAAATAGAATTAACAAAGTCCTGAGCCGAACCCGTGGCTCACTCGGGAGAGTGCGGCACTGAGAGCACAGCGGCGCTCCAAGGCCGCAGATTCAGATCCTATGTAGGGATGGCCGGTGCACTCACTGGCTGAGCGCAGTGCAGATGACACCAAGCCAAGGGTTATGATCCCCTTACCGGTCACAAAAAAAAAAAAAAAAAAAAAAAAAAAGTCCTGAAGCTAGAAAAACTTTTAGGTACCGTGTCACTAATTAATACTTAATATGTGCCATTACAAAATACTACAGATTGGGGAGGTTAAACAGCATGAATTTATTTTTTCACAGTTTTGGAGACTGGATTCAGCAGGCCTCATTTTGGGCAGGGCTTTCTTTCTGGGTGGCAGAGGCCACAGTCTCACCAGTGCTCTCATGTCCTTTCCATGGCATGTTTGTAGGGACAGTGAGAATTCCAGTGTGTCTTATAAGTGCAACAGCTCTATCAGACCCCAACTTTATAGCCTCATTTAACCTTTATCACCTCACAGGGCCTGTTTCCATATAAATCACATTAAGGATTAGGGCTTCAACATATGAATCTTAGGGAAACATGAACATTCACTCCATAACAGGTGATAAGTTGTGTGGTCACCATTCCCTACTGGGATACTGCAATAGCTTTCTGATTAGTCTGATGTTTCTTCCTCCCCACCTCTCCTTGAACTGTTAATTCTCAATTTAACAACTGAATGATCTTTTAAAAATATGTCTAATCAATGATTTCTCCACTCAAAACTCTCTGATAGCTTTCAATATCACTAAGAGTAAAAGTCACAGACTTCCTAATGGACTAGAAGACCCTACGTGAGATGAGTCCAAATCTCCTCTCTGATTCATCTCCTACCTCTCTTCACCCAAACATTTTTACTCATAAAATGGGAACCATAAACCCTTGCAGATATGCTAACATAGAGTCCCTGATTTGACTCTATATTCTATAGCAGCCAGAAGAAGGAAGGCAGACTGGGTTATTCACAGTACTGAAGAAACTGATAAGTACAGCCATTATGGAAAACTGCATAGATGTTCCAAGAAAGAAAGAAAGAAAAGAAAAGAAAGAAAGAAAGAAAGAAGGAGAGAGAAAGAGAGAAAGAGAGACAGAGAGAAAGAGAGAAAGAAAGAGAGAAAGAAAGAAAGAAAAGAAGAAAGAAAGAAAGAGAGAGAGAAAGAAAAGAAAGAAAGAAAAGAAAGAAAGAAAAACTTCCATACAATATAGTAATTCCACTGCTGGGTATATGTCCAAAGGAAATGCTATCAGTATGTTGAAGAAATATATGCATTCCCATGTTCATTGCAGCATTATTCACGAAAGCCAAGATATGAAATCAATCTTGGTGCCTATCCGCAGAAGAATGGATAAAGAAAATGTGGTATATATACACAATGTAATACAATTCAACGCTTAAAAAGAAGAAAATTCTGTCATTCGCCACAGTATGGATAAAACCTGAGGACATTATGCTAAATGAAATAAGTCAAGCACAGAAAGACAAATACTGACCTCACTTAGAGTGGAATCTAAAAAAGTTAAGCTAATAGAAGTACAGAGTATGTTGGTGAGTAGCAGAGGTTTGGGGTGAAGAGGATGGGAAGTCAATGATCAAAGGATACAAAATTTCAGTGCGACCGGAGGAATGATTTCTGCAGATGTACATTGTACAGCATGGTATTATATTCTTGAAGGTTGCTGAGAGTAGATTTTGAATGTTCTCACCACACACACAAAAAAATAAGTAGGTGAGATGATGTATCCGCAAATTAACTTATAATCATTTAACAGTATACGCATTATCAAAACATCACATTGGGCCCCATAAATGTATACAATTCTTCTTTGTCAATTAAAAATTAATAATCTTCAAACATTAACGTTTTTATTTCTTCAGAATAGATTACATATGTGTTTATTTGATGTTCTTGAAATACAGACCAGAAGAAAACATATCTAAAACATCGGGATTCATGTTGCCACTCAAAAGATGACCCCTGTTTACATTTTTGTATATCTCATTGTAGATAACTTTTCCTTCAGTTTTCGCAAATATTTGTGTAATTATCAAAGATCTGTATGCTGATTTATTTTCTTCAGCCCATGAACGAAAGCCAACTGTCTTTTCACAGCAGTATCTGAAGTGTTATTTCTCTTCCCACATACTGGATTTTTTTTTTATGTCTTCATCCTCTTTTATTTTAATTTTTAAGAGTTAATACATTGCATGATTTCAAATCAAACTACCTTTAAAGGTAGCTCAGTAAAAACTTTCCTCCCACCCCATCCCCTTGTTACTCCATCTCACCTTCTACCTCCCACCCCCAAATGGGTCACCACTGCTAATACTAATTACCTTTCTATAGAATTCAAGCCAACAAAGACATGTGTTCTTTTTCCTTTCTTCTGTTTTGTTTTTTTTTTTAACAGAAAAGGTAGAATTTTAAATATATTTTTCTGGGAAAATCTTGAATAATTTAATTTCAATGCTTAAAGATCTTTCTGTCTCTCTCTCTCTCTTTTTCTCTCTCCCCCCCATCTACATGGTATTCCATTATATGGGTGTACCATAATTTAAGAATTACTTATTGATAAGTATTTAAATTGTTTCCTATCTGGTATTATACCCAATGCATTCATTTATATCCTTTTCCATGTTGTTTTGCACATGCATGAATATAACTGAAGGATAAATTATTACAAGAATAATAGGGTCAAAATTTTGTGCATTTATGATTTTGATAGACACTGCAAAATTGATCTCCATGGGATGGTTGCTATTTATGCTTACACCAGCAACATGTGAAAGTCCTTCCTCCCCCACTGCCTGGCCACAGAGTGGGTGGTCACACTATTAAGTATTTCGCCAGTCTGATGGATTAAAAAATGACATCTCACTGTATTTTCGTTTGCTTTTCTTTATTCTTCCTTGTGAACTTTTGTATCTTTTCCTATGTTTAAGATCTTTTCTTGCTTCAGTCATATTCTTTGTGGCCCACCAGCAGCATACAAGAAAGATAAGCTATCCTCAGGCATGCGGCTTCACCTACTATAACACCATCCAATAGTTTATATGTTGGAATTTTTATTTCTTACCTAAAAAATTATTTTTTATTTCCTTCATTGGAAAGTACCTTGTTACAATGACACTTTCATAGGTTAATAAAAATGAAAATTTTCTCAAACATACATTTTTACATCTAATTTTGTGACTGTCTAATATCCTATGCCGTTTTGCTCAGTAATGGATTTAATAATTATTTATAGTTAAGACTTTATAGATTAAATATATTAACTCTTATTAGTTGAATAGATTATGTTTTGCAATCCAGTATTCTGGATGGCACATTTTCTTATTCAGAATATTATAATTTATTGTCCAAATATTGATCTTTCTTTTATTTCTCTCAAAGTCTTTTCAGTCTGAAAGAACTTTGACTTTCTAAGTCACAAGTATTCATGTATAATCTACACTATCTACATATTTATCTTTGTTGAAATATATTTGGGAACATGGAGATAGGATTTAATATTCTTTTTCCAGATAGTTAATTAAACATGAAACACTTATTCATACCTTTAATACCCTCTAGCATATCTAAGAATAAAAAAAAATGCAAGATAACATGATAAAAAAATATTATATCTTAAATTATGGAGGGCATGATACTAAATCATAAACTGTAGGGTTATTTTTTTGAAAGGCAAAATGTAAAATAAGAATTGAAGCTCTTATAATTAATTTTAAGAGCATTCCTGAATTTCAAATAATGCAATAGACCTAGAAGTGAAATAAATGTTGTAGATAACCATTTGGAGAAAGTAGATGATTTTTATAAAAACTGTTACAATTAGTTTCAAATATCTTAAAAACAAACATGACACTTCACAAATATGAAGAAATCAAAAGCTTTCTTAATATATTAGCTGTATCAGGGTAAAATATGGGAGGAGTGATATTTTTAGTGGCATTAAACCTATAATATGCTAAAATACTGTTCATAAAAAATGAACATAATCTATATTTTTAAAAAACACCACAGGAAGGTTTACTCAAAGAGGGGCTGTAATACCTAGAAGAAAATTCCTGTTTCTTGAATGGGAATCTGAACACATCATTTTTTTCAAAATTCATTTATAACTTTAACGGAATCTTCAAAAAAATTACAATGGAATTTTTCTCGTAATATGAATAGATATTCTAAATTTCATCTTAGAGAATAAACTGGCACCAGCAATAAAATTATGGGAGACAGAAAAATACTAGGTGATTTCCTCTTCTCGACTTTTAAACATATTTTGAAGATAGAGAATTAAAAATGTAGCATAAAGGAATTGACCGCCTGCTCACTGAAACAGCATAAAAATTATGCTTTTTCACTTAAATGTGATCAAGAAAACATCTTAATTTTTGGAAACTGAACAAAGAACAAATACAGATTATTCTAAAAGAGAAAAATAAAAATAAAACAGTATTAATCGTAGGAAAACACTCAGAAAGTCAGTGTTCGAAAATGGGGAACAGGATGAGCCTGGAAAAAATTACGTTGAGTGAAACAAACCAGGTGCACAAAAAGAAATACTGCTCTCACTTGTAAGTGGCAGCTGAATTAATAAATAAATAAACCATAATGAAATACATAGAGAGTGAGAGAAACAACCGTCACAATAATGCATTAAACTTTTAGAGGAGAGAGCAGAAGTGTGGTTACTAAAAGTGGAAAGGGGGACGGAAGGAGGAGCGAGAGGAGGGTGAAAGAGAAATGCATTAGTGGACACAAAGAGTGATTACATGTCATGACGAATAAGCTGACTATTCTGATTTGACAATTTGCATATTGTACACGACCATTGATAGTCAACTTTGTACCCCGTGAGTGTGTATAATCAATTACACCTCAATAAAAAATAAAATTAAAAAATAAATAAAAATGCAAATATAAAAGAAAGTTTAAAAAAAGGGGAAGTATTACCCTGATTTCACCATCATGCATTGTGTACATGCATTGAAATAACAACACTGCACCGCATAAATATGTACAATCAATACGTGTCAATTAAAAAATAAATATTTTTCTTATTTGACTGTTTTTTTCTTTTTAATATTATCAGCATAATTAAAAAATAAATATTTTTTTTAAGAGGCTACCTCCATATGATGAAATACTTTGACATGATGAGAATTTAATAATGTTGGAAAATGTACATAAGGTGCTTTATGTGAAAAGAGGAGAGTATACTTTGGGACTTTATATTTAGAAATTTCATTTTTGTTAAATTTATGTAGAGAACATGGTGAACATAAATGAAATATAAACAATGGTTACCAATAAAAGGGGTTACTATTTTTTTAACTGAACGAGCAGCAGTGGTCCCGAAACCTAACACGTAGAAATGACACGAAGACACAATGGAGAAAACAAAACAAAACTTTGTGATGCTTTAGACATTCCTGAGTCAATGCCTTGGGAAATAGGAAGACATTTCTCCAACCCTTTGATTCACGTCTGTAATGAATTAACTACATACAAATATAGAGGGAACGCTCATTATTTCCCTGCTCCCTAGAGACCATATCTAAGGAAAGGAGCCTGACTTTGGTTAGGAGACATACACTGGGCTCTAAAGCTACCAAAGACGCAGGGCTGCCAAAATCGAGTCTACTGTTTTAGCTCCTGCACGTCTAGAGAATTGCAGGCCTCAGAGAATACAGTAATGTAGAACTTTTTTAGAAAATGAGGCACAATGGGAATTCGGTACCAGAAGCCTCGGATAGTGTAAGGATTTTGTTAATTGTATATCTACTCCAATTTGCTTTAACCAATAGCAGAGGAAGCATGACTGTGTCTCCCAGAAATCTCATTAGTGACTCTGCCACCCTGTCCTTCCTGGGGGCAGAGCTCCCATCTTCAACAATTGTTCACAGGAGAAACAGAGCCAGTGAAATTCGATTCTTCCGTGGTATCATCTTGGGAAGCCAGAGCATCCTTGTAAGGGCACAGAAAATGAGATATGGAGAGAGGATTTGCTTTTAACAGCATCACTTTCCAATGCTCCCCAACAGGGATAAAGAGGTCAAAGTTTAACTAAACCAAGTCCTTCCAACTTTTAAGACCCTGGGCTTGGAAATAGCTTTCGCATCAACTGCAGTCCCTTCTTTCTCAACATAATTACGCTGCTTTTTGCTTTCAATTTAGCAGTAGTTGCTGCTACTTTTATTCTACATTTCCATCCTCTGTATCTTTCACACTCACTTTAGCATTATTCTTTGTTTCCCTGCTTTTCCGTTATTAACAATGTATGTTCTTTTTTTTCTTTTTTTGGCTGGTACTGGGATTCGAATTCTTTACCTTGGTGTTATCAGCACCATGCTCTCTCACATGTGCTAACTGGCCAGCCCAACTCATTCATTCATTCATTCATCCATCCATCCATCCATCCATCCATCCATCCATTCATTCATTCATTTAGGAAAAACTTTCCAGGAATTACTACATGTTGAACATCCAACTCCATTTTGGAATAAAGGAAGCAATATGACATTACTCCTTCCACCAAAGAGGGGATAAAGATAAAAAATGAAATAAATGCAATACCTCACAATAGGCAATATAATATAGATTGGGCACAATAACGATTGTCCAGCTCTGATAGGGGGGATTGTTGGAAAGAAAAGACAAAGAGGGTATTTGAAAGGAGAAAAGAGTTGGAATGAATCTTGAAGGAAAACTTGTAGTCTTCAAGGTAAGAGTCCTCCAGGCAGAAGGAACTGGGGTGTAAAAATGTAGATAATAATAAATGAAAGAAGCCAGACATAAAACATCAGATAGTGTACAATTCCACTTGTACAAAATGTCCAGAATAGGCAAATCTGTAGAGATAGAAGGTAGATGAGTAATTTCCAGGGGTTAGGGGAGGGATAAATGGTGAATGACTGCTAATGGACACAGGACAGGGTTTCCTTTTGGGGTGACAAGAAGTTTCCTCGATTAGACAGTTGTGATGGTCACATAACACTGTAAATGTACCACTGAGTTGTACACTTTTAAATGATTACAATGGTGAATTTTATGTCATGTGAGTTTTACCACAACAAAAAAGGGAAGAGCATTGCATTCTTAGGACATCCAAAGTAGTCCTTCATGGCTGGAGAACAATGTGGTGGATTGAAGAATAATGAAAAATAAAACTAGTTCAGTAGGGCACACATCACCAAGTGCCCTATATTTGCATCTAGACAATTTTCGCTATTTTTGAATTTAATAAGAGTCAGTCCAACGTTTCAAGAAAGTGAACTATGTGAGCTAGTTTGCATAGTGGAAAGATCCCTCTGGGACCCGTAAGATGACTGCTGTGCTGGAGGTATACTAGTGCCTTTGGACTGCAGAAAGAGATAATTAGAAGCATGGAGGTGGGACATGAACAGCAGGAAAAGAATGTAAATATCAGAGAGATAGAATGCACAAAGAGGAAGCCAGTATTTACTGAATACCTGTTCAAAAGTGGGGAAACCAGAATTGAAAACCAAGGATGTTAATATGGCTCCTAAGCTCAACTCTCTGGGGTTGGTGTTGGACATCCGTGAACCCTGGCTAAATAACTACAGGAGTATTGTGTGTGTGTGTGTGTGTGTGAGAGTGTGTGTGCGTGCGTGTGTGTGTGTGTGGTGTGTGTGTGTGTGTGTGCGAGTGTGTGTGTGTGTGCGTGTGTGTGTGTGTTGGCGGGGTGGGAGATCACTGTGTGTGTGTGTGTGTGTGTGTGTGTTGGCGGGGTGGGAGATCACTGTGTGTGTGTGTGCGTGCGTGTGCGTGTGCGTGTGTGTGAGTGTGTGTGTGCGTGTGTGTGTGCGTGTGTGTGTGCGTGTGCGCGCGTGTGTGTGTGCGTGTGTGCGTGCGTGCGTGCGTGTGCGTGTGTGTGTGTGTGTGTGTGTTGGCGGGGTGGGAGATCACTGTGTGTGCGTGTGCGTGTGTGTGTGTGTGTGTTGGCGGGGTGGGAGATCACTGTGTGTGCGTGTGTGCGTGCGTGCGTGCGTGTGTGCGTGCGCGCGTGTGTGCGTGTGTGTGTGTGCGTGCGTGCGTGCGTGTGTGTGTGTCTGTGTGTGAGTGTGTGTGTGTATGTGTGTGTGTGTGAGTGTGTGTGTGAGTGTGTGTGTGTGAGTGTGTGTGTGTGAGTGTGTGTGTGTGTGCGTGTGTGTGTGTGTGAGTGTGTGTGTGTGTGTGTGTGCGCGCACGCGCCTTTGGTAGATCCTCAAGCCTAGATTTTTAAATCACTCTTCTGCTTTATAAAGTCAACATACCTGGAGGATTTTCAGATACGACATCTCTCCCTCAAATACATGGAATTTGTCCTACAGGCTTTCTTTTTCTCCGACCTGCAATTGGTGCCCCTTCCCCCAATAAATGGGGCCAGGACGGTATCAGAGTCCACTTGGTAAAAGAAGAGAGTATACATTTCTCATGTCATGTGATTTTAACAGGTCATTTTACCTCTCTGGATCTGAATACTTATTATGCAAGACCACAAAGTCGATCTAAATAAGGGTTTCTCATGGTGACATTGTTGATGTTTCGGGGAGGATCATTCTTCACTGCAGGGGACTAACCTGTGCATTGTAGGATGCTGAGCAGAATCTCTGGATTTCTCCTCCTAGTTGTAAAAAACAAAAATGCCACCAGACATTTCCAAGCATCCCCTGGGGGACAGGACCACCCCTGAGTGAAAACCAATGCTTTAAGTGACCTTCAAACTCTCTCATACCCACACTTTTGATGATTCTGAAGCTCCTGGTGGCCTTGGAACACACAGAGGACATCACAGGTAACTTCTCGGCCATAAGTACCTCTGAGCAATGAATGACAAGTCGATTTGTTATGTACAGCTCTGGCTCTTCCTGCAAGTAGTACTGCGATTCAATCTCCCCAGAACAATATGGAAACGGGATTTTTTGAACCCGCAGCTGCCCATGGCTTCAGAAGCCATTGTTTTCTCTCTGTGCCTCCTTTTGTTTGGCTTTAAGAATGTCATGATAGAGAGTGGGGACAACCAAGGCCATAGATTTCTGGGGATATTTTTATATTCTACCTTCTAGAATAGAAAAGTAGAGAACAACTTTTGACATATTCTAGTACACTGATCTATTAGTCAATAGCTGCTTTGTCTTGAGAACATGCCTCAAGACTCTAGGTTGTAGTGTATGAGTTTTCTATTGCTGCATAGCCAGTTAGCATAAAACAACTCCCATTTATTATCTCATTTCTGCATATTAAAAGTCTAGGTTACATTGACTTGGTTCTCTGCTCATGGACTCCCAAGGCTGAAATCAAGGTGTTGGCTGGGCTGCATTCTCATCTAGAGGCTCTGGAGAAGAGTCTGCTTCCAAGCTCATTTAGGTTGATGGAAGAATTCAGTTCTCTGCAGTTGTAGGGCTTTGTTTCCCATATATTACTGCTTGTTAGCTGAGGACTGCTGTAAGTTCCTAGAGGATACCCACATTCTTTGCAACTTCCTCCATCCCTTTCAAGCCACAAATGGTGTGTCCAATCCTTCGCATCCTTATGATGAGCCAGACTTCTTCTTCTGCTACCAGCCACAGAAAACTACCTTCTCTTAAAGAACTCATGAGATTAGGTCAGTCACACCAACACACCTCTCTATCTTAAAGTCAAAGTATTAGGATCCTTAATCATCTGTCAAATCCTTGAGGCCAAGTTACTTAAGTTAATCATGGTAGTAACACTAGTGGATGAAGGTGATGGAAAGCATCTTGGAATTCTGCATGCATAGCTTACACATGTAAAATAATGATAATAAGCTCTCTCTCAGGAAAATGAGAGAGAAAAAAAGAAAAGACAATGTAGTTATTCTCTTTCATCCCCAGCTGGATATACTGCAATTCAAGTCTGACACTGACCACCCAGAGTTAGCATCAGACTCCAAAAGTTTAAGAAGTCTGCCCCACTTCACATACCAGCCAAAAGTGGCCTTAACAGGTCATTTTATCTCCCTGGACCTCAATATTTATTATTCAGAATCACAAAGTTGATCTAAATCAGTGATTCTCATGCCCATGACTTCAGAAGCCATTGTTTTCTGTCTATGCTTCAGGGTCCCAAAGCTTCCCCACACTCTAATCAACAGACCACACATCTGAGGATTCCCAAGAACTCCTCAGTTTCAACAGAACTCACGAGCACACCATACATATGCTTATAGTTTTATTATAAAGGATATGACCCAGGAACAGCCAAATAAGCAGACACATAGGGCAAGGTCTGGAAGTGTTCTGAACACAGAGCTTCCATACCTTCTCCCTGCGGAATCAGGGCATGTCACTCTCCGAGAACATTTTTATGTACCACCAACCAAGAAGCTCCCCTGAGCTTTGAGGTCCAGTGTTTTTATTGGGGTGTCATTACATAGGCATAATTGGTTACATAATTGGGCACATAATTGAAATAAATCTCAAACACTTATCCCTTTCCTTAATGTTGGGATGAGTCAAAGTCTAAGCCTTCTAATTACATGGTTGATCTTTCTGGTCACCAGACCCCAACCTGCTGCTATCTACAAGTTGTCTCATTAGCATGAAAAGGATTCTCCTGTCACTCTAGAAATTCTAAGGGAAATTATGTGCGAGAAACCTGGAAAACAGAGCAGACAATTTTTTTGTAATACAACAATTCACCCCCTGGTCTTGATCATAGTTCCATTTATAGCAAATACCTGTCTAAGCATCTGCACTTGGTGTAGCATTTTTATAACAGATACAGCAATAATACCAACATGATTATGCTTAACATTTGGAGGAGGTTTTGTGCAATAGGAATAGATTTAGAGAAACAACTAATTTGTCATATAAAGACACTACGTACATGCTCATATTCTTGTGCTAATTGGATTACCCATTTTTCCTTCTTGATGTACTGTTTGTACCCCATGTTAAGTTTGTGCAAAACTATTTAGCCTAGAAATCAGCTGATGATTAGCCAGATCCAGTTCTTTCTCAGACAGGTCATTTTCCATAGGTATTTTATATTGAAGTCATTTTAACTCAGTCTTTCAATACATTTAATCATCACTATCAGTAACATCATGCCTTATGCACATGTTCGTTATATCTTAGCTATGCTAGTATTACACCACATCACAGTATAGTCATGGTATAATTCAGTTTAATTATAGAGCAAATCAATAAGAATTACTGAGGTATTTGTTAGACCAGAAGGTCAGTCATTGGCAATCAATCTAGTTCATTAGTTTCTGATTTTAACCCACCCTGACCTGAACCACCTTCTGGGTGATCAGAGGTCTTAGAGGGACTCTCTGTTGTCCCAGCATAATTATTCGTTTTGGGGCTGCTCTGAGGCTAGTGGCTATAGCTCAGAATGACCAAAATATGAGCTTGGTCCAGCATCAAGATCCACTTCAACATTCTTTTTAACATTCAGTGTAGCTATTACAGATAAAAATAGAAATGAATTTTCTGTTTAGCATATTTCTTTTTACTTTGCATTTTTTTGTGTGTTTAGTGAGCCAGATTTCTGGGGGGTAAGTCCATCAGCTCTAAATTCCATTGGTAACTTTTACCTTTAGAAACTAATTGTAGCACAGCTGTAGTTTCATGCAATGGCTTACTATGTACTCATCGGAAATCAAAGGTTCCATCCCCCATTTCATCCTTTCTCTTCCTAAAAGACATGTTTCAGTAAGTCAGAGTCATTTTAGTGAATTCCATGTTTTTTTTTTTTAACACTGTCTATCTGCTTCTACCCCAACTAGGGGTAGTGCAATTCAATTTTGATGCTAACCACCTTGAGTAAGTGTCAGACTCCACCAGTTTAAGGCCACAGTCCCGAACAAGATTGCCCTCATGTCAGATGCCAGCCACACGTTCAGGGGGTCCCCACACTTCTGATGAACTGACTACAAATTCAGAGGTTCCCTAGACCTGCTCAGGTTTGATAATTCACGGGAAGTACTCACGGAACTCAGAAAAATGCTATATTTATGATCACGGTGTTATTACAAAGGTTACAACCCAGGACCAGCAAAATGAAGAGATGTATAGGGAAAGGTCTTGGAGAATCCTGGATGCAGAGCTCCTATGCCCTTAACCTGCGGAATTAGGGTATGTCACCTCCCAGCACATTGATGTGTATAAAAGCCAGGAAGCTCCCCTGAGATTTGCATTCAGCGTTCTTATTATGGTTTAATAAGAAAGGCGTGATTGATTAAATCATCAACTATGTGATTGAACACAATTTCTAATCTGCTTCCTCTCCTTGGATGTTGGGATGGCTCAAAGTCCCAAACATCTGATTATAGGGCCTTTATGGTGACCAACCCCCATCCTAAAACTATCCAGGGGCCAAGTGAGTGACCTCATTAACATAATAAGGATACTCCTATCAGTTGGGGTTCTCTTAGTACTTGTGAATCAAGGTTCATCGTGATATATGTACCACACTTTCCTTATCCAGTCATCTGTTGATGGAAATTTAGGTTGGTTCCATATCTTGCCCATTGTACCAGCACCATGCTCTAACCAACTGAGCTAACTGGCCAGCCCGATATCTTGCCCATTGTAAATAGAACTTCAATAGACATTGGAGTGCAGGTATCCCTTCAACATGATAATTTCCATTCCTTTGGGTATATACCCATCAGTAGGATTGCTGGATTGTATGGTGGATCTACCCCTAGGAGTTTGAGAGACTTCCATACTGTTTTTCATAGTGGCTGTACTAATTCACAGTCCCAACAACAGTGTAGAAGAGTTTCCCTTTCTCCACATCCTTGTCAGCATTTGTTATTCTCAATCTTTTTTATTATAACCAGTCTAACTGGAATGAGATGATATCTCAATATGGTTTTAATTTGCATTTCTCTGACCCTTAGTTGTGTTGAGCATTTTTTCAAGTACCTGTTGCCATTTGTATGTCTTCCTTCAAAAATGTCTGTTTAGCTCCTTTGCTCGTTTTTTAATTGAGTTATTTGGTTTTTTACTATGTAGTTTTTTCGGTTCTTTGTATATTCTGGATATTATTCCCTTGTTGGATGTACACTTTATAAGTATTTTCTCCCATTCTGAAGGTTGTCTTTTCACTCTGTTCTTGTCAGGTAGGGTGGTGCCTCTGCATTTTTTCTTTTTCTTTTTTCCTCAGGATTGTTTTGGTTATTCGGGGTCTTTTTTTTCCATATAAATGTTAGGACTGTTTTTTTTTCTTTTTCTTTTCAAAGAAAATGATATTTTATTAATATTACTTTTTACATTCTAGATAGGAGGAGGGACAGGATTGAGGGCTGTGGCAGCCCCCTCATTCCCATAGGAGAGACTGTGGGGCTTGCAGTGGTGGCTTGGTCATTGCTGGGCTGGGCCCAGATGTCAGGGTGGTGTGGAAAACCCCTCACCCCCCACTGTTCCAGCTCAGAAAACTGGGGCCCTTCTTGCCGCCACTTGGTGGTCATGGCTGGCTGGTCACACATGTCTAGGGGTCATGGCCGAAGTCTGAGGCTTCCCACCATGCCTGCTTGGGAGAGCCCAGGGTGCTTCCTGTGGCAGCTTGGGAGTAGTCTCTGGGCTGGTTGCATGCATCAGGGGTCTGTGGCCAAGTCCCTTGGCCCTGCCCTGTCCCAGGTTGCTAGAGACTGGGGTGCTTCCTGCAGCAGCTCAGTGATCGCTGCTGGGCTGGCTGTGCTTGTCAGCAGGCATGGCTGTGGAACTCATCCCCCACCCTCAAGATTGGTTGCAGGTGTCAGGGGACATTGCTGAGGTGCCCAGCCCTCCCCACCTTTCTGGCTTGTTATCCCAGGGGAGTTCTGGTCTTTCTATGTGTTATAGGTGTTCTTTGATGAGATGAGACCTTTAGTATTTAATATGAAACTTTGTTTCTGATCACAGGTACTTTGTTTTTTCTTTCAGTTCTGTGTTGGATTATTTGCTGTTCCCACCATTTTTAAAAATTTTATTTTATTTTGTCAATATACAATGTAGTTAATTATTGTGGCCCATTACAGAAACCTCCCTCCCTCTGTCTTCTCCCCCCTCCCTCCCAACAACCTCATATCTGTTCATTTGTCATATCAACTTCAAGGAATTGTAATTGTTGTGTCTTCTTCCCTACCCACTCCCATTTATTTGTGTATTTATTTATTTATTTTTAGCTCCCACAAATAAGTGAGAACATGTGATAAATATGTTCCTTCTGTGCCTGTCTTGTTTCACCTAAAATAATTATCTCTAGGTCCATCCATGTTGTTGCAAATGGCAGTATTTCATCATTTTTTATAGCAGAGTAGTATCCCATTGTGTAGATATACCACAGTTTCCCTATCCACTCATCTGATGATGGACTTTCAGGCTGGTTCCAACTCTTAGCTATTGTAAATAGTGCTGCAATGAACATTGGAGAAGAGGTATACCTTTGACTTGATGATTTCCATTCCTCTGGGTATATTCCCAGTAATGGGATAGCTGAGTCATATGGTAGATCTATCTGACCATCATTTAAACTCTGTGTTGGAACTAATTTGTTGTCCTTTGCTTACTTCTAAACTGAGGGAACTTCCTGTGGGGACCAGTACTTGAGCTGTGTGGTTGAGCTAGACTGCTGCTTTGCTGCTGATTCCGTAGGGGAGGCTTTTTGTGCAGCTCAGGTTTTAATGGTTGACTTTGTAGGTACTTCTGGCTTTCAAGAGATCCAAAACTGATCTGGCTTGAGTCTTTTCATCAGACTGCACCCCATGCATGTCTATATGTCTGAGCAGTCTCCTGTGAGTGGTCCTTTGCTAATAGGGGTGCAGATCAGCTGTCCTTGCTGTGGCCCAGTGTTTCCCTGATGGGCCTGTCTCTCCCACTGCCCATGCTGCAAACACTTCCCATGGGACAGGCAGTTTGCCAGTCCCTTGTGAAAACTCACCAGCCTCTGAGTGGCTACTTTTCTTCATTGTTGTGGCTCCTCATTCTTATGTGAGACCATGGGAACCCTGTTAGTGGTCTTGCTGGCCTGGGGCTTGCCAAGGTCATCTTCTCCCCTGCCAACTCCAAGCAATTTCATCCAATGGGCACAGCTATGGCTTTTGCCAGCTCCTGCTACATGTGCTCACCAGCTTCAGCCTGTTCGTGGCCAGGGCTTGAAATGGTCCAAGTAGTTTTTTCTTTCTCTCATCGTGGCTTCTCTTGCCTTCATGAACTCCGTAGGTCTCTCCTCATCTTCTCCTGAGCTCTAGCGGCCCCAGCTTGTCTGTCATTGCTTTTCTATAGTTGTAAATTGGTTAATTTTTGGGAGAGAGTGATCCTGGGGACTGTCCATTCTGCCATCTTCAGGATTGCTTTTTCTATTTCTGTGATGAATGTCATCAGTATTTTGATGGGGATTGCATGGAATCTGTAGATCACTTTGGGTAGTATGGACATTTTCACATTTTGATTCTTCCAATCCAAGAGCATGAATTGTCTTTCTACCTTTTTGTGTCCTCTTGAATTTCTTTCAGTATTGATTTGTAGTTTTCATTGTAGCATTATTTCATCTGCTTGGTTAAACTGTATTTATAAAATACCTATTCCTAGGTATTTTATTTTCTTGGTGACTATTGTAAATGGGCTTACTTTCTTGATTTCATTTTCTGCTAGTTTGTTATTGGAGAATATAAATGCTACTGCTTTTTGGGTGTTGATGTATCTTGCAGTATTACTGAAATTGTTAATCAGCTCTAAGAGTTTTTTGGTAGAGTCTTTAGGCTTTTCTATATGTAGGGTCATGTCACCTGCAAACAGGGACAGTTTGACTTCATCTTTTCCAATCTGGATGCCCTTTATTTCTTTCTCTTGCCCCATTTCTCTGGCTAGTACTTCCAATACGATGTTAAATAGGAGTGGTGAGAGTGCACATCCTTGTCTTGTTCTTGTTCTTAACAGGATGATATTGATGGTGGGCTTATTGTATATATGTCTATTATTGTGTTGAGATAATTTCCTTCTATACCTAACATGCTGAGAGCCTTCATCATGAAGTGATGTGGAAGTTTGTCAAATGCTTTTTCTGCATCTATTGAGAAAATCATATATGTGTTTTTCCTTGATTTTGTTGATGTAATATATCACATTTATTGACAGGCGAATGTTGAACCATCCTGTCTACCTAGGATGAAGCCCACTTGATCATGGTGTGCAATGTGTTTGATGTGCTGATGTATTCTGATTGCAAGTAATTTGTTGAGGATTTTCATGTCTGTGTTCATCAGAGATATTGAATTGTACTTTTCTTTTCTTGTTGTATCTTTGTCTAGTTTTGGTGATGCTGGTCTTTTAGAATGAGTTTGGGAGAATGGCCTTTGTTTCAATTTTTTTGAATAGTTTGAGTAGAATTGGTATGAATTCCTCTCTAAAGATTTGGTAGAATTCAGCTGTAAAGCGATCTTGTCCTGATCTTCTCTTTGTTGGGAGACTGCTGATTACTGCTTCAATCTCATTGCCTGTTATTGATCAGTTTTTCTGTGTCTTCTTGGTTCAGTCTTTGTAGTTAGTATGTGTCCAGAAATTTATCCATTTCCTCCAGGTTTTCAAATTTGTTGGCATATAGTTGTTTGTAATAGTCTCTAATGATTCTTTTATTTCTGTGGTATCATTTATAGTGTCTCCAATTTCATTTTTGATAGTAGTATTTTTAAATGACTATTTCATATACTAAAGCATTTTCCAAACACAATTTGTCAACAGTCCTGCCTAAGAGGTGATGACCAGATCCATACTGGCAGCATGTCCATTACCACAAATTCTTTGAACATTCATATAAAGAAAAAAAGAGCAAAGGAATTAATAAAAAATCTAAAAAAAGAAGTACACAAAGAGCAACAAAATTCGACCTCTAGTATATGAAATATTAGGAGAAACGTTTTGGCTTTTATATGGTCTGACAGGAGATGAGGCAAGACTTTTTCCCACTCTTCTCGTGTGACAACTTTTCTCTGTTATGCTTGGATACTCAGTTTTTATCTCTTTTCTGACAAATCCAAACTGCACATGACAGTCCGTGTCTGGTCTTTGTCCAACATGCACAGGCCTCCCAAGACCGTGTTCTGTAACACCCTGAACACACCACGACATTTCTACCATTTTCCACTGAATTACATCCTGCAAGTGATGTATCCCTGAGGGCATTACATCATACACATTTAATCCATGGTACCCTGTCTTCACCACCATAATGCAAGATCCAAATAGCAGGCACTTTACCCATTTTATCTACCTTCGTATTAGTGTGCATTATGTTAAAAAAAAGTAAAAAGTTGTGAAATATAATGAATAACAGTGAAATAACACATGGTTAAATAGAGACTCTTCAAGACTCCACCTTTCAACTACCACAATAGGATTTCCCAACCTCTTAATAGTTATGGTGGGGGCTAAGTTTCTAATACAAAAAACTTGGTGGACACAATTCAAACTTCAAGGGAGTTTTGGGTGGACATAATTCAATCTACTACACCCTTGGTGAAGAAGGGAAGAGCAGTTTTCTAAAGATATCAAGAGCTGTGTCCCCACCACAAGTTAAGGCTTTGTAGATCCAAGGGACATGGTCAAGACAGGTTTCTCAGTCTTAGACTTTGGAAAAATCATTTACTCAAGGTAGGCATAAGATGTTAGAAGATTAGATCTCTGGGATGCAGGCAAGTTTACGTTGAAAGAGTAATAAAGACTGAATCCCCCTGATGTTTAATCTGGTGTCTTGTGAATAGAGAATCTGCAGGAAATAAATATTTTTCAGCACAGAGCAGTGTCCCTCAGGAAAATGGTGTACTCAGTGCTGGAATAACAAGTGGGAAATGTGCCTAATGAGCAGCTATCTAGATCTGCATGTATCTGCTCTGCTGTTGTCCCTCAGAGTGCGCAAACTTACTCTGGGCAGGACGTGGTTATCTCTTCTGAAGTCCTAAGTCTGGCTCAGGTATCAGTGCTTCACTCTTTCCTGCTGTCTTGTCTGGCACCACAGCTTCAGTTTCCATCAAGAGCCATCCAGGGAAGACTTCGGACTTCCACACAGAGACCTTCCTTTCAGAAAACCCGCATAGGTGAGTCCCAGAGCTCGGTAGGCACTGCAGGAAAGGTACAGAGAGAATGGAAGTCATGAACATGTACCTGAGGTCACCTGAGAGCAAACCTCACCTAGCCCAGAGTTCAGAGATTGCTGTGGTTGTTTCTTTGATCACTTGATTAATTAAGTAATGTATTTATTGAGGATGCTAAGAAGAGAAGTGAATATTGAACTGAGAAATGCAGGGTCACTGTTGACAGCATAGTGGTGGTCATGGAAACCCAATAAGAAGAGGGACTGCGAGGCATAAAGCAGTTTCAGTAAAAGTAGAGCATAAGTCCAAGGACCTTTGCAACTAAATGCAGAGGAGAAACATGGCATTAGCTCTGGAGGGATGTGTAGTCAAGTAAGGGTATTTATTTTTTATTGATGAGACGGCTCATATTTTAGTATGTTTCCATATTGAAGAGAAATCCAGACCAAAGGATTTTTCACTGTAGTATTTTCTCACACACTAGGTATCACAGGAAAAACAAATCCATGGGCTAAACTGGTACACAAACAAGCTTCACTTTACATTTCCTGTCCTGTGATACCCAATATATTTATGAGTTTCTTAGACATTTTTCCTCTATTGCAAATTGTGCAGATTCTTTGCTTCTTTAATAGGTTGAACTGTCTTTATTCCGGTTTGTAACCACATTTTTTAAAAAGTAAGATAACTGGGGTTATTCACCACCTTTGGTGTTTGTCATTTGGTCCTTTTATAAAACTATAATTATTTTTGGAGGGAAATGTGTGAATGTTTATGAATTTTGAGTAGCCAAATCTATCAGTCAGTCATATTGTACTCCCCTCATTGCTTTTAAAATGCGGAAAGTTTTCCTGCATGCTTTAAGGAAATAAATTTCCTTTTATGCATATTTACATCATTATTTTACACCTCTATTATTCCTTATGTTGCCTTTTGTCTTTTTGTGGTTCAACCTATTTCTAAAAGTTGCATCACCTTCAGCCATCATTTAAAAAACATTCTTATCATTTGGATAAAAATCAACTTTATCTTTCATAAGCATATTTGAACCCTCATATCATTTTTTTTTCTTTTTCAAATTAGGATGAATCCTCATACCTCTATTTAAGATAATTTATAACTTTAGATACTCCTTACTCGAGTCATTAAAAAAAACTTCCTATTTATTTTTTTATTTCTAAACTTCTGCAATTTAATCTTGAATTAGTGACCCTTGTTGATGTCATCAAATTACTATTTCATATATTTATATGATTTTGTTTCAGATTTTTACTCCATTCTGTTTCATACAGTAGTTTTGAAGCTCTCTAATTAACCCCACTGCATCTCCCTGCCACTCCTTGTTATCTAGGTTCTTAGTTTCACTTTAAAACTTCTCTTTCTGTATTATACATCCTGTGCACACTGGAAATGCTCTTTATGTTTTAGTGCTGTCTTCTTTTCTAACTGTTCTCCTCTTTTTTTCTCACTGAGTTGTACCTTAAGGAAGTTTCTGAAACCAACTACTGCAATGCTGATTCATTATTTCAGTGGCTACATAACATCTCAGGTGTCTCCATGCCATTTACACTATTAACGGTTTGTCACATTTTGTCCTCAGTAAACTGCTATTATATCAGTACTAGAAATTTTGGGATTGTTTAGTTAAAACGGTCCTCTCTACCAGGGGTGACTTTTTCTTCCAGGTGACATTGAGCAATGTCCAGAGTCATTTTTGGCTTTCACACTGGAGAGGGGTCCTTGGAAAGCCAAGAGTGCTGCTTAACTTCATACAATGCACAGGGCAGACCCCACCACGAAGAACGATCTGGCCCAGGATTTTAGCAGATCCAAGGCTGAGGAAGTCTGAGTGACAGATCACCTGCATTTTTTATATTTGTAGCTGATTGTTTCCCCAAGATCTTGTAGCAGTGCCCATTTCTGCCAGCAAGATTAGAGAGCACCCCACTGGCTGCCGATTTAAAAGTTCTAATATCGATAAATGTGACGGCTCTGAAACTTTGAAAGAGATCTCTTGTTTTCTTAAATTCTTATTGGATTTGAGGAAATGTTTATATATTTGATCATCATTTTGATTTGATTACTAATATACGCCCATTTTCTACAGTTATCAGTTTTCAATTGATTTTTATAGAATGTTGTTTCTGTACTGACTTTTGAAGTAACATTTATGGTCATAAAAAGTTACAAATTTTAGTTAAATGTGTACCTTACTACTTCAGAGTCTTGTCTGAGTTGGGATGGTTTGCTCACATGTAAATTCTACAAGTGTTTTCTAGATATTTGTCTAAAATTGGTACTTTTATATTGAGGTCTTTAATTCCTCTGATTTATTCTAAATTATGAGACAGGGGACCAATTTCATTTTCTTCCAGACAGAAAGCCATTGATGCCAGAGTTTATTTAACTATTCAAGCATTTCCCACTAAATTGACCTACAACCTTTTCATGTATTAAATGCCCATATATACTGAGGCTTAATTCCTGATTCATTCAACAAATAGTAAATGAGCATTGGCTGAGAATGTGCCAAAGCACACTAGGAATATTCTCTAGTATGTAGTTTTATAACTATGTCCTTGACAATTTAATTATTAATCCATCTTAATGTCATTAAATTACTGGTATTTTATATCTTGTTCATTGATGTTTGATGCTCCATTTAGCCCAGTTGTTTTGAAACTGTTCTATTTAACCATGTGTTATTTAACTGTTACTCATTATATTTCACAACTTTTTATTTTTTTTTTAACATAATGCACACTAATACAAAGGTAGATAAAATGCGTACAGTGCCTGCTATTTGGATCTTGCATTATGGTGGTAAAGACAGGGTACAATGGATTAAATGTGTATGATGTAATACCCTCAAGGATACATCACTTGCAGGATGTAATTCAGTGGAAAATGGTAGAAATGTCGTGGTGTGTTCAGGGTGTTACAGAACATGGTCTTGGGAGGCCTGTGCATGTTGGGCAAAGACCAGACAAGGACTATCATGTGCTGTTTGGATTTGTCAGAAAAGAGATAAAAACTGAGTATCCAAGCATAACAGAGAAAAGTTGTCACACGAGAAGAGTGGGAAAAAGTCTTGCCTCATCTCCTGTCAGACCACATAAAAGCCAAAACATTTCTCCTAATATTTCACATACTAGAGCTCAAATTTTGTTGCTCTTTGTGTACTTCCTTTTTTAGATTTTTTATTAATTCCTTTGCTCTTTTTTCCTTTATATGAATGTTCAAACTGACATATGTTGGCACTATTTTTTTTCTGAACACCCTATCAAAAAGTAAAAAGATAACGGTCCCTATCGACTTCTTCCTCTATCTCTTCTTTTTCTTCATAGTACCCATCACCATCTGACTGTTACACAATTATCACTTTATCTACTTATAATTGTTTTTATTTGCTGTGTTATCAGTTATCACTCTATCATTACATTTTATGGACTTTTGTTTCTTAGCACTGATCAATCACTGCCTAGATAGAGAATGTGATGTGATTGTCAATTTATAATCCTCAACTCTATGAAGGAATTTCTCATTAAAATTTTATACTGCATGATCTTTTGGGAAAAGGGTGACAATGGGACAGGGATTTCTATTCAGAGGTAGCACCGGGGATCCACTAAAGAAATCATGTTAATACACCAAATACAGGAATTAGTGTTTTGACAGGTTGGTAAAGCATGTTTGGGTCATGATGTCTAGCTCTTTTTTCATAGACACATCAACCATATGGAACCGAGGAATGAAACACGAATATCAGAATTTCTTCTCCTGGGACTTTCAGAGGAACGCGGACTGCAACCCATTCTATCTGGGCTGTTCCTGTCTATGTACCTGGTGACAGTGCTTGGGAACCTGCTCATCATCCTGGTCATCATCTCAGACTCCCACCTCCACACTCCCATGTATTTCTTCCTCTCCAAACTTTCCTTTGTGGACATCTGTTTCACCTCCACCACTGTCCCAAAGATGCTAGTGAATATACAGACGCAGAGCAAAGTCATAACATATGAAGGCTGCATCACCCAGGTATACTTTTATTTACTCTTTGGAATTTTGGACACCTTACTCCTGACTGTGATGGCCTATGACCGGTTTGTGGCCATCTGTTACCCCCTCCAATACACAGTCATCATGAATGTCCGCCTCTGTGGACTCCTGGTTCTTGTGTCCTGGATCATGAGTGCCCTGAACTCCTTGTTCCATAGTTTAATGGTTCTGCAGCTGTCCTTCTGTACAGACTTGGAAATCCCCCACTTCTTCTGTGAACTTAATCACGTTGTCCACCTTGCCTGTTCTGACACCTTTTCTAATAACGTGGGGATTTATTCTGCAGCAGTACTGTGGTTTTGTGGACCCCTTGTTGGGATCCTTTACTCTTACTCCAAAATAGTTTCTTCCATATGTGCAATCTCATCAGCTCCAGGAAAGTGTAAAGCTTTTTCCACCTGTGCCTCTCACCTCTCAGTTGTCTCCTTATTTTATTGTACGATCATAGGAGTGTACCTTAGTTCTGCTGCTACACAGGACTCACACTCAAGTGCAGCAGCCTCAGTGATGTACACTGTGGTCACACCCATGCTGAACCCCTTCATCTACAGCCTGAGAAATAAAGACATACATGGGGCCCTGAAAAGACTCTTCAGAAGGAAGCCATAAAAGAGCTGTTTTTCAAGAATTGTCTGTGATTACAGGGCTCTAAGCTTCAGAAGCGGACATTAAAATTCATTGATCAGTTCATGGAAGTACAACTTGCCATTTATTTCCTTTTATTTTAATTTCATTATTTTCAACTGCTTTATAGACTTTACATAACTCTCTTTAGTAACTTTCTGATCTCGCGGATATCTGATATTTTTTCCCTTTCTCTTTTTCTACGTTCACAAAGTTATTCCCCACTTTGTATCACAAACAGTTTGGAGATTTCTGTTCATTTCATATGGTGATGAGTTGTACAAGTTTTACAGAATAAACTACACTTGGCAACTGAGGCTTTTTATGTACTTTTTAATAAAAGAAATTATAGACCACAGGTTTTCAGTTTCGTGTCTATCATTTCTTTCTATATGACAACCTTAACTGCTCTTCTTTATAATGTAGACCTTAACATACTAGTAGTTTTATAGCTGATAATGGGATTTTATTCTGGTCATTATGATACTGTTCTCTATTTCCCCCCCTCAGCAACTATTTTTTAAATATTTTTACTTTTATAAACAATTTATTTTAATTGACAAATTTTAATTACACATTTTTACCTTATATACAATCTTGTGTTTTAAAAAATATGTATGTTGTATCATAATCAAGTAAGAGTAGTTAACAATGATTCTTTTCATTTATTTATTTATCTATTTATTTATTATAATTTATCAATATACAATGTAGTTGATTTTTGTGTGGAAAGGAGGAAGGAGGATTCTATTCTCTTACACAGCACAGTGTTCACAGGGTTCACAGCCACATTCCCTGGCACAGAATAGTAACGAAATTTTGCCTATCAAACATATGTTAAAGATTTAATCTACACAGAAAGAAAAATTAGCATAAAACTATTGACAGTATGTTCTTCAACTCAGAGATGACCTTATATATGTACAATTTCCAATCATTTGTTGAATTTAAAATCATACATTTTCTATGGAATATTTGTTTTTGATGATATGCATCTACTCATGGAAATGTGGAAACTTTGTGTGAAGGGGTTTATTCAGTGGAGTGAGGATTTGGTTCCATGTTCCGTATTATTCCCTGCATCATGTTTATCTACCTTTTTCTTGTTTGTTTTTTTTCCAGGTTTATGAACATTTAACTGATATAGAAAAACTGAGTATAGTTAATATACACAACATGGTGTGTTTAAACCTGTGTACACATTGATGTTACCATCAGCACAATCAAGGTAATAAACGTCCGTCACCTTCAACAGTTCTCTGGTGTCTCTCTGTGTCATTTTTTAATTGACAGATAATATTGTGTGAGTTTATCTTGTACAACATCATGTTTTGAAGTATATATACATGGTGATATGATTAAATCGAGCTAATTAACAAATGCATTATCTCACCTAGTTATCATTTTGGGGCAAGAACTCAACATCGATTCTCTTTGCATTTTAAAAGAATATAATATATTTTTATAAACTATGTTCACTCTACTGTACCCTAGATTTCTTGAAGTTATTCCTCCTATCTCACTGTAATTATGTATCCTTTGCCAACATCTCTCCAACTTCACCCCACTCTCCAACCACTCCAGCCTTTGGAAACCATCATTCTATTCTCTACTTCTATGAGCTCAACTTTTATGATTCCACAAATGAGACCATGTGGTATTTGTCTTTCTGTGCTTGCATTATTTTACTTAGCATAATGTCCTCTAGGGTCATCTGTATTGTTACAAATGACAGGATTTCCACTTTTTAAAAAAAGTGAATATAATGCTATTCAGTGATCTTGGTTTTTCCTTAAAAATACCCAATGTAGTCTACATATATGACTCCTTCTATTACCCTAAACAAAATATCTCCCCCTTTAAAATTTTTTGTTATGTACATGAATATCCTGGTAAGTGAACAATATATATATATACTTGATCATAAATTTTATTTTGCCTTTTATGTTCTAAATGCTCTTCAATGCTCCTGAGCAGTGGGTGACTCACTCAAGAGTTTGAATCCTACCAAGTCAGGCCTGTAGGGATGATGACTTCTGAATTGCAGGAATGACTTTTTGGTGGACAAACATACATGTTCTTCCAATGTTTCCCAACTACCTGGAATGGAATTTCATTGATTGTCACATTTTAATATAATTATCTAAAATACATGTAAATAACCTGGTAATCATGAATGTTCCTTCAAATACATGTAGCAGATTATTCTGAATGTCCTCAGTTCTGTTTGCATGATTATAGCATCAGGAAGCTATTGCTGCATAACAAGCCACCCCAAAATAAATAGTTTAAAGTGATTTTTTTTCTTTTGTATCATATAGGAGTCTATGTTGTGAACGTTTATTGGTCTCCTCTGGTCTCCTCATGAGTCTGTAGTCAGACACAAGTCATCTGGAGGTGCTCTGCTAATCTTGGTTGGGTTCTCTCAAGATGTATCCATGTGGTCATGGACATGTGATGAGCAAGGTCTCTATGTAGAACCTTATGCAAAATTTAACTCCAGAAGGTCCTTGATTTTCTCTCAGTCACGTTCTTCCTCATCCTCACTCTGCTCCCCTTTCTCTTTCCAAGTCTCAATTTCCAGGTCTTCAATTTCACCAGCAGGAGCTTTCTTCAAATCTGATCTGTGATCTGTCTTGCCATTCCCATCCTTCTGTCATTTTCTACTATTTCACTAGAATTAAAAGCATTGAAGAGAATCTGAGCGAGATATCAGACAACCTTAAGCACTCAAATATCTGAGTCATGGGTATTCCAGAAGGGGAGGGAAAAGGAGATTGCATTGAAAACACATTCAACAAAAGAGTGGCAGAAAACTTCCCAGGTATTAGAAAAGACACAGATCTTCAGATTCAGGAAGCTCAAAGATCCCCAAACATATTCAACCCAAAAAGGTCTTCTCCAAGATATGTTATAGGCAAATAGGCAAAACTCAAAGACAAAGAGAGAATCTTAAAAGCTGCAATACAAAAGAGTCAAATCACCTATAAGGGAGTCCCAATCAGACTAACATCAGACTTTTCATCACAAACCTTAAAAGCCAGAAAGGAATGGGATGATACATTCAAAATACTAAAAGACATAGATTACCAGCCAAGAATACTCTATGCTGCAAGGCTATCCTTCAAAATGAAGGGCAAATAGTATATTTCTCAGACAATCAAAAACTGCAGGAGTTCACTACCACACAACCACCCTTCAAGAAATTCTCAAGGGAGTACTGGGTTTGGTACCTGAAAAACAACTACCACTGCCATAAAAACCGAAGAAAAATCAAAACCCACTAGAATAATAAAAATGGCATCCATGAAGAGAAAACAAATGAACACAAAGGCTATCTACAACCAAAGGAATCAACAAATACAGAAAAGAAACAGTAAATCAGAAAGAAAGGAACAAAAGACACCTAAGACATCCAAACAAAAATCAATAAAATGCTAAGATTAAATCAACACTTTTCAATAACTAGTCTTAATGTAAAAGGCTTAAATTCCCCAATTGAAAGACAAAGACTGGCTGACTGGATTAAAAAGGAGGACCCAACTATATGCTTCTTTCAAGAGACCGACCTCACCCATAAAGATTCACATAGACTAAGAGTGAAAGGATGGAAAAAAATTTACCATGCAAACAGAAGTGAAAAATGAGCTGCAGTAGCTATTCTTATATCTTATAAAATAGACTTTAAATGAAAAACCATGAAAAGAGATAATGAGGGCCACTACATAATGATAAAAGGATTGATCCATCAAGAAGACATAACAATCATAAATATGTACGCACCCAATGTTGGAGCAGTCAGATTTATAAAGCAAACTCTATTAGGAAGAAATAGACACTAATACCGTAATAGCAGGGGACCTGAACATTCCACTATCAATATTGGACAGATCATCTAGGCAAAGAATCAGCAGAGAAACACAATATCTAAACAACATACTAGACCAATTGGACTTGGCAGATATCTACAAAACATTCTATCCAACAACCTCAGAATATTCATTCTTCTCATCAGCCCATGCATAATTATCTAGGATAGATCACATATTAGGTCACAAATCAAGTCGCAACATATTCAAAAAAATTAGAATTATCCCATGTATTTTTTCAGACCACAATGGATTAAAATTAGAAATCAATAACAAAAGAAATTCTAGAAACTATACAAACACATGGAAATTAAACAGCATTCTACTTAATTACATATAGGTCCAAGAAGAAATCAAACAGGAAATCAAATATTTATTGAAACTAATGAAAGTCATGATACATCATACCAAATCCTGTGGGATACTGCAAAAGCAATACTAAGCAGGAAATTTATCCCATTAAATGCTTACTTCAGAAGAACGGAAAGATGTCAAATGAACAACCTAACATTTCACCTTAAAGAACTAAAAAACAAGAACAATCCAAACCCAAAGTTAGCAGATGGAAAGACATTATTAAGATCAGAGCAGAAGTTCATGAAATTGTAAACCGAAAAACCATACAAAAGGATCAACGAATCAAAAAGTTGGTTTTTTGAAAAGATAAATACAATTGACAAACCTTTAGCATGGCTAACTAAAAAAAAAGAAGAGAGAAGATCCAAATAAAAAAAATTAGAAATGGAAAAGTTGATATTACAACTGATGTATCTGAAATACAAGGAAACATTCGAGACTACTACAAACAACTATACACCAACAAATTTGAAAATCTGGAGGAAATGGATAAATTTCAGGATACACACAGGCTACCAAAACTGAGCCAAGAAGATGTAGAAAATCTGAACAGACCAATAACAATAGAGGACATTGAAGCTGTGCTCAGAAGGCTCCCAACAAAGAAAAGCACAGTATGAGATGGATTTACAGCAGAATTTTACCAAACATTCAAAGGGGAATTGACACCAATTCTTTACAAACTATTCCAAAAGATTGGAATAGAATTACAGAAGTAATTCTCCCAAACTCATTCTATGACGCAAACATCATCCTGATACCAAAACCAGGTAAAGATACAACTGAAAAAGAAAACTATAGGCCGATATCCTTGATGAATATAGATGTAAAAATCCTCCATAAAGTACTAGTTAACAGAATACAGCAACACATATGGAAAATTATTCACCATGATCAAGTGGGATTCATCCCAGGGATGCAATGTTTCTTCAACATATGCAAATCAACAAATGTGATACACCATATTAATAAAATCAAACACAATGACCATATGGTCTTCTCTACAGATGCTGAAAAAGCATTTGATAAAATTCAACATTCATTCATGACAAACATTCTCTATAAGTTAGGTATAGATGGAAAGTATCTCAACATAATTAAAGCCATATATGATAAACCCACTGCCAATATAATCCTGAGTGGGGAAAAGCTGAAAGCTTTTCCTTTAAGAACAGGAACTAGACAAGGATGCCTACTCTCACCACTCCTATTCAACATAGTGTTGGAAGTACTAGCCAGAGCAATCAGAGAAGAGAAGGAAATAAAGGGCATCCAGATTGGAAAAGATGAAGTCAAACTGTCCCTGTTTGTAGATGACATGATCCTGTATATCGAACAGCCTAAAGCCTCTACAAAAAAACTGTTGGAATTGATAAATGATTTCAGCACAGTAGCAGGATACAAAATCAACACACAAAAATCAGTAGCATTTCTAATCTCCAACAGAGAACATGCAGAAAGAGAAATCAAGACAGCTTGCCCATTTACAATAGCCACCAAAATAATAAAATACTTAGGAATTGAGTTACCCAAGGATGTGAAATATCTCTATAATAAGAACTACAAACCACTGCTGAGAGAAATTAGAGAGGATACAAGAGGATGGAAAGATATCCCATGCTCTCGGATTGGAAGAATCAACATAGTGAAAATGTCCACACTACCCAAAGTGGTATACAAATTCAATGCAATCCCCATCGAAATTCCAATGACATTTTTCTCAGTAATGGAAAAAACTATCTAGACATTTATATGGAATAATACAAGACCATTCATAGCCAGAGAAATTCGGAGCAAAAAAAATAGAGCTAGAGGCATAACAGAACCTGTCTTTAAGCTATACTATGGGTTATAATAACAAAAACAGCATTGTACTGGCATAAAAACAGACACACTGACCAATGGAATAGAATAGAGAATCCAGACATCAAGCCACACACCTACAGCCATCTGATCTTTGACAAAGGCACTAAGCCTATACACTGGGGAAGAGACTGCCTCTTCAGCAAATGGTGCTGGGAGAACTGGATATGAATTTGCATGAGTATGAAATTAGACCTGTACCTCTCACCATATATGAAAATCCACTGAAAATGGATTAAAGAATTAAATATATACCCTGAAGCAATAAATCTTCTCAAAGAAAACATAGGAGAAACACTTCAGGAAGTAGGGCTGGGCCCAGACTTCATGAATGCTACCCCCAAAGTACAGGCAACCAAAGGAAAAATAAACAAATGGGATTTTATCACACTAAAAAGCTTCTGCACAGGCAAAGAAACAATTTACAGTGCTAAAAGTCAACCAACAGAGTCGGAGAAAGTATTTGCTAAATATTCATGTGACAAGGGATTAAGATCCAGAATATACAAGGAACCAAAACAACTTTACAAGAAAAAAACAAGTAACCCAATTAAAAAATTGGGCAAAAGAGCTAAATGGGCATTTCTCAAAGGAAGATATACAAATGGCCAACAGACACATGAAAAAAAATGCTCAACATCACTCAGCATTTGTGAAATGCAAATCCAAACCACACTGAGATACCATCTCACCCCAGTTAAGTTGGTGAATATCCAAAAGACTGTGAATGATAAATGCTGCTCATGTTGTGGAGAAAAAGGAAATCTCATCCATTATTGGTGGGACTGCAAAATGGTGCAGCCTCTATGGAAAATGTTATGGAGGTTCCTCAAACAATTGCAGATAGATCTACCATATGACCCAGCTATCCCACTGCTGGGAAAATACCCTGAGGAATGGAAACCCTCAAGTCAAACATATACCTGTTCTCCAATGTTCCTTGCAGCACTATTTACAATAGCTAAGAGTTCAAACGAGCTCAAATGTCCATCATCAGATGAGTGCATATGGAAAATGTGGTGTATCTACACAATGGAATATGACTCTGCTCTAAAAAAGAATGAAATATTGCCATTTGCAGCAATATGGATGAACCTAGAGAGAATTATATCAAGTGAAACAAGTCAGGCACAGAAAGGGAAATATCACATATTCTCACTTACTCGTGGGAGCTAAAAATAAATAAATAAATACACAAACAACCTGGGGCGGCAAATGGAAGAGGACATAACAATTACAATTCCTTGAAGTTTTAGAACAAGCAAACAGAAAGGAGATTGTTCAGAGTGAGGGGGGAGTGGGAAGAGGGAGGGAGTTTTCGGTAATGGGCCAGAATGATCAACTACATTGTGTATTGACAAAATAAAATAAAATTAAAAACAAACAAACAAACAACCTAAAAATCTCTTTGAAAAGCTTATTGGAAAAAAAAAGAAAGAAAAAGATCCCCCTAGACATGTTATATTTAAATTTTCAAAGCTCAGAGACAAAGAGTGAATTCTACAAGCTGCAAAAGAAAAGGGAGCAGTCACTTATAGGGGAACCCCTATCAAATTAACAGCAAACTTCTCAACTGAAACACTACAGACCAGAAGAAAGTGGAATGATATATTCAAAATGGCAAAAGAAAAAAAATTGCCAGTCAAGAATTCTTTATCCAGGAAGGCTCTCCTTCAGAAGTGAGGGAGAAATAGCATATTTCCTAGAGAAGCAAAAGTTTGGGTAGTTCACCACCAAATGAACATCCCTGCAAGAAATTCTAAAGGGAGTCATTCAACTGGAATCTGAATAAAGATGACCACTATTACAAACACACAAGAAAGAGCAACACCCACCACTAAAAAAAAAAAAAAATGCCAGCAATAAAGAGAAAGAAGCTAAATCATCCCACCTTAAATTTCCAAATAATATTGAAGAAGAGAAATAAAAGGGGAAATAATGATCAAAAGATATTTAAACCATAAAAAATTTTATCTAGGAATTATTCTATACTAATATGATATATTCACAGTTAAATAGTATTCCAATGGAAAATCTACAATTTATCATCAGATAAATGTTGATGAAACTTAGGTAATTTTCCCATTTTTTTGCTGTTAAAAATTGTACTACAACTAAGAACAATCATAATGTTACCTGTCTCTAAGACTGTGGCTGTTTTTTTTTCAATGATTTAAAAAAAATTTTTTTTATTTGGTCAATATACAGTATGGTTGATTATTGTAGCCCATTAATGAAATTCTGCCATTCACAGCAACATGGATGAGCTTGGAGAAAATTATGTTAAGTGAAATAATCCAAGCACAGAAAAAGAAATATCACATGTCTTCACTCATAAGTGGGAGCAAAGGAAGGATGGAAGGAAGGAAGGAAGGAAGGAAGGAAGGAAGGAAGGAAGGACAGACCACAACAATAATACATTGAACTTTCAGAAGGAAAGAACAGAACTATGATTACTAGAGGTGGTCAACGGGGTTAAGGAGAAATTGGGTAATGAACAGAAAGAATAATTATGATTTGTAATGATGAACATGCTAATAATACTAATTTGATTATCATATATTGTACACAAATACTGGTAGTCAACTCTGTACTGCATGAATATGTATAATCAATTATGTTTCAATTAAAAAAGAAAAAATAAAACAAAAATAAATAAATGAATAAATAAAGATATTTAAACCATCTAAACAAGAAGTAATTAAATGACAGGAATTAAGGAACACATACTCTAAATGTGAATGGGATAAACTCCCATTTGGGTTTAAAAAGAATAGCTACTTCTGCTGGTTTTGGTTTCCATTTGCATGGTGTATATTTTTCCATTCCTTCACTTTTAGTTTATGTGTCTTTACAGGCAAGGTGTGTCTCTTGAGGACAGCAAATACATGGATCTACCATTTTCATCTAATTAGATAGTCTGTGTCTTTTGAATGGGGAGTTTATCCCATTCACATTTAGAGTGTGTACTCCTTAATTCCTGTCATTTCATTGCTTCTTGTTTAGATGGTTTCGTTATAACAATATATTAAATGTAAAAAAAAAAACTTAAAAGTTATACAAAATTAGATATAGTTGTCTGTTAGACAACTCTGGAAGATTTTTCTCTCTATATGACAAGTGGAAAACAAACTTAATAGCTGTAACAAACTTGATGTTATTAGGACAACTTGTTCGCTTCACTGAGCCATTATTGAGAATGTCAGGAAGTAGGATAGATTCCGTTATCTATAAATAGCATTTTGTGTTACTATTAAGAAATTTCAAAAGGAAGCATATGTTTTAACCACAAGACCTTTGAGTCTTGATCATGAAAAAAAGAAGGGGGAACATTTTACTGACATATCCCAGCATTACAATTTAGTTCTGTGCTTCCTCAAAAATGCATCATCATCTAGGGTCCAGATGTTTTCCCCAAAATAAATGCAATCAATCACAACACAAACAAACAAACAAACAAAAAAAGAAGTAGCTATTCTTATATTAGACCAAAGAGACTTTAAACCAAAAAACATAAAAAGAGACCAAGAAGGACACTATATAATGACAAAGGGATCTATCCAGCCAGAAGACATAACAATCATACACATGTTTGCACCCAATACTGGGGCACCCAGATAAATAAAGCAAATACTCTTACACCCAAAGAAAGAAATAGGACCTAATGCATTAACAGTGAGTTATCTGAACACCATTCTCCCAGTGTGGGACAGATCTTCCAGGCAAATAGTAAACAAAGAGACACATTATTTAATCTACACCATAGACCAACTGGACTTGGCATATATATACAGAACACTTCACCAGACAGCAAAAAATATACTTTCTTCTCATCAGCTCATGGGACATTCTCCAGGATAGATTACATAATAGGTCACAAATATAGTCTGAGGAAATTTTAAACAATGGAAATCTTTCCAAGTATCTTTTCAGACCACAATGGACTAAAATTGGAAATAAATAATAAGCAAAACTTGGGAAACTATACAAATACATGGAAACTAAATAATAGGCTCCTGAATGACCTTTGGGTCCAAGATGAAATTAAAAAGGAAATCAAAAAATTTCTAGAAACTAATGAAAATAAAGATAAATCATACCCAAACCAGTGGGATACTGTAAAAGCATTACTAAGAGGCAAATTAATTGCAATAAATGCTTACATAAAAGGAATGGAAGGGCTTTAAATAAACAACCTAATACTGAGTCAAAGAACTTGAAAAATGACAACAATCCTAACAAGGGTAGCAGACAGAAAGAAATAATTAAGATCTGAGCAGAAGTAAATGAAATAGAGATACCCCCCCCCCCCCAAAAATGAAAAAATCAACAAAACAAAAAGCTGGTTTTTTGAGAAGATAAATAAAACAGACAAACCATTAGCTAGGTTAACAAAAAAAAAAAAAAAAAAAAAAAAAAAATAAGGATCCAAACAACAAAAATCAGAAATAAAAAGGAATTACAACCAATCCCACAGAATTACACAGAATCATTGAAGACTATTATAAACAACTCTATGACAACAAATATGAAAGTCTAGAAGACATGGATAAGTTTCTAGACACATACATACTACCCAGACTGAATCAAGAAGAGATAGAAAACTTGAACAGACAATTAACAAGCAAGCAGATTGAAGCGGTAATTAGCAATCTTCTAACAAAGAAGTCTGGGTCCCAATGGCTTACACCTAAATTCTATCAGACTTTTAAACAAGAATTAATACCAATTCTCCTCAAACTGTTCCAAGCAATTGAAACAGAAGCTATTCTCCCAGCTCATTCTATGAGGCCAACATAATTCTGATACCGAAACCAGATAAAGACACAGCAAAAAAAGAAAATATATGTCAATATCTTGATGAACCTAGATGCTAAAATCTTCAACAAAATATTAGCAACCATAATACAGCAATGTATTAAAAATATATACACTATAATCAAGTGGGATTCATCACAGGGATGCAAGGATGGTTCTACATACAAAAGTAAATAAATGTGATATATTCTATCAACAATCCAAGGACAAAGTCCACTTGATTATCTAATAGATACTGTAAAACCATTTGAAAAATTCAACATCCTTTCATGATAAAGACTTTCAACAAATTAGGTACAGAAGGAAAATATCCCAACACAATAAAGGTCATTTATGACAAGCCCACCACCAGTATCATTCTGAATGGGGAAAAATTGAAGACCTTTCCCTTAAGAACAGGAACCAGCCAAGTATGCCCACTCTCAATACTTCTATTTAATATAGTACTGGGGGTACTAGCCAGAGCAAACAGACAAGAAAAAGAAATAAAGGGAATCCAGGTGGGAAAATACTAAGTCAAACTTTCCGTATTTGCAGATGACATGATACTATATAAAGAAAAACCTAAAGACTATCAAAAAAAACACCTAGAGCTGGTTAATAACTTCAGTAACATTGCAGGATACAAAATAAATGCCCCCAAATCAGTTGCATTTATATACACAAACAACGAAGTAACAGAAAGAGAGATAAAGAAAGTAAGACCATTTACAATTGTTGTGAAAAAAATAAAGTACCTAGGGATTGATTTAAGCAAGGAGGTGAAAGACCTCTACAATGAGAACCACAAACCACTTCTGAAAGAAATTAAAGAAGACAAAAAAGACGGAAAGATATTCCATGCTCTTGGGTTGGAAGAATTAGCATTGTGAAAATGTCTATACTCCCCAAAGCTATCTACAGATTCAATGCAATCCTCATCAAAATACCAATGACATTCTTCACAGAAATGGAAAAATCAGTTTTACCTTTCATATGTAACGACAAAAGACCCTAAATCGCCAAAGCAGCACTCAGCAAAACAAATAAAGAAGGAGGGATGACACTATATAAATTCAAAATATACTACAAAGCTATTGTAAAGAAAACAGCATGGTTCTGCCATAAAAATAAAAATTCGGACCAGTGGAGTAGAATGGAGAACCCTGAAATCACTCCTCAGGCTTACAACCATCTGATATTGGACAAAGGCAACATAAATCTACATTGGGGAGAAGACTGCCTCTTCAATAAGTGGTGCTGGGAAAACTGGATATCAATGTGCAGGAGAATGAAACTAGATAAGCATCTGTCAGCATACACTAGAATCAAATCAAAATGGATTAAAGACTTCTGTATAAGACTTGAAATTGTAAAATTAGTAAGGGAAAGTATAGGTGAAACACATCAGCAACTAGGTCTCGGCAAAGGCATTATCAACATGAGCCTGAAAGCACAAGCGGCAAAAGAAAATATGAACAAATGGACTATATCAAACTAAAAAGCTCTGCACAGCCAAGGAAACAATCAACAGAGAGAAATGAAAACCTACAGAGAGGGAGAAAATTTTTGCTAACTATGCATCTGACAAGGGATTAATATCCAGAATATACATAAATCTCAGGCAATTACACAGTAAAAAAAAAAAAAAAAAACAAAACCAAACAAACCCAAATAACCCAATTAAAAACTGGGCAAAGGAGTTGAATAGACATTTTTCAAAGGAAGACATAGAAATGGCCAGCAGGTACATGAAAAAATGCTCAACACCACTAGTCATCAGGGAAATGCAAATTAAAAGTACATTGAGATACCACCTCACCACAGTTAGATTGGCTATAATCAAAAAGACTGAATAACAAATGCTGGCAAGGGTGTGGAGAGAAGGGAACACTCCTGCACTGTTGGTGGGACTGTAAATTAGTACAACCACCATGGAAAACAGTATGGAGGTTTTTCAAACAACTGCAGACAGAGCTTTCATATGATCCAGCAATCCCTCTTCTGGGGATATACAGAGAAGAATGGAAATCATCATGTTGAAGGGGTACCAGCACTCCCATGTTCATCACAGCTCTCTTTACAATAGCCAAGACATGGAACCAACCTAAATGTCCATCGATGGATGATTGTATAAGGAAACTGTGGTATATATACACCATGGAATACTACTCTTCCATAAAAAGAGAATAAAATACTCCGATTTACAACAACATGGATGAGCCTGGAGAACCTTATGTTGAGTTAAATAAACAAAGCACAAGGGATAAATACCATATGTACTCACTTATATGTGGGAGCTAAGAGAGAAAGAAAGAAGGGAAGAAGGACCACAGTAGGCATTGGTCTTGCAGAGGGAGAGAACATTCCTCGGGCTACAAAGTGGAGTGGGGCAGATGGGGTGACACGGGGAGGGAGGTGGGGATAATTAGTTTGGGGACACAGGGTACAAAAGCAATTTCTGGTGGAGGGTATGCTGCCAGTATGAATCTGGCCCTCACATCATGCCATGATTTATGACAATCAACATTGTATCTCATGATATTTATAAATACATAAATAAATTTTAAAATCATAAAATTTTGGCTCTGACCACCACCTCTCCATTCCCCTTCTCCACATCCCCTCAATAGTCTCTCATAACCACTGTTCTACTCTCTACTTCTCTATGATATCAATTATTTTAGCTTCCACATATGAGTGAAAACATGAGGTATTTCTCTTTCTGAGCATGGCTTATTTAACTTAAGAAAATCTTTTCCAAGCTCATCCATGTTGCTGCAAGTAACAGAATTTCATTCTCTTTTATGACTGAGTGGTATTCCATTGTGTATATATATCCCACATTCTTTATTCAATCATCTGTTGATGGACATTTAGGTTAGTCCAAATCTTGGCTATTGTGAGTAGAGCTGTGATGACATTCAGGATGCAGATATCCCTTCAACATGTTGATTTCCATTCCTTTGGATATATACCCAATATTGGGGTTACTGGACTGTCCCCGAATTAGATTAATGCACACTGTGTAAGTGCATCCAAATATCACAGTATGCTCAATAAATACATACAATTAGTATGAGTCAGTTATGAAAATAAATTAAAGAGAAAAAAATTCAGAGACAAAGTAGATAAGAGGTCACCAGAAACTGGGGAGAGGAATAATGTGAAGTTATTGTTTAATGGGTACAGGGTTTATGTTTAGAATGTGAAAAAAAATATTGGAAACATTTGGAGGTAGTTGTTCCACAATATGATGAATGTAATTAATTCCATGCAAGTGTAAATCTAAAGATTCTTAAAATGACAATCTTTATGTTATATATATTTTACTACAATAAAAATCAATGGGAAGATGAGCTAAATAGACATTTCTCAAAAGGAGACAAACAAATGTCTTACAGGTATATGAAAAAAATTCTAATCATCATTGAAATACAAATCAAAATCACATGGAGATATCATCTCACTCTGTTTAGAATGACTATTATCAAAAAGACAGAATATAACAAACAGTGGTGAGGATGCTGAGAAAGAAGAACTCATACAGTTTTGGTGGGAATACAAATTAGTATAGACATTATGGAAAATTAAATGGAGGTTTTTCAAAATAACTACAGATAGAACTAACATGTAATCCAACAATCCCACTCGTGGGCATGAATCTGAAGGAACGGAAATCATCATGTTGAATGGATACCTGCACTCCCATGTTTATTGCAGCTGTATTCACAATAGCCAAGATATTCTAAATATACATCAATGGGTGATTGGATAAAGAAATGTGGTCTATATACACAATGGAATACTACTCAGCCATAAACAAGAATGAAATTCTGCCACTTGCAGCAACATGGATGAGTTTGGAGAGGATTATGTTAAGTGAAATAAGACTTGATGATAAAGAAAAACATTCCATGTCTCACTCATATGTGGGAGTAAAAAAATTTAATCATATGCAAGTAGAGAGTAGAATAGTGTTTATACAGACTGGCAAGGGGGGTGAAGGAGGAATAGAGAGAGGGTGGTCAATGGATACAAAATTGCAGGTAGGAAGAATGAGGTCTAGTGTTCTCTACCAAGGTAGGGAGAATACAGTTAACAATTTATTGTATAATTTCAAACAGGCATCGGAGAGGAATCTGAATGTTGCCAACACAAAGAAATAACAAATCACTGACTTGATGGAAATGATAGTTACTCTGACAGGATCATTGCACACTGTGTAAATGTACCAACATATCACATTGCATTCCAAAAATTTATATGGTTATCACGGGTCATTGAAGAAAAAATAAATAAATAAATACAGAGACAGTAGTAGACTAGAGGCTGCCAAGGCTGGGGGTGTGTGGGGAAGTGCAAACAATGAGAAGTTAATGCTTGATTTGCTCAGAGTTTATGTTTAGGATGATGATGGAAAAGTTTAAAAATAGAGGTGATGGTTACACAGCATTGTGAATGTAACTAATTCCAGGGATTTATAAGTCTAAAATGGTTAAAAGGGCAAATCTTATGTTATATATATTTTACCACAATTCAAAAATGAAAGAAATATAGTTCTTTCATTGCTTTTCTCTTATGAATCAGCACCCTCTTTATGTCCTTATTTCTCAGACTGTAGATGAAGGGGTTCAGCATGGGTGTGACCACAGTGTACATCACTGAGGCTGTTGCAACTGAGTGAGAGTTGTGTGAAGCAGCAGAACTAAGGTACACTCCTAGGCCTGTTCCATAAAATAAGGAGACAACTGAGAGGTGAGATGCACTGGTGGAAAATGCTTTATATTTCCCCTCAGCTGTTGAGATTCCATGTATGGCAGAGACTATCTTAGAATAAGACTAGAGGATCCCACAGAGGGATCCAATGCCCAGAAGGCCTGCTGCAAAATACATCACCAGGTCATTAAGAAAGGTGTCAGAACAGGCATGATGGACCACCTGATTAAGCTCACTGAAAAAGTGGGGGATTTCCAAGTCTGTACAGAAGGAAAGCTGCAGCACCATTAAGCTCTGTAAGAGGGAATGCAGGATGCTCATGATCCAGGACACCAGAACCAGCAACACACAAAACCCAGGGTTCATGATGAACGTGTAGTTCAGGGGGTGACAGATGGCCACAAATTGGTCATAGGCCATCACAGTAAGGAGAAAGCCTTCCAACCCTATAAAGAGTATGAAAAAGTACATCTGTGTTATGCAGCCTTCATAGGTTATGTTCTTGTTGTGTGTCTGTATATTCACCAGCATCTTTGGGACAGTGGTGGAGGTGAAACAGATGTCAGCAAAGGACAGGTCGGAGAGGAAGAAGTACATGGGTATGTGCAGGTGGGAGTCTGAGATTGTGGCTAAGATAATAAGCAGGTTTCCAAGCACAGTGATCAGGTACATGATGTTTTTAGCTCCCTTGCCAAAGGGATACCTACAGTCCCATGTTTATTCTCAGTTTTTTTGATGATGGCCAGTGTAACTGGGTGAGATGATACTTCACTGTGGTTTTGATTTGTATTTCTGTGATGTTGAGCATGTTTTCAAGTACTTGTTGGCCATCTATATGCCTTCCTTCAAAAAATGTGTGTTAAGCTCCTTTGCTCATTTTTTAATTAGGTTGTTTCATTTTATTTATCTATTTATTTTTTACTATGCAGTTGTTTGAGTTCCTTGTAGATTCTGAATATCCCTGGTCAGATGCATAGTTTACAAATATTTTCTCCCACTCTGTAGGTTGTCTTTTCAGTCCATTGATTGTTTCCTTTGCTGTGAGAATCTTTTTAGTTTGATATAATCACATTTATTTATTTTTCCTTTTGTTCTTTGTGGTTTTTAGGTCCTTTTTACAAAGTCTTTGTGCAGTAATATTTCCTGAAGTATTCCCCGTATGTTTTCCTTTTGGAGTTTTGTAGTTTTAGGTCTTATTTTAAAGTCTTTAATCCATTCTGAGTTGAATTTGGTATATGGTGAGAGGTGCATGTCTAGTTTCATTGTTATTCATATGGCTGTGCAGTATTCCCAGCACTATTTATTGAAGAGAGAGTTTTTTCCCCAGTGTATGTTCTTGTTGCCTTTATCAAAGATCAGTTGGCTGTAGGTCTGTGGGTTGATTTCTGGGCTCTTGATTCTGCTCCATTTGTCCAAATATCGGTTTTTGTAGCAGTACCATGGTGTTTTGTTTACTATAGCTTTGTTGTATAATTTGAGTCAGGTAGTGTTAGGATTCTGTCTTTACATTTTTTACTCAGGACTGCTGTGGCTATTTGGGTGTTTATTAATTCACATATGTTGAACCATCCTTGCATCTCTGGGATAAATGAATCCCCTGTGATCATGGTGAATGAGGTTTTGGTTTTGTTTTGTTTTCTTGTTGTTGCTGCGCATTTGTATTTATTTGTGGGTTATTTCTTTTGCTTACCCAACAATCCACTACATGACTGTGTCTGTTATAATGCCATTTTATCATCTCATCTCATTGGCTGAGATAATGTGACTATCAGTTTCTGACATCCAAAGATGATAAAAATGTTATTTCACTCTCTTCATTTCTTCAGATTTCCCTAGATTAATCACGATTCTCGATTTGCAAGGAATCATTAAGCATTTTAAAAATGCAACTTTATATATCAGACATTTTGGAATGGGTTTAAGACAAAAAGTATTGGCCTCTACAATGCCTTTACCAGTCAAGCCCACAGTGAGCGACATGAGGCATGAGGAACATTCTAGTTCATCCTCACCGACATCCATAGCTTTGAGGTCTCCTCATTGTATCTCAGTTTGCTAGTAATTTGTTGACAACTTTTGCATCTTTATTCATAGGGGATATTGGCCTGAAGTTTTCTTTCTTTCTTTTTCTTTTACTTTCTTTCTTTTTTTTGGGGGGGGGATTCTTGTCTGATTTTTGGTATCAGCATAGTTCTGGCCTTGCAAAATGAATTTGGAAGTATTCACTATTTTTCAATTTTATGAGAGAGTTTGAGGGGGATTTTTCAGTTTTCAAAAATATGTTTGATACAATTCAGTGGTGAAACCATCAGGTCCTGAGCTTTTCCTTAATGAGAAACATTTTATTCCTGATTCTATGTCTTCACTTGTTGTTGATCTGTTCATATGCTCTATATCTTTGTAATTAAATTCCAGTTAGTATGTGTGTCCAGAAATCAATTAATTTATTCTATTTTATTCAATTGGTGTACAATTGTTCATAACATGCTCTTATGATCCTTTGTATGTCTGTGGTACGTGTTGTAATGTGTGCTTTTTCAATCTCTGATTTTCTTTATTTGAGTCTTTGTTTTTCTTTGTCAGTCTGCATACACATTTGTTCATTTTGTTGATTTTTTCAAAATACCACCTCTTTATTTTTTGATCTCTTCTACTGTTTTTTTAGTGTCTATTTTACTTATTTCTCCTCTTATCTTTATTGTTTCCCTCCATATACTAGTTTTTGCCTTAGTTTGTTCTTGTTTTTCTGGTTTCTTGAGGCGTCAAATTAGGTTATTTATTTGTGATCTTTCTCTTTCTTTCTTTTGTTTTATTTTTTTGATGTAGGTGTTAATTGCTGAAAACTTTACTTTTACAACTGCTTCTACTGTATCCAAGGTTTTGGTATATTATGTTTTCATTTTCATCTGTCTCAAAAATTTAAAAATTTTTTGATAGACATATCATTTATTCAGCAGTGTATTGTTTAATTTTCATCTATTTGTAAATTTTTTGAGGTTTCTCCTGCTATTGATTTCTAGTTACATCACTGTGATCAGAAAAGCTACTTAATATAATTTCAATCTTCTTAAATTTAAGACTTGTTTTGTGGGTTAATATGTGACATTTCACTTGCTCAGCCAAGTGAACAAATCCAGGCTATCTGGCTGTAAAAGTAAATGAAATATGGAAGAGAAGCCAGGTGTCCTAGACAAGATCAGCCAACAGCCAGATGAGACCCCAATAGATGAGAAAGCCCAGCTAAGATCAACAGAGCCTCCCAGGATAACACATAACTGACTACAGAATTATGAGCAGACTAGGACAGCTTAGATAAACTTTCCACCATGCAATAACACTCATTAATAAGGACATTATATTTAACCATTTGCTTTCGGGATGGCTTATTATATACATTAACTACCTGATACAATAACCAGAGTGAGCAGGAATGAGGGAATTATAATAACTTGTTATGTTGTATGTTTGGTCTCCGTTATGATACCTGAAGACAGCAGTCATAATTACTCTGTTACCCAAATTTATTTTAGAAAATTGTATTAAAAAGTGACTAGATTGAACTCCTTTTCCAGACAACCAGGAGATTGGAAAGACATGGATGTTTGTACAGGAAAAATAGCTACCACAAGTCACTTGACTGAACAGAAATTCAAGATCACTTGTGAGGATTAAAGTGAACCCTGAGTATAAATATGATATATGGCATATGATATTGGTACTGTTAACATCATGCATTTAGTAATTATGACAAAGTTTAGAAAAGGAGATGTTGCACTTAGGGCAATGAAAGGATTCATATGTGTAGGCAACACTGGAAGTTTTCAAGTGGAAACTGGAAGATAATTCAATAATAAAATATAAAACAAGCCAACCCATTCTTCACTGCAATGAATAATCCTCTTTATGCATAAAAACCCCTTTTCTTACTTTGAGTGGGTGCACAGAATAAAAATGTAATATTTTTCATAATAGTACAATGTATAATTTAATATTTGTTTTATCATATTTACATTCATTTCTAACTCTAAGGACAATCTAAGACAAACCATTTATTCAAATTTGTCTTTCCATGTAGACTCCACTTAGAGACATGTGGGTTGTAATCTGTGACTTTTCTTTTTTGCCAGTGACTATGTAGGCACTGTGATCACTGTACTGAGTAAGAAACATAATCTTAAAGAAGAGAATACAATCCAAAAAGTTATGAAACAAACTGGTGTGTTAAACTTTACATTACCAGGAAGAGCAGTTTAAGTAGTGATTTACAAAGGAATAAAGGGCACAAGCAGAAAATCTGGTATCAGATTTTCCTCTACTATAAAATTATCTAAATGACCTTAGATGTCAACGTAGTTTGTTTTCTTTTTTCTTTCTTTTTTTTTTTACATAGGAGTACAATAAGTGACTATTTTCTTTAGTAGAGGAAAAGAAAAATTGCACTGTACATGCCATTTGAGAAGAAATTATTCTTAAATAATCTGTGTGGCTCCATGAAATAAATGGGGATTCCAGAGTTAGAATCAACTTGAGAAAATACAAAAATGAACCAATAGAGAAAACTGAGAAGATGGCAGATAGAGCGGTAAGCTTACAAAACTGAGTTACTTAAATTGCAGAAGTTGAAATCAAAGTCACACTAATTCTGGGAAATAGCAGAAAGAAACATTCTATTTGCACAATCTAAGTAGCCTTTTGTCATTTCTGATTCTGGGGTTTTGAGTCACGGACAATTGACCTTTTTCTAGTTTCACTCCCAAGAAATCTCCTCAGAGCCCTCTTTATCTCTTTATTCCTCAGGCTGTAGATGAAAGGGTTGAGCATGGGTGTGACCACAGTGTACATCACTGAGGCTGTAGCACTTGAGTATGAGTTGTGTGTAGCATCAGAACTAAGATACACTCCTAGGCTTGTACCATAGAATAATGAGACTACCGAGAGGTGAGATGCACAGGTGGAAAAAGCTTTGTACTTCCCCTGAGCTGCTGAGATTCCACATATGGAGGAAACTATCTTATAATAAGAGTAAAGGATACCAGCAAGGGGGAAACCACCCAGGAGCACAGATGCAAAATATATCACCACATCATTAAGAAAAGTGTCAGAGCAGGCTTGGTGGACCACCTGATTAACTTCACAGAAAAAGTGGGGGATTTCCAAGTCTGTGCAGAAGGACAGCCGCAACACCATTAAGCTATGTAACAAGGATTGCGTGGCAGTGATAATGTCACAAATCAGTACCAGCAACACACAGAGCTGAAAGTTCATGATGACCATATAGTGCAGTGGGTGACAGATGGCCACAAACTGGTCATATGCCATCACTGCCAGGAGAAACTCATCCAACACTGCAAAAAAACAGAAAAAGTACATCTGGGTGATGCAGCCCGCATAGGTTATGGCTTTGCTCTGTGTCTGTATATTCAGCAGCATCTTTGGGACGGTGGTGGAGGTGAAACAGATGTCCACAAAGGACAGGTTGGAGAGGAAGAAGTACATGGGCGTGTGCAGGTGGGAGTCTGAGATGATGGCCAGGATGATGAGCAGGTTTCCAAACACCGTGATCAGGTACATGGAGAGGAACAGCCAGAATATGAAGGACTGCAGTTCTGGTGTCTCTGAAAATCCCCGAAGAAGAAATTCTGAAATTCGTGTATCATTCCCAGGTCCCATGTGGTGAGTGGACTACCAGAGAAGAGAAAAATACCATAACCAATTTTCAATTTAAAGAACATTACTCACAAACTTGAAATGCTCCAATATATTTTGCAGTCAATCAATTAATTATTATATTTCGTTTATGGATCTCATCCCTTTGAGTGTATTTGTCCTACCTGCCATGCTATGTCTGATTGGGAATTCCTATCCTACTCTTAACCTTTCCCCAAGAAGTCATGTATTCTGCAGTTTTAATGAGCAAATTTTTTTCTTGCATTTCAGTAACATAAATTGAATGCTGACCATGTTTTAGGTACAGTCTAGGTAATGATTGTAGGGTGCTGAGAAACTACAGTCCTTACAATCCAATGATAAGGAAAGAATATGAGCTGATAAAAAAAATCATCACATACACCTTAAGTGGTAATAACTGCTTAGAAGAAAATGAAAGCCTGTAAAGAGGAAAGCATGGATACGGAGAGCTATATTTTATGGAAGTCCAGGCAAGACCGGTAGAAAATGTGACATTTGAACAGAGACATAGAGAAAGAAGGTGGTAGCCTTGGGGATGTCTGGGGAAGTGTTCACCTTGCAGAGGAAATGTCTAGTGCAGAAACCCTGTGGTCATTGTTTGTTTCCTAAAATCAAGGCTCAAAAGGAAGCCAGTGCACTGAGGAGAAGGAGCAAGAGAGAGAGTGATGAGAGATGGTGTTTAGTTATGTTGAAAAATGAGGAGGTCTCGCTGCTGTTGCAACTTGAAGACACTGAGAAACCATCATTCTCATGATGTTATTAGACCTGTGTTAGTGTAGCCTTCCAAGAATGTGGACAGAGCAGCAAATTTCAGTTGGGAAGCTTCCAACAGGCATGTAATCGTGTGGCCACACTTTGATTTGACCATTGGTGTTCTATATTTAAAGAAACATTAAAAATAAATCTCAAAAATAAACAGAAATGAATAAAATGGGCATAAGGAAAAAAAGATCTGATATACTCAGGTGGACCATGAGAGATTTTGATGAAGAAGCTTCCAAGGTTCTGGTCGCATTCCAACCCTGGTGAAATACCCATGATGCCCATAATAAGTAATAAATCAGAAAAAAAAATCCAAAAGAACAAGAAGTGATGTCTTTAAAGCATCAAGACATCTTACCTGTTGAACACTCCAGGAGAAAAAAAAGCAAAGAGACTGGCCCCATGATTCAGAAAAAGACACAAAGTCTAACAAAAGTGGGGGTTAAAAAATGCAATATTATAGGACATTCAAATTACCTTGATTTGATTCACACAGATTATACATATGTATTGAAATATCACTCTGCACACCACAAATATGTATAGAAAATGATTCAATACAAATACTATAAAATAGTAAATCTTTATATGAATTCAAAAGAATATATTCCATACATCAGCAGATGATGACAACTATTTTAAAAAATTGATCTGAAAATAAAAAAGAAACTGGGAGCTGGCCTGCACTGAGTCAGTGTGAACAGCAGCTAGAAATGCTCTCTGACTTGTTTAAAACCACCTCCCTTTTCTCTGTGGAGGTGGGAGTCTGAGACAATGGTCATGATTATGAGCAGGTCACTAGTAAATGTAGCCAGGTCCATGGATAGAAATAGCCCCAAAAGGAGGGACTGCAGGACAATAGTCTTTATAATCACTTGAAATGCTGATAACTGCAGAAAATGAGCATATAATATCTGGACCTAGCATCATATTAGGCAAATTAAAATGGTGATCAAATATAAGAATCTTTGCTCAAATCCAGTACCAGTTTTAAAACGTTAAAAAAAAAATCTTTTTTTTTTTTTACACTCAGCAGTCTGTGACAAAAGTAGAGATGTCACATAGACTGGGTTGGAACTTTAAATGGGTAGCAAAGGGATACTCTTTAATTTTGCTGCCAGAAATGAAAAGTGTTACCACATCTTGAAGAAACAAAATGAAAATAGCTATAAAGCTTAAAAACAAAAATAGCTTAAAAATACAAATAATCTTTAACTCATGGTTTCCCAATCTAGGCACTACTGACATTCTGGGTCAGATCATTCTTAGTGGTGGTTCTGTTTTGTGAACTGTAGGATGTTTAGCAGCATCCCCAGCCTCTAATGTATCCTCCCCTGTGTGACAGACAACAATGTTCCAGATAATGCTCAATGGCTCCTGAGGAACAAAACAACCCCTGGTCAAGAACCTTAGCTTTTACTTAACAATCACAACATATTTTTGTAGCATCAATATAATAGCAAATTAATGAGAAAGAATATAAATGCCATCAAATATGTAAATGACTGGACCACACCATGAGATATCATGCAGCCATTGAAATAATTAATCTGCATTATACTAGTTGATTGGGGGGAAGTCCATAAGGTCTTACTGCATAATAAAGAAAGGGAAAGATAAGGAGCAAAAAAGGACTGCACTAAAACATAAAGAATATTTATGATGGGGAAAGGATTCTATTCATATATTTGTATAAAAGGTGTATGAATATGTACATGTACACAAAATAGCAAGAGAAGTTTTAAAAGAACCTGAGAACTTACGGAATACAAAATGACAGTGTTAATGAAATTAGTGTAAGTAGAGTGTTTTCAGTACCAGTGATGAAACAAAATTGATTAAAAGTCTAAAACAGGAATGGCTGGTTAGCTCAGTTGGTTAGAGAGCAGTGTTATAACACCAAGGTCAAGGGTTCAGATTGTTATACCAGCCAGCTGTCACCCTAAAAAAAGTCTGACTGGTTAGCTCACTTAGTCACTTGGTAAGATCCTGGGTATGATAACACCAAGGTCAAATGTTCAGATCCCTGTAACTGCCAGTTTCCAAAAAAAAAAAAAAAATCTAAAGCAAATATCTAAAAGAATTCTAGAAATGGTAGTAATTTAATGATATCAACCAAGGTTTACTAATTTGATATGAAATTGAATTGTTAAAAATAACAGAAAGTCTTCTAAAATGCAGGGAAGAAGCAATATCTAAAGTTATAATTTGCCATGGCCAAGCAGCAGGCAAGGAGTTTCCCGCACAACTAGGGCTCGAAGCCCTTAGCAGCCCATTCCACTGCCCTAGCAGAAGCCAAGTCAGCATCCCATGACTGCGGGCCCAGCCAGAAGCCCTGGAAAGCACCACAAACACTGTTAATGCACAGCTGGTCCAACACAGGCATTGCCACGGTTACTGCTGCTGCAAGGAAGCCTCACCACCAAATTAGCAGCCAGGACCACCCTCCAAGATGCCCACTGCACACTCAACTGCACTGACACAAAGAGAGTCACCAGCAGAGACTACACAGAGAAGAGGAAGTCTTTCTTCACAAAGCCCACTCCAAGGTAATAGAAGAAAGAGCTGCTGTACCAGATGACCAAACATCCACATAAAGATACTAAAAATATAGACAAGAAAATATGTCACCACCAAAGGAATACAGAAATTTTCAAGTACCAAACCCCATAGAGCAGGAAACACTTTAAATGTCTGAAAAGGAATTTGAACCAGCTATCTGGAGAAAAGTTAAAGAGATAAGAGAAGACTCAATTAGAGAACATGATGAAATGGGGAAACCTATCCAGGACACGAAGAATGAAATTTTCAGAGATTAATACCTTAAAAAAAGAATGTAGCAGAACTCATGGAACTGAAAGATTCACTTGATGAAATAAACAACACAATGGAAAGCTTAAGCAGCAGGTTAGAAAAAGCAGAAGAATTTCTGGTCTTGAAGATAGACTTTTTGAAATAAATCAGGTGGACAGAAAAAGTGTTAGTGTTCCCCTTTTCACCCATCAAATCAAAATTATTTTTTCATGTGTGTACCCAACATGACAGGAGATACAGTGAAATGTATGTCTCATGAACTCCTCTTGCAAGATAGTATTTGCGAGCAATGCACTGGTCTGATGTTTCTAATGAATACAGAAGCATGTTCAAATTACCTCATCTTAAACATTTTAAAAAAATGCCCTCACTTACTGCATATCCCTCCACATCTAATCCTCAACTTTTCTACTCCCTTAAATGCAAAACATCTCCTATATATTCTAATTTTACTGCAACCTCTTCATACCTCCCATTCCTTCTTCAGTCTCATCCAACTGGGCTTCCATTTTCATCATTTAATTGTCAACAATGATCCATGCATTGTGGAGCCTCAAAGACATTTATTTTTTTAACATATTAAATAAATTAATTATAAGTTAGTAAACACAGCAAAAATCAATAAACAAAACACCCCCTCGGCTCTGTGTTGTGCTACTGTTGCTCTCACGTAATCTCAGGTAAATGTTCTCAGCTTTCCTTTTCTGTCAAGCGATTCTTGAATAACTGCTGGGCTGTCAGACTCACGTGTATGGGGTCTCTAAGAGGAAGGTCTCCATGTGGGACTCTGAATTCCTCCCTGAATGGTGAATAATGAAAACTGAAGCTCTGTTCCCTAACAAAACAGCAGTAAGGAGTAAAGCATCAGTCTCTAGCCAGCCTTAGGACTCTAAAGGAACAAACACATCCCCAGCAGCCCAATGTTGTACACTCTATGCGACAGCAGCACTGGAGATACTGACAGCTCCCTAAGTCTGCTCATATGGCACATTTCCCTACTGTTACACCAACACCTGCCTGGGTGCCTGATTTCCCTGTGGGACATTGTCTAAACTGAAAAGAAATTTCCTGATGATTCTCTGCTCCCAAGAGACCAGGTTAGAAGCCCGATGAAACCAGTATTTATTATTCCTTCACTGTAAACTCTCTTGCCTTTGAGAGATTTAATATCCTTACCACCTTCACCCAAAACATAGTTAAATTTTTCTGCAGAATCCAAGATTGAGGGACCTGAATATATTAAGATCCTTGGACCTCAGATTATTGACTTGTGGTGGGGACATAGCTGTTGATATCCTCAAAAAATGGCTATACCTGGGGAGAATTTATACAATATATGCATGTAAAAGACATTAATTCATTTTAGGATAGAAAGGCTAGCTAATACATATACTTAAGTATTGTATACAATATATATACAATACTTACATTACATACTGAAAGAGCACACTGTACCCCACCAATATATACAAATAAATATTAAAAATGAAGAAAATTGCGATTACCTCTTTGACAAGAAAAAGAACACTGTCAATTTGCAGTAAAACCATGAGTAATGACTTAATTACAAAATATCTGTGTACATCTGTTTATACACCATGGACAGACATTAGAATCTTGAATGGATTGTCTCACCAAATTATTTTCAATTTCCTGTCCATCAGGTCATAATTTTAAGAAACTCATTCTTTATTTGCATAAATAGTGCTCAGAATTGGAACTTAGAAAGGGATATTTTAATTTGCGTTTCACCAAGATGTTTGAGTTCTCACGCTCTAGGTCTGTGGTTCTCAACCAGGAGTGACTGTGCCTCAAGTGGACACTTGGGAATGTCTGGAGAAAATTTTGGTTGTCATCAGAGGAGAGGTGCGACTGTCACCTACTGGACTGAAGCCAGGGATGCTGCTCCACATCCCACAATGCACAGGACAGTCCCCACCACAAAGACCTTTCCACCACCAATGTTAACACCTGGGAGGTTGAGAGACTATTCTAGATCAAATGCAATGTGTATATAAATCATTTGGGAATCCTGTTTAAATAAAGATTCTGATTTTACAGTCTAGGGTACGCCAAGAGATTCTGCATTTGGAACTAGCTACTAGTTGATGTGGTCGCTGCTAGTCCTGGTTTGTGAACCACTTTGTCTGGACAATACTTTGTTCCAATGTTGAATCAGGTGCAGGTGTCTTGATGCCTTCTCCACTGTGAATCCCCTCACCCCTAACTCAAGTGTTACTTTAGTTGGTCACATGTTGGAGTCAGTAGCTCAGGTTCTGCATATACAAGTTAACATGTGCCCCTCGATTACTTAAATCTTGGTAGGTAATGAAACGTTTAGACATTTGGTTTATTATGTATAAACTAGGGAAATTCCTTCAACTTCATGGACTTGATGTAAAATGTAAGTAGTATTTTAAAGCTCACAATAAAATCCTGGCACAGAGCAGATGTTCAATCAATAGCAGGTCTTGGGACTATGTTCCTGTTTCACACACTACACTCATTGTGACACTGGAAATGTCTCTTGGGACAGGAAGGGAGTCTAGCACTGCCCTGATTCTGGAAGGCAGTGGTGATCTTCTAGTGGGACCCCTCCCACGGGCCCACACCAGAAGCAGAGTTTTACCAGAGCCACCACTCTGCTCTGTTCTTTAGTTATAGAAACAGCTTCAGACCCCATACAAATGACAATACTAAAAAAGCAAAGATATTTTCAAGGTGTTTTATTTTCTTCACTGTTGGGAATATCTGCAAAACTGCTGTTTCTTGGTGCATCAAATCATGCATCTAAGTCTTCACATCTTCCTTGTTGCAACACCACAGCATGGAATTCATGAGCATTTATTGCCAAAGCTATGAAATTTTCCATGAATGTTTTTTTCCTTGATTGAATTTTTTCCTTCTGTAAATGATTAATTATTTATTAATTGACAAATGTCTGAAATATTTATTGAGTACAACAATTTTTGAAATAAGTTACATCTTTGAATGGATAAATAGAGCTAGTTAACATATTCATTACCTCACATACTTATCATTTTTTTATTGATAACCCTCTCTCTGTTTTTTTTTTTTTTGGTGGCCAGGATTTGGAGTCTGAGCTCTTGAACATGGAGTTATAACACCGTGCTCTTATCAACTGATTTAACCAGGCAGCCCATGTAGTGAGAACTCTAAAAATCTCCCCTCTTAGTAATTTTCAAGGCTATAATACATTGCTGTTCACTACAGTCATGGCCTTAGTTCATGTGTGCAGCTGTGATAGAATACCAGAGACAGAGTAATTTAATAAAAAAATAGAAATTTATTTCTAACTGGCCTGGAAGCTGTGAAGTGCAAGATGGAGGTGCTGGAAGGTTGAATGTTGGTGAGGGCTGCTCTCTGCTTACAAGGTGGCATCTTGTTTCCCCCTCCAGCATGGAGAAATGCTGTGTTCTCTCATTTAAGAAGAGAATCAAGGGAAAGAGAGAACAAATACTGCATCCTCACATGGCAGAAGGGACAGAAGAGCAAGAGGGCCAGATACTGCAAGAAGCATCATTCATAGGAGCCTTAATCCATTCAGGAGGGAAGGCCCCTGATGACCTAATTGCCTTTTAAAGGCCCCAACTCTTACTACATTGTCAGTTAGTTACACCATAAAAATTTTGGAGGCGACCCGTTCAACCCATATCAGTCACCATGTTGCAGTATAGATCTCTTGTACTTATTCTGCCTGTCTAATTGAATTTTCTACTCTTTGACCGACGTATCCCAATCCTCTCCTCCCCTCCCAGCCCCTGGTAACCATCATTCTTCTTTCTGTTTCTCTGTCTTTACCTTCATAGATTCAGCATAGAAGTGAGAGCACTCAGTATTGGTCTTCTGTGCCTGAGTTGTTTCATATAACAATGTCCTCCAGGCTCATCCATGTTCTCACTAATGACAGATTTCCTTTTTCTTTTTCCCTAAGGCTTAATAGTATGCCATGGCGAATGTATACCACCTGTTATTTATCTGTTCATCATTTGATGGACACTTTGATTAACTCCACATTTGGCTATTGTGAATAATGCTGCAGAAAACACAGGAGTGCAGATATCTCTTCACATGCTGATTTCACATCCTGTGGATATATAGCCAGTAGTGGATTACTGGATCATACGGTGATTCTATTTTTAGTTTTCTGATTAAACTTCACACTGTTTTCTATAATGTCTGAATGAATGTACATTCTCATCAACAGTGTACCAGGGTTCCCTTTTTAGTCCTTCTGACAGTTGTGAGGTGATATCTAATTGTGACATCAATTTGACTTTTACTGGCATTTTTCATGTTGACCTTTTTCTTTTCATATACCCATTGGCCATTTGTATGCCTTCCATTAAAAAAAGTCTATTCAATTCCATTGCCCATTTTTTGTTTAATTGAGTTATTTGTTTTCTTGCTTTGATGTGTTTCAGATTCTTATATATTTCATATTTTTTTTTTTACCTTTTAACTTCATCATATGTATAGTTTGCAAATATATCCTCCCACTATGTAGGTTGTCTGTTCACTCTGTTGATTGTTTTCTTCTCTGTGCAGAAGCTTTTTAGTTTGATGTAATGTCATTGTCTACTGTTTTTATGTTGCCTTTGTTTTGGGTTCATATCCATAAAATCATTGCCCAGAACAATGTCATTGAACTTTTTATGTATGTTTTCTTTTATTGATTTTAGAGCTTCAGGTCTTATATTAAAGTCTTTCATCCATTTTGAGTTGATTTTTGTGCATGATCTGAAATGAGGGTCTAATTTCATTCTTCTGCAGGTGGATACCTAGTTTCTCCAGCACTATTTATTGAAGAGATTGTCCTTTACCCATTGTGTGTTCTTAGTACCTTTGTCTAAAATCAGTTCACTGTGTAAATGTGTACATTTATTTCTGGGCTGTCTATTCTATTCAATTTCTTTTTGTGTCTGTTTTATTCCAGTATCATGCTGTTTTGATTACAATAGTGTTTTAGTATATATGTATATATTTTTCAAGATTTAATATTTATTGCTAAATTGCTATTGACATTACATTCAGCCCAGAACAAATAAACTTATTTTGACAAATAATTTATTTTTATTTTAATTTTTTTATTATACCTACAGGTGGGGTACAATGTTGATTTTCACTAATTGTGTAGCACGTATGGTGGTTAGATCAGTATAGTTAGCTTATTCATCATTACAATATGCAATCATTGTTTGTATCTATTGACCAATACCTTATAAGACACCCTTCCTTTCCCAATCCCCTCCCATTTCCCACCTCTAGTTTTGTAAAAGATCAATGTATTATTGTGATTGCTCTTTCCTTCTTTCTCTCTGTTTCTCTTTATTGTTCATTTATTTATGGATTCAGTTCCCAATTATGAGTGAGAATATGTGGTATTTCTCTTTGTGTACCTTGGCTGTTTCACTTAGAGTAATTTTCTCCACACTCACCCATATTGCTGCTAATGTTAGAATTTCATTCTTTTTTATGGCTGAGTAGTATTCCATTGTGTATATATACTGCAATTTCCTTATCAAGTCACCCATCAATGGATTTATGTTGGTTCCACCACCTGGCTATTGTAAATAGAGCTGCATTAAACATGAGATTGCAGGTATCCCTTCAACCTGATGTTTTCCAGACCTCTGGATATATCCCCAGTAGTGGGATTGCTGGATATTATGGAAGTTCTACCTGTAGCTGTTTAAGGAACCTCCATATTTTTCTCCATAATGGCTGTTCTAATTTACAGTCCCCTCCCCCCCCAGGGCAGTGCAGGAGGATTCCTCTCTCTCTCCACATCCTCACCAGCATTTGTTATTCTCTTTATTATAATGGCCAGTCTGATTGTGGTGAGGTGATATCTCAAAGTGTTTTTGATTTGCATTTCCCTGATGATTACTGGTATTGAGCATTTTGTCATATACCTGTTCACCATTTGTATGTCTTCCTTTGAGAAATGTCTATTCACCTCCTTTGCTCATTTTTTAAGGTTGTCTTTTCACTCCACTGATTGATTCTTTTGCTGTGCAGAAGCTTTTTAGTTTAATATAATCTCATTTATTTATTTTGTTTGTTTCTTTTGTTGCCTGTTCTTTTGGGGTATTATTCATAAAGTCACTGCCCAGTCTTAAATCCTGGAGCATTTCTCCTATGTTTCCTTCTAGGAGTTTTAAAGTATCAGCTCTTACTTTAGGTTTCTAATTCATTTCGAGCTGATTTTGGTATATGGTGAGAGGGGCAGATCAAGTTTCATTCTTGCACAAATGGATCTCCAGTTTTCCCAGTAACATTTATTGAAGGGGCACTCTTTTCTCCAATGTATGTTCTTGGTGCCTTCATCAAAGATCAGTTAGTTGTAAATATGTGGGTTGATTGATCACTTTGGGTCATATGGACATTAAAACAATATTAATTCTTCCAATTCATAAACATGAGAGTCTGACTGGGTTCTGTATTCATGAGTCCCTCTGGAGCACAAAGAACAAAGAAATGGTTTCAAACAGCCATACAAGCACATTTGAGAGCTATTTTTCCGTGCCCAGTGCAGAGCAAGCAGATAAAAACACACAGATTACAGTTTTTCCCAGAATGCTGTTTTTTTTTTTTTTTTAAATTTATAATGAACAGGAATTTATTTGACTCAGGATTCCAGAGGTTGGGAAGTGTTGCTTTGCCTCCCACGGATTTGTCACCCCTTTTCCCCTGGGTGACGAAGCCACCAAAGATTACTCAAAGCCCATCTCTTTTGAGCAGTGAGAAGCCCCAGAAAGGGGTCAATATCCCAGGACCCTCAAGTGTGAGGCATCCTTCTATTTGGGAAATTAACCACGAATTGGGGTTCTCTTCCTGCATTTATTCTCCAGCCCAGCAAGTTACAGGAAGAGACATAGTTTTAACAAGTTTAACAATAGAAGCTGGTAACATTCAGTAAAAACAAGTCAGATGACATTCTATTAGGCAATTAAGTGATCCACCAACAAAAGCTTGATTTTAGCAAACATTCCTTCTCCCTCCAGCAGCTCCCCAGTATCTTTACATATCAATCAGTAGCTTGTCTGTCTTTGAGCCAGCAACCTTGATGTGTTACAATTCTTTATATTACAAAAGAGACTTTATAGCCTGGGGAAATTTTCCTGTCCTTTGCAAGGTCAATATATGATACTGCAAGGCTTTGGAAAACCAGGCCCTGTGAAGTAGTACATTTGCTTTATGAATCCTTTGCTTTATGAACAGGGAAGTTCAAGTAGAGGGGACATATCTGCTGAGGGCCTTCTTGCTGTGTCATAACGTGGTGGAAGACATCACATATTAAGATAGCACACACATGAGACAGAGAAAGAGGGAGCTGAACTCCCGTGATAACTAACCACTCCCAGGGTAATGGCATTAATCCATTCATGAGGGTGGAGCCCTCATGATCTAATAACCTCTTAAAGGCCCCACCTTTTAATATTGTTACAATGGCAATGAAGTTTCCATCACATGAACTTTTGGGGAACACACTCAGACCATAGCAAGGTCCTTACAACCTACTATACCTGCTCTGCTACAGCAGTGGTTCTCCACCTTGGCTGCACATTGGAATCACCTGGGAGCTTTAAAAAATACTGATGCTGGAGTCCCAACCCAGACAGCTGGAATGAATTGGTCATGGTGAGGCCTGGGCATTGACATTTCTAAAGCTCCCCTGCTGTGAGAGGGAGAAATAGGTATCTTGGAGCTGGCCCAGTCTCGGGGGCAGGCCCTATGAGAAAGTTTATTGAGGTCCTTTTGAGAAGGCTAAGCTTCCAGAAAGAAGTGGCAAAGGGGAAAGATAGGGATGAGGTGAAGATGTCTCATACTCACCTCCCGCAAGGGGCCTTTCAAGCAAATGGGACCTGTGTTTTCTGCTGGAATGTCTTAGTGGTGGCCCCAAAAGATAACCTGCTGAAGTCCTGTCTGGTCCCAGAATTCTTGGACATTTTCTCACAGGTGGCATTCTTCCCTCCTTCACTTTCTGGCTGCAAAGTTTGCAGCCTCAGCAGCTGGTTGCTACATCCTCCCAACACAGTGGTGCTCCAGCCCAGAGATTTGACAAGGCTGCAAAATCCACCCTTAGTATCAGCAGGGTATAGGTCTTGAGGACATGATGGTTCCCATACATCCGGGATGAACTCTTAGCGAACTCTTAGCGTGGCTCCCGTTGCTGCCTTGGGCTTTTGTTACATGGTTTCAGAGGTTCCTGTTGAAGGTTCAACCACAAAGAATAAATGAGATAATATATGTAAAGTATTTATCACAAAGCCTGACACATATTAAGCAATACCTTTGTCAATATTACTACTTGTTTGAAAAGAAGATTCAAGTACATTTAAAAAGAGGAAGACTACTGTTGTCTTAATTGCCCAGTCCTTAAATAGTTCTGTGATGTGGAATGCTGTTTGACTACATACTTAATGTCCCAACCTTTCTAGCTATTGCCTGAGGTTCAGGCTTCTAATTAGCTGCATCTTGGTATTGATGGGGCAGGCAGGTAGTCATCCTCCATTAATCTGAATGGGTGTGTGGGCATTCCCCGTGCATTTTCCCTTCAGGTCACTCAAGTGATAAAACCAAGTCTCCAGTTTCTCCCTGGAAGAAGTTTGTCTACACATTGTGCTCCAAACTTGTATGGCTATCACTGAAGGGACAGACTTCTAAGCCACCTAGCTCTGGGATCTGATGAGATTCCATATTCATGAGTCCTCTGGGACCACAGAGAAGAGACAGGTGGTTTTAAACAGGTGAGTGAGCATTTCTAGCAGCTCTTCACCCTGACTCAGCCCAGACCATCTCCAAGTTTCTCCCTGAAAGGGGTTAGTCTAAACATCGAGTGTCCCAACATTCTCAGGTACTGCCCAATATTCTGGTTTCTAACTCGCATTCATCTGGGAGCTGAAGGATAGGCAGTCAGTAGTACCTAAGAGCCTGAATGGGTGTGTGGACTCTTCCCATGGCCCTCCGCTCCCCACTTACTCCAGTGAAAAAGAACAAGCCTTGATCTTCTACATTGAAGGATTTGGTGTACACATCTTGTGCCCTGGCTTTATGGCTGCTGCCCAAAGGCCTGGCTTTTAAGTCACATGTTTCTGCCAGCTGACGGGGCCACCATTCAATAGTCTCCCATGGTCTGTAGATGTTTATGCAGCAGTTTTGAATGGCTGGGTAGGATTCCCCATGACTCCTCCTGCTCATTCTTTCGTAAATGGAGCCCAATTACCAGATTTACCCATGAAAAGGTTACACTGCACATCTGGTGTTCCCACTATTCCAGCTGCTGCCTGAGTGTCTAGCTTCTGTCTTGCCTATTTGTGGGAGCTGACAGGTCAGGCAATTACTATTCTTCTGTAAATTTGAATGGCAGATGGGCACTTCTTATAGCTCTTCCACCCAGCTCACCGTAGAGACAGAACAAAGCCTTCAGCTAGTCGGCCTGTCCCTAAGAGCTGCAGGGACTGGGCATTCTCTAGGCTCCTGGGCAACAGAGAGCACAGCAGTAGGTTGAAAGAGTGTATGGTCTGAATGAGCATGTGGACAAAGAGGGAAATAAACTGAAGCTCTCATTTTCTGCATAAGGAAAGTATGAACTGGGCCATACCTCTAGAACCTCAACTTTTCTACCTGGTAATCCTGGGAATGTCCTCTATCTCACCTGACCTGTGGCACTGATAGGATGTGACATGCCCTAATCTCATGGGGGTACTAACAAAAAAGGGAGATATTTGGACATGCACAAAGGATTGAGAGGCACCTAGAGTCTCTGTTGGGTCTGATTGCTGAGCTTCATCACCTACCTAAGGCCAGACTGTCAAGACTGGAGACATGACTGTTTTATTTAAGATGCAGAAATGAACACAGTGAGACAAGTGATATAAAGAAACTGTGAAATGTGTTCCAAACATGACAACATAGATCCCCAGAAATTGACTCCCCTGAAATGGAGATAAGTGGTTTACCTGGCACACTATTCATAAGAATGGTTACAAAGATGCTCACTTTGGTCAGTTGGTCAATGGAATAGAATACAGAGCCTGGAAATAAACCTACACAGTTATGGTCAATTGATTTTTGACAAAGATGCCAACAACACACAATTGGTAAAGAATGTTTCTTCCATAAACGCTGTTTGGACAACAGGATATTTACTTGCAGAGGAAAGAAATTAGGCCCTTATGTCCAACCTGTAACCCTGCCTCTGCCATGTGAACAACTTCAGGCTAGACTGCTGTAGGAGGAAAGGATATGAAGAGCAGAGTCCAGGTGTCCCCACCATGGCCACCCTAGACCAACCGACAGCCAGCAAGCCCCTGATGTGAGAGAACCCAGCCAAGATTAGCAGAGCACAGAGTACCTCCACCTGACTCACAGCTGACCACAGACTCAGAACAGACCAGAAGGGACCAGAAGACTTCCCCAACAGAATCTCATGAAAAAAAAAAAGGTATTGTCTTGAGCCTGTATAAATTTGGGGAGGGCATGTTACACAGCAATAGCTTACTGACACAATAATCAATGCAAACAGAACTGAGCACATTCAGAATTATCTGTAGCTGCTTCTATTTGATATTTGTTCTGATGTTTGAGGACAGCATTCATCATTACCTGGGTATTCAAGCTTATTTTGGAAAACTATATTATCAAGATACTACCATTGAGATTCCCTTCTAGGTAATCAGGAGAGGTTGAAGGACATGGATGCTTTTTCAGGGAAGAAAATGTGACGTTGAGTCACAAATCTCCACTCCCAGAGGCATAATTGTGTGGGAATTCAAGGTCTTGTGTGAGTCATCATTTGCTCATGAGACTTTAAGGGAACTTAGAGCATAAAAGAGATAAAGAAATGGATGACAGAATAATACCTATCTTATTTACTCACTTGCAATTTAATGTTTCTGACAAAATTTTTGAAAGTTGCAGATATTTTGTTTAGAACAGTGGAAGGAGCCATATTTATAAGCAGCACTGATAACTTTTGAACAGAAATAAAAGATGATCCAATGAAGTATCATAGGACAGGTCACCAAAACCCTCATTCCAATGAATAAACCTACACACGGACACCAAGCTCTACACTTCAACAACTAGCTGTTCATCATCAAAAAAAAAAAAAAATCTTCCATACTAATTCCACAAATGAGTGATAATATTACTCCATCATGTTGAAGGTTGTGTCTGGCTCTAAGGCCTTGTTAAGTCAAGCAATATATGGAAATCTGTCTTTTGGCATACACTACACTGCAATTTTTGCCTAACTACACTATGAAAGGAATATAGTAGGCTCTGTGAAAACGAGCTGAATAAGAAGCAGGATCATAATGAGGAGAATAAAATCCCATGAAAAGGTGTAAAACTCAGTACTATATAAAGGTCCATATTAACAGAAACAGCAGTTAACATAGAGATAGAGAAAAGCTTGAAACAGTGGTCTCACATTGTCCAGTGCTATAAAGTTATATGAATGGCTTTAATTGCCAGGTGTAGTTTTTTCCATAGGATGAGTCACTATATGAGACAAACTGAAATCTCAAAATTGTTTCTGATCGAAGTTGGAAAAAACCTTGCAAAAGTAGGAAAACAACAGAGTGGGAAAAAACCTGTTGGTATCAGAGAGGGAAGAAAGCTTTATAGAGGGATTTGCTTAAATTCCATAAAGCAGTTGAAATGAAAAAATTGAAACTCCCCCAAAAATAAACAGAAGGAGCAAGTTTTCCTTCCATATGATATTAAATAATCACAATTACTGGCTGGGAATCCTACATTCATGGGCACTTCTTCAACAAGGATCTTTGTAGTTAACCTCCCAAATACCTTTTCAGAACCATTTTTAGGTCTTTATTCCTCAGACAGTAGATGAAGGGGTTCAGCATGGGTGTGGTCACAGTGTACATCACCAAGGTAGCTGCACTTGGGTGTGAATTTGATGTAGCAGCAGATTTAAGGCCCACCCCTAGGTTTTTACCATAAAATAAGGAGACAAATAAGAGGTAAGATGCAAAGGTGGAAAAGGCTTTATACTTCCCCAGAGCTGATGAGATTGCACATTTGGCAGAAACTAGCTTAGATTAAGAAGAAAGAATACCAGCAAGGGGAACAGAACCAGGTAGCCCTGTTACAAAAGTGTCAGAACAGACCCAGTGGATCATGTGATAAAGTTCACAGAAAAAGTCTGGGATTTCCAACTCTGTACAGAAAGACAGCTCCAACACCATTAAGCTTTGTAATAAATAATTCAAGGCACTCAGGATCCAGGACACCAGAACCAGCAACACACAGAGCATGTTCATGATGACTGTATAGTACAAGGGGTGACAGATGACCACAAGACTGTCATAAGCCTTCACAGCCAGGAGAATGTTGTCCAACATTACAAAGAATATAAAAAAGAATATCTGTGTGATGCAGCCTTTATACATTATGGCTTTGCTCTGTGTCTGTATATTCAGCAGCATCTTATGGACAGTGGTGGAGACAACACAAATATCAAAAAAGGGCAGGTTGGAGAGGAAGAAGTACACGGGTGTGTGGAGGTGGGAGTCTGAGATAATGGCCAGGAGGATGAGCAGGTTCCCTAGCATGGTGACCAGGTACATGAACAGGAACAGCCCAAAGAGCAAGGGCTGAAATCTGGATTCCTCTGAAAATCTCATAAGAAGGAATGTTGAAACCTGTGTATCATTCTCCAATTCTGTGTGTTCCTTGTGGGTGATGTGATGAGAGGAGAGAGAACAAGATATGGGCATGCATTACTAATTTTTCAGAAATGTTATCATGAGTATTTTTCAGTCAAACAGTTATTTTTGTACTTTCTCTATGACTGCTGTCCTCTTCAGTTGATCAGCCTGCGGTCCCTAATGAGGAAATGCTTCCCACTCTCAGCCTTCCATGAAGATGTCAGGTGTTTTACATTTATGATGACAAGTTCCTTCATCCATTGGAGGAATATAAATTGAGTGCTGGCCATGTTCCAGGCACTGTTCAGACAGTGAGTGAACAGAGCTAAAAAAACAAATGTCCACGCATTCCACTGATGGAGGAATAAAATAGGCAAATAAAAAAATCCTAAAACATGCCAGGTGATGACAGGTTCTTGGAAAAAAAACAAAGCAGGTAAAAAGAAGAGAGTGGGTCAGTGTACTATTATTATTATTATTTTCTTTTAAGTGATGGTCAGTGAAGACCTGCAAACAAGGTGACATTTGAACAAAGGTCTGAAGGCAGGACAGGAGCCACATGGTCATCTGTGGACGAGGGTGACTGGCAGGAGACACAGACAGTGCAAAGACCATGAGGAAGGTGTCTGTTTAAGGGCAAAACGGAAGCTGGTGTGGCAGGAGAATGAGCAAGAGGAAAGTGATGAGAAAAGTGTAAGAAAATGGTGAAGAACAAGGTGGCTTTGTTACTGTTGAAATTTTAAGACGCAAGGAGTCCCTCTGTACAGATGTTGTTGCATCTGCAATTTAGTAAGTTGAATTCAAAGATATCCTGTGAATTGAAATGCACCTCCCCTTTATTTCTCTGTGTTGCCTTATGTTCTGGCCTCTGTATTATAAGTTATTTTTTGGAATATACAGAGCACAGTTCCCCTTTCTCTGAATGCTGCTCTCACCACTAACCACACACACACACACACACACACACACACACACACACACACACACACACACACACACACACACACACACACACACTAGCATGTATACTCATGAAACATACTGAGCCTCCTTGGACCTTGTTAATACCGTGGTCTTCTCATCCACAGCCAACTATCAGAAAGAAATGAATATCAGGTGAGCTGTGAATATCAAATTGTCTTTCCCCTAAAGAGTGCAGGATCGGTACCTAGAAATTCCTGATCATACTTTCCCGATACACATGTAAAGTTGGGCCTCAATTTCTGTATTTCATCTGCCCCCCGTTTTTAAAAAAATAAACAGTCTGTTCAATAAACAGAAGGAAAGGAATTAGACGGACCTGAGAGGGAAAGGTTTGAATAAGCTTAGGTGGTCCCCAAGAGATTGCAAGAAAGAAAAAGCTTCCTTGGTTCTGGTGATATTTCAACTCCCATTATATTAACTTGACGCCCAGCAAAAATAATAAAAGATCAAAACTAAGGAAGTTTTACACTGTTCTGTAGTCCCTGTAAGGTTTTTAATTTAGGAAATGTGCTTAACTGTATTGGTTTTAATGATCACTAAAATTTTTTTTAGTTTTTGAAACTGAAAAAAGAAGTAGTTATCCAAATGATAATTTAATTTTAGTTTAGTTTAGTTTTACTTTATTTTTGATTTTGGCACTTGACTGGTATGCAAATTAAAATTTTAATATTATCTTCCCGGTAACAAGACACATACACATTACACACCCAAACCAACAACTTACAAAAGAGAAATGAAAACAATGACAAGATTTGTGCACTTTTATATGAAACTGTAAAAGACCTGTTTCTCCTGTGCCTACTCCATGCTATTTTGACTAATTGATTGTTAGAAGATCTGATAACAAATGAAGCAGGTCCCTTTAGCACTCCCCTGTGTTTCCTGTGTGGCACTCATTGTTTGATACTTGTGGCCTTTAGATTTTGATGTCATTCTTGACAAACCCACTGAGGACACTCTAGTCCTGGTTCTGTTTTTCATTCAACATGCAAAGGCCTCTCAGACCATATACAATTCCCTACACATCATAACAATTGTACTTTTTACAGTGAAAAACATTCTTCATATGATTTACCCCTGAGGACATTATGTCATACACACACTTATTTCAATTTACTTCATTATACTCTGTTTTCTCCATTATAATGCAAGTTCCAAGTCAGCAGATACACTACTTTGTATATTCACTTTTGAGTTTTCACAAAGGTGTGTGAATATGGATGCATGAAGAAGAAAGAAATTTGAAGAAACTGACAATTTACACAATAGAAGAAAAAGCAAGGGAACAAAACTAAGATAAATATAGTGGTTTCAAACCAACCACAGTTATCAAAATTGATGGGTCATTGAATATTGATCAAAACAAGATCTAAATTAGCAATAATTTAATATCAACATGGATTAATAGCTACATTGGCAAAAACCTAGACACAAAAGGATATCATATAAGATGTTGAATGAATGTTCTAGCATGTAGCAGAAGCTCAGATATTATTGGATAAATGAATCAGGAATCAGGACTCATTATATATGGACATTTTACATAAGGCAAGTTTGTATTTTAATGAAGTTGAAAAAGGTTAGATTTTAAAATAAAAGCTGGCATTAATGGTTATACATCTGGAATAAACAAAGTTGCTTCTCGACCTCACACATGAAACAAACACACAAAAGGATAAAAGACCTCACTGAAAAACAAAACAATGCATTTTAGTTTAATGCATATTAGGGAAACCACATATAAAACCTGTTGGGGGAGGGGCAAATGATGTCATTTAAGGCAAAATATGCAAAAATAAGAAGATAGACATGTATTTAACTAAATCATATTTAACATTTTATGGCCAAAAAATTATCCCAAAAAGTCAATTTTAAGAATAATTGGGGGGGATGGTGATGACGCGGAGGTAGAGAGGGAGTCGGCCGGCCCGGTGCAGCTAATGCTCCACCGGGCCACTCACCAGACCCGGGGCTGTCTCCATATTCCCAGGTGGTTGTGGCTCCGGCCCAGCTTGACCAGGACTGTCCTCCTCGCCAGGCTTGGCTCCTCACTGAGCCTTCCCACTTGTTTGCCCTGGCTGGGGCTTCCCGGGTCCTGTGGGCTGGCCTCCCCTCCCACTCCCTCCATGATTCTCTGGCAGGGCTGGTGGCGTGGGGCGTCCCGGCCAGCGTCGGGAGGGCAAGGAAGTATGGGCTGGGCCGACTGTTACACCACCGCACCCTGGGCTCCGGCCCCCAGTAAACTTCCTGTTACCGGGAGGCAGATACCATCTCTGTGGCCACCAGTTCGGAAAAATGCCTAACCTGCAGGAGAGCTGATTGCGGGTGGGCACCGGACTCGGTCCATGCGGGGGGGATTCAAAGGTGAACCGTGTGCTGCAGGCTCCTCCCCCAAGGAGCTCACGCTCTGGTGTGGGAGATAAGACAAGTACACAAATAACCACGATACCAGGAGGAAGGTGATAAGTCCCGAGAAAGATCTACACAGTGCTACAAAGGCACCCAGAGCAGCGGTCATCTGTGCCTAGCAGAAACCTGGTAGACTTCCTGGGTGAGGCAGTGCCGAGCAGGGTCTTGAAGGCCCAGCTGATATGTGAGGGTTGGAGAGGACACGTCCCAGCCCAGCCCAGTGTGCACAGAGCAGGGAGACTTCCAGCTAGGGAGGCGGAGACTCAGCAGAAAACTCACACCCTATTGGGCCGCCACTGCGTGATCCAGCAGCCTGGGCCAGAGCACACGGAACAGGGAGAAGTCCTGCATGGGAAGTGGAAGCTCAGCAGAGACCACACACCCTGCCGTACAGCCCTGTGATCCAGCACCCCAGCAGACTCCAAGCTGACCAGAGAGGTGGCTCCCCGGAGAGGCCCAAGACCCGAGGCAACCACACACACAAGGCACTAGAGGCCAACTGAGCAGTCACGGAGGTAGCCATACGAAATTGGCAACCACAGCAACATCTTAGTTAGTCATTAGTCTCAAACCAGTGGACTGTGAAACCCCCTGCCACAATGAATAAACATAAAAAAAAGATACCAGAAGTACAAAAATTCAAGAAAGTACACCACCAAAAGTTAATAAATCTCAAACTCTAGATCCTATAGAACAAGAAAACCTTGAAATGACTGACAAGGAATTTCGAGTGATAATTCTAAGGAAACTGAATGACATACAAGAAAACTCAGATAGACATCATGATGAAATGAGGAAAAGTATACAGGATCTGAAAGAGGAAGTATACAAGGAAATCAATGTCCTGAAAAAAAATGTAGCGGAATGTGCTGAACTGAAGAAGTTATTCAGCGAAATAAAAAACACAACGGAGAGTTTAACCAGCAGGCTTGTGGAAGTTGAAGAGAGAACCTCTGAATTTGAAGATGGGCTGTTTGAAATAACACAAGGAGACAAAAAAAAAAAAAAAAAAAAAAAAGAAGGAAAAAGAATCAAAGACATTGAAGAAAATCTGAGAGAGATATCAGACAACCTTAAATGCTAAAATATCCGAGTCATGGGTATTCCAGAACGGGAGGAAAACGGAGATTGCATTGAAAACATATTCAATAAAATAGTGGCAGAAAACTTTCCAGGTATAGGAAAAATCACAGATCTTCAGATCCAGGAAGCTCAACGATCTCCAAATGCATTCAACCCAAAAAGGCCTTCTCCAAAACATGTTATAGTCAAATTGGCAAAACTCAGAGACAAAGAGATAATCTTAAAAGCTTCAAGAGAGAAGCGTCAAATCACCTATAAGGGATCCCCAATCAGGCTGACATCAGACTATTCATCACAAACCCTAAAAGCTAGAAAGGAATGGGATGATATATTCAAAATACTAAAAGACAAAGATTGCAATCCAAGAATACTCTACCCTGCAAGGCTAGCCTTCCAAAATGAAGGGCAAATAGTATATTTCTCAGACAAACAAAAACTGTGGGAGTTCACTACCACACGACCACCCTTACAAGAAATCCTCAAGGGAGTACTGGGTTTGGTTCCTGAAAAATAACTACCACTGCCATAAAAACCCAAGAAAAATCAAAACCCACTAGTATAATAAAAATGGCATTCATGAGGAGAAAACGAACAAACAAAAATGCTGTCTACAAACTAAGGAACCAACAAACACAGAAACCAAACAGTAAATCAGAAAGCAAGGAACAAAAGACACCTAAGACAAACAAACAACCAATAAAATGCTAGGAATAAATCAACACCTTTCAATAACAACTCTTAATGTAAAAGGCTTAAATTCCCCAATCAAAAGACACAGACTGGCTGACTGGATTAAAAAGGAGGACCCAACTATATGCTGCCTACAAGAGACCGACCTCACCCATAAAGATTCACATAGACTAAGAGTGAAAGGATGGAAAAAGATTTACCATGCATACAGAAAAGAAAAACGAGCTGGAGTAGCTATTCTTATATCTGACAAAATAGACTTTAAACTAAAAACCATAAAAAGAGACAATGAGGGACACTACCTAATGATAAAAGGAGTGATGCATCAAGAAGACATAACAATCATAAATATGTACGCACCCAATGTTGGAGCAGCCAGATTTATAAAACAAACTCTATTAGACCTAAAGAAGGAAATAGACACTAATACCATAATAGCAGGGGACCTGAACACCCCACTGTCAATATTGGACCGATCATCTAGGCAAAGAATCACTAGAGAAACACAAGATCTAAACAATACTCTAGACCAATTGGAGTTGGCAGATATCTACAGAACATTCCACCCAACAACCTCAGAATATTCATTCTTCTCATCAGCACATGGATCATTCTCCAGGATAGATCACATATTAGGTCACAAATCAATTCTCAATAAATTCAAAAAAATTGGAATTATCCCATGTATTTTCTCAGACCACAATGGATTAAAACAAGAAATTCATAACAAATGAGACTCTGGAAACTATACAAACACATGGAAATTAAACAGCATTCTACTTAATGACATATGGGTCCAAGAAGAAATCAAGCAGGAAATCAAAAAATTTATAGAAACTAATGAAAATAATGATACATCATAACAAAACCGGTGGGATACTGCAAAAGCAGTATTAAGGGGGAAATTTATTGCATTAAATGCTCACCTCAGAAGAATGGAAAGATGGCAAGTGAACAACCTAACACTTCACCTTAAAGAACTAGAAAAACAAGAACAATCTAAACCTAAAGTTAGCAGACGGAAAGAAATCATTAAGATCAGTGCACAACTTAATGAAATTGAAAACCAAAAAACAATACAAAAGATCAATGAATCAAAAAGTTGGTTTTTTGAAAAGATAAATAAAATTGACAAACCATTAGCATGGCTAACAAAAAAAAGAAGAGAGAAGACTCAAATAACAAAAATTAGAAATGAAAAAAGCGATATTACAACTGATTCATCTGAAATACAAGGAATGATTTGAGAGCAGTATGAACAACTATCCACCACCAAATTTGAAAATCTGGAGGATATGGAAAAATTTCTGGACACACACAAGCTCCCAAAACTGAACCATGAAGATGTAGAAAATTTGAACAGACCAATAACAATAAAGGAGATTGAAGCTGTTATCAGAAGGCTCCCAACAAAGAAAAGCCCAGGACCAGATGGATTCACAGCAGAATTTTACCAAACATTCTAAGAGGAATTGACACTAATTCTTTACAAACTATTACAAAAGATTGAAACAGAGGCAATTCTCCCAAACCCATTCTATGAAGCAAACATCATCCTGATACCAAAACCAGGTAAAGATATAACCAAAAAAGAAAACTACAGGCCGATATCCTTGATGAATATAGATGCAAAAACCCTCACGAAAATACTAGCAAACAGAATACAGAAACACATATGTAAAATTATTCACCAGGATCAAGTGGGATTCATCCCAGGGATGCAAGGTTGGTTCAACATATGCAAATCAATAACTGTGATACACCATATTAATAAACTCAAACACAAGGACCATATGATCATCTCTATAGATGCTGAAAAAGCATTTGATAAAATTCAGCACTCATTTATGACAAAGATCCTTTGTAAGTTAGGTATAGAGGGAAAGTATCTCAACATAATTAAAGCCATCTAGGACAAACCCACTGCCAATAGCATCCTGAATGGGGAAAAGCTGAAAGCTTTTCCTTTAAGAACAGGAACTAGACAAGGATGCCCACTCTCACCACTCCTATTCAACACAGTGCTGGAAGTACTAGCTAGAGCAATCAGAGAAGAGAAGGAAATGAAAGGCATCCAGATTGGAAAGGATGAAGTGAAACTGTCCCTGTTTGCAGATGACATGATCCTATATATCGAACAGCCTAAAACCTCTACAAAAAAACTCTTGGAATTGATAAATGATTTCAGTACAGTAGCACGATACAAAACCAACACACAAAAATCAGTAGCATTTCTTTTCTCCAATAGTGAACATGCAGAAAGCGAAATCAAGAAAGCCTGCCCATTTAAAATAGCCACCAAAAAAATAAAATACTTAGGAATTGAGTTAACCAAGGATGTGAAAAATCTCTATAATGAGAACTACAAACCACTGCTGAGAGAAATTAGAGAAGATACAAGAAGATGGAAAGATATCCCATGATCTTGGATTGGAAGAATCAACATATTGAAAATGTTCATACTACCCAAAGTCATATACAAAATTCAATGCAATCCCCATCAAAATTCCAATGACATTTTTCTCAGAAATGGAAAAAACTATCCAGACATTTATATGGAATAATAAAAGACCACGCATAGCCAAAGCAATGCTGAGCAAAAAAAAAAAAAAAATAAAGCTGGAGGCATAACACTACCTGACTTTAAGCTATACTACAAAGCTATAATAACCAAAACAGTATGGTACTGGCATATAAACAGACACACTGATCAATGGAATAGAATAGAGAATCTAGAAATCTACCCACACACATACTGCCATCTGATCTTTGACAAAGGCACCAAGCCTATTCACTGGGGAAGGGACTGCCTCTTCAGCAAATGGTGCTGGCATAACTGGATATCCATATGCAGGAGAATGAAACTAGATCCATACCTCTCACCGTATACTAAAATCAACTCAAAATGGATTAAGGATTTAAATATACACCCTGAAACAATAAAACTTCTTAAAGAAAACATAGGAGAAACACTTCAGGAAATAGGACTGGGCACAGACTTCATGAATCCGACCCCAAAAGCACGGGCAACCAAAGGAAAAATAAACAAATGGGATTATATCAAACTAAAAAGCTTCTGCACAGCAAAAGAAACAATTAACAGAGTTAAAAGACAACCAACAGAGTGGGGGAAAATATTTGCAAAGTATACATCTGACAAAGGATTAATATCCAGAATATATAAGGAACTCAAACAACTTTACAAGAAAAAAACTAGCAACCCAATTAAAAAATGAGCAAAAGAGCTAAGTAGGTATTTCTCTAAGGAAGATATACAAATGGCCAACAGACATATGAAAAAATGCTCAACATCACTCAGCATCCGGGAAATGCAAATCAAAACCACACTGAGATACCATCTAACCACAGTTAGGATGGCTAAAATCCAAAAGACTCTGAACGATAAATGCTGGTGAGGTTGTGGAGAAAAAGGAACTCTCATACATTGTTGGTGGGACTGCAAAATGGTGCAGCCTCTATGGAAAATGGTATGTAGGTTCCTCAAACAATTGCAGATAGATCTGCCATATGACCCAGCTATCCCACTGCTTTGAATATACCCAGAGGAATGGAAATCATTAAGTCGAAGGTATACCTGTTCCCCAATGTTCATTGCAGCACTCTTTACAATAGCGAAGAGTTGGGACCAGCCCAAATGTCCATCATCAGATGAGTGGATACCTAAAATGTGGTATATCTACACAATGGAATACTACTCTGCTATAAAAAAGAATGACATACTGCCATTTGTAACGACATGGATGGACCTAGAGAGAATTATATGAAGTTAAACAATTTAGGCACAGAAAGAGAAATACCACATGTTCTCACTTATTGGTGGGAGCTAAAAATTAATATATAAATTCACACACACACACACACACACACACACACACACACACACACACACACACACACACACACACACACACACAAAACCGGAGGGGGGAGGGGAAGAAGAGATAACAACTACAATTACTTGAAGTTGATACGACAAGCAAACAGAAAGGACATTGTTGTGGGGGACGGAGGAGAGGGAGGAGCGAGGGAGGTTTTGGTGATGGGCAACAATAATCAGCCACAATGTATATCGACAAAATAAAATAAAATAAATAAAATAAAAGAATAATTGGTGAAAATCATTTGAAATGCCGATAAGTACACAAATATGGGCATATGGTAAGCACAGGTAAATCATAATGTTGATGTATAAGCCGATATATAAGCATTTGAATATTTGATCAAACTGTGTAATTTTTTTAGAAAACAACAAAAATGTCTTTCATACCCATTATCATGGGAAAAAACTTTAAAACCTGTCACACTGATTTGTGTTGAAATTTTTAAACAAATAGCAAAGGTGGACTCTCTAATTTTCCTGACAGTATAATGTCTTGGGAAATAATCGCAAGAGAGGTAAAATTTTAACAATACAGATATTCTTTATCACAGGATTTCTCAGTCTCAGCACTACTGACATTCTGGGCCAGGTCACTATTCCTAGTGGAGTCTGTGCTGTGCATTGTAGAGTTTCAGCAGCATCACTGGTCTAAACAACACAAATATATTCCACTGCATGAGTTAGGAAATTACAGCAAAGTAAATCTCATTACTATACCCCTTTTTGCCTATAAAATTACAAATGCTAGTGAGGTTGTAGAGAAAAAGGAACTCCCATACATTCTTGGTGGGACTGCAAAATGGTGCAGCCTCTCTGGAAATGGTATGGAGGTTCCTCAAACAATTGCAGATAGATCTACCCTATGACCCAGCTTTCCCACTGCTGGGAATATACCCAGAGGAATGGAAATCATCAAGTCGATGGTATACCTCTTCCCCAATGTTCATCGCAGCACACTTTACAATAGCTAAGAGTTGGAACCAGCCCAAAAGTCCATCATCAGATGAGTGGATACGGAAAATGTGGTACATCTACACAATGGAATACTACTCTGCTATAAAAAATAATAAAATACTGCCATTTGCAACAACATGGATGAACCTACAGAGAATTATATTAAGTGAAATGAGTCAGGCACAGAAAGAGAAATATCTCATGTTCCCACTTAATTGCGGGAGTTAAAAATAAATAAATAAGTACGCAAATAAACAGGGGGGTGAGAAGAGGACACAACATTTACAACTCCTTGACGTTGACATGACAAGTGAACAGATATGAGGTTGTTGGGTGGGAGGGGGGAGAGGGAGGAGAGAGGGAGGTTTTGGTAATGAGTCACAATAATCAACCACTTTGTATATTGACAAAATAAAATTAAATTAAAAAAATAAAAATTAAAAAACTATATATATAACATCTGAATAATTAACAGAAAGAAAGATACAGATAAATGTATGCCTCATGAACTGCTGCTGCAAGGTATCATTTGCAAGCAAATCACTGTTCTGTATGTTTCTCATCAACATGAAAACATACTCAAATATTCCTCATCTTACAAATAAGAATGAAATGCCCTCACTTGACTGCACATTCCTCCAGAACTAACACCGCCTAATTGCAAAGATCATCAGAAACATGTTTTCCTTTTACTGAAACCACATTACCCCTCTCATTCCTCCTTCTAATAGTGACTCCATCACATTTATTTCATTGTAAACATTTATTTCATTGATCTTCTGGTGCTGAGTTCGATAGACAAGTCTCTGTTAGCATTATAAATAAATGCATTAATTAATTAATTAATCATGCAAGCAAATAACCTTGGGAACTGCAATCTGTCACTGTGCAAGCCTGCTTTGGTTCTCAGGTGACCTCAGGTAAAGGTCCTCATCTTCCATTCTCTAAATGTTTTCCACGGTACCTGTTGGCCTCTAAGACTGACTTCGATGTGATCTCTGAGAGGAAGTTCTGTGTGTGGAAGAGTGAATTCCTGCTTGAATGGATCATGATGGAGACAAATGCTGTCCCTAAACAGAACAGCTGGAAAGTGTCAAGCACCAGTCCCTGAGCCAGGCTTGGGTCTATAAAAAGAACAACCATTTCCCGTCCATACATGTTTGAAGATTGTTGTGGGACAATGGCAGAAGAGAAATATGCAGTTCCCTGTAGGAGCTCATTAGGCACACTTCTCTCTTCTTATGCCAGCCTTAGAGAATATCATATCCCTGTGGGACAATGGTCTGCACAAATTTTTTTTTCTTCTGTAGATTCTCTGTTCCCAAGAGACCAGGCTGAAAATCAGGGGAATCCAGTCTTTATTATTCCTGCTGCATCAGCTCTACTGCCTTCTATAGAGCTAATCTACTAACATCTTATCCCAATCTCAAGTTAATGCTTTCTTCCAAGTCTAGCACTGGGGAATCTGTCTTGCTGATGTTCCTGAGATCTTCAAAGTCTTGACTTGTGTTGGGGACACAGCCCCTGATATCTCCTAAACATTGCTATTCCCTTCATCCACAATCGGGAGAACTCTGTTGTCAGGATCACACCCCTTGGCTTTATGACACATTTTCCAAAACAATTGGAATATTCATACTTACAACACACATTAAGGGTGGTCATTTAGCCATGGTGCTGGTAACACCAAGGTCACGGGTTTGGATCCTCTTACCAGCCAGCTGCACAACAATAGCAGCAACAAACAAAAAACACAGCAACCACCACCCTCCCAGAGTGCAGCCAGCGGAGGGTACAGATTTGGCCATGTTTTCTATGCTTTCTCATCTACAAGAATGCTGGTCTTGAGCTATGATCCTAGCACATGACCTTAAGGACAATTTGAAAAAATATTCTGCCCATCTGCTTTATTGCCCTCTCTCTTCCCCTGTATTTTTCTGCACATTTTGAAAGTTGCAGATTTGCACCAAAATATTCTTAAGGAAAAGGACATTTGCTTCCATAACCACAAAACCATTATCATTCTCGAGAAACTGAACATCGGTTCAGTACTATTACCTGATATTCAGTCCATGTTCAAACTTCCCGTGATTGTTCACATAATGTCCTTTACAGCCTCTGGTTTTTGATCCAGGATCCAATCAGGGACTGTACTTAGTTGTTATGCATCACCAGTCTTAATTGAGAACAATTTCTGTCACAATTTTTTTGGACTTTCTTGAATTAAAAATTTATAAGGAACAGCGAAAAAAAAAAAGGGTGGTCATTTAGTTCTTCATTTAAGAAACTTTTAGTAATTTTAAGTTGTACATTTAGACTTTTTATTCACAGTACCCTGAGATTAGTACCTTATAAACATTCTCTTATTTATTGTTTTTAAATGTCTACTCTGTGTTGTCGATACTGTTACAACCACATTGTATATTTGCAGAAATGGGGCTCAGAAGGGTAAGTAACCTGCCCAATGTTACTATGCAGGCACATAGGGGTGGCTGTAATTGGTTCTCCATCAAGATGTTTCCAGGTCTCGTGCTGTAGGTCAGTGTTTCTCAACCAGAAAGGATTTTGACTCCAAAGAACACTTGGAAATTTTCTGAGAAATGTTTATTGTCATATCTAGGGTGGTGCAACTGTCACTTAATAGGCTGGGAAATGGGGTGCTGCTCAACACCCATTAGTCACAAGACAACTCCCACTACAAAGAATTATCCTAAACAAATACCAACAGTGGGGAGGTTGAGAAACTCATTCTGAACAAGCACTTCTCCAAAGTTATCATATACATGGATCGCATGGGGATCTGTTCAAATGCAGATTCTGTTTCAGTAGGTGTAGGGTGGACCAGATATCCAGCATTTGTAACCAGGTCCCAGATGATATTTATACTAATGGTCTTGGCATGTGAATCCCTCTGAGTTTTAAGGCTGTGACCCAGTGTTAGAGTCAGGTGTAAGAATTTGGGAATGTCTCAATCAAGAACACCCCACCCACCTTAGATCTGACCTTAGGGTGATTGAATGTTGGACCCAGCAGCTCAGCCTCTGCATACACTAGTTTACACATGCCTCTTGAGTATTTCCCTCATAACAGGAAATGAAATTGTGAGGCCATTGTTACTTCATCAATAAACATGGGAAATCCCATCTACGTTATGGAGGTGATGTGACAAGAGGCAGCATTTTAGAGCTTCTAGGAAATTAGCTGGCACATCGGAGATGCTCACTACTATTGTGACTATGTTCCAGTTTCATATTTACCAAGCTCCTATTGACTCCAGAAAGGTCTTTTGGGACACATAGTCCAGCATTGCCCTGATCCTGGGGGACCTTTTCCAACAGTCCCAGGAAGGGAGTAGAGTGTTTGAGAATACATTACTCTATGCTTTTGTACTCATGGACAAAGCCTCTAAGCCCCTCACGCTGGGTCCAAAATGGACCTAGTATGAATTTTTAGACTCCTTCAGGTTGTTTTACTGTGCTCCGCTTTTGGGAATATCTGTTGGGCTGCTGTTTCTTTGTGCAGCAAATTATTCCCCCAACTCTTCTCATCCTTGTTAACACAGGTCTAGAGCATAAATTTCATAAATGTTTGATGTCAACAGAAGTAATATTTACATGTCTATTTTAACCCCACCCTCAGATAGATTGCTTTACTTTTTGCAATTCTATATTAACTTCCCTGTACTCTGTAGGAGAACTATACCCCACCACGCTTGCCTGCAGATCTTGATGGTGCCTCAAGTAGAAGAAGAGTATGTCCCTGCAATGGATGACTTTGAGCTGGGACCTCTGGCATGCTTTGGCTGAAAGAATATGGGCAGACATAACATGTTTAACACTGAAGAAGAAGCTGTAATTTGCATTGAGATTCCACCATTCCTCCTGATCCCTTCTCTGAAGTTGTTCTTGCTATCATAAAAACTAAATAGATTTGGATGGTGCTACAGACTGAGTGCTTGTGGTTCTTCCCACTAAATTCATATATTAAACTCCTAATCCTCAATGTGATATTTGGAGGTGGGACCTTTGGAACTTAATTAGGTTACGAGAGAGGAGCCCTTGTTGATGGGATTAGTGCCTTCATAGTAGAGACACAAGGGAGATGCCATGGGAGGACATAACAACAAAATGTTCTTCTATCAACCCATCCTTCTATGAATCCTCACCAAAAACTGAATGATCCACACCATGATCTGGACTTCCCAGCCTCCGTGTGATGGTTACTTTTATGTGTCAACTGGAGTGTGCTACTGAGTACCAGACTAAACACTGTGTCTGGTGTGTCCATGACAGTGTTTCAGGATGACATTAGCATTTGAACTAGTGGAATCACTAAAGTTGGTTGCCCTACCCAATGTGTTTGTACAGCATTGAATCATTGAGGCCTGAATAGAGCAACACACAGAGAAACAGAAAATTCACATGTTTTTCCAACCTCAGCATTTGAGCTGGCATATCCCATCTCATTCTGTCATGATCTTGAACTGGGATCTCCTTGTCCTCAGGCGTTTGGGCTCAGACTGTATTACACCAGCAGCCTCTCTAGGTCTCTGACTTGCCAAAAAGCAATTCATGTGATTCCACAGACTCTATAATTACATGAGCAAATTCCTAATAGTAAATAAATATATATAGTAATATAGTTGTATATGCCAATAAATGTAAATATGTATGTATGAAATTTAAAATATGTGAGTAAACTTACATAGATATAAATGTATATGTAAATGCATTTATTTGAAAATATCTGCTTTCTGTCTATGTATTTATTTTTAGGAATTGGGTTGAGTTTGTTGGCATGGATAAGCACACTGCTTTGGATGCACCCATTGGTGCAAGATGAGACCATTCCTGTGGCATGAACTCTTTGGTGCAGGACACGAACATGGTAGTTGATATTTGAACAAAATAAAAGTTTTGTGGATAAGAATTAAGAAGGTTATTAATTTAGATAGACAAACAAAAGTGCCTGTTAGAATAATATCAGTGCTTTGAATTTCTTTTTATGCATCATAAACTATTGAAGGGCTTTAATCAGAAGAAAATCATTATTGAATTTGCATCTGTTTTTGAGTATGGTTGATGTGTGCTTCAGAGGCCATTTATTTTTCTGTATAGATATCCACTTATAGTACTCCATGCCTTGTTAAATATACTGATCCTCTCAACTTATTAATGTGCTGTGGTAAGCAGAATTCTGAGCTGGCCCCAGGATTTCCACATGCTGGTATATGTGTCCTCAATAATCACTTCCTCTTGAATATGGACATCATGGATTGCATGGAAGACATCCTTCTGCTGGCCTTGAAGCAATAAGTTACCATGCTATGAGGGGACCACAAAAATAAAACCTACTGCTGAGAGGAAGCCTCCTTGAACAACCAGCAAGATAACAGGACGTCAGTCCTACAATCACAGGGAACAAACCTGCCAATAAGCTAGTGAGCCTCGCATGGGCTCCTGAGCTCCAGATGATAACACACCCTAACTATTGCTTTGACTTGGCTTATTGTTTTGCCAAAAGCATCATGGAACAAAGAGATGGAGTACCTATGCTTTTATATCAAAGGTGCACAGATTTCATTTTTGTTGAGAGGGAAATAAGAACATTCTAGATATATCAAGTGTTGTGTCCCCACCACAAACCAAGGCCTTGGGGATCCAAGGAACATAGGCAAAACAGGTTCCACAAGTTTAGACTTTAGAGAAAACATGAAGTTAGTGTTGGGAGAAGGTGGTAGGAGTTTAGATCTCTGGAAGGCAGGTAAGTTCATGAAGAGGAGTAATAAAGACTGAACTCTCCTGATGGTTCATCTGGTGTCTTGGGAAAAGAGAATCTGCAAGAGATAATCTCCTTTCAGTGCACACAGTGTCCCAGGGGAAAATGACATTCTCAGGGCTGGAAAAACAATAGGAAATGTGCCTAATGAGCAGATATAGGCAGCTGTAGATATCTCCTCTGCTATAGTCCCTCAATGTGTGCAACATTGGTCTGGACAGGACATGGTTGTTTATTCTGGATTCTTATGTCTGGCTCAGGGAGTGAGACTTGACTCTTTCCTGTTGTCTTGTGTGAAAACAGAGCTTCAGTCTCCATCATCAACCATCAGGGGAAACTTCTGACTTCCATGTGGAGACCTTCCTTTCATAAAACCCATATACGTGAGTCTGAGAGCCCAATAAACACTGCAGGAAAGGGTCAGAGAGATAGAAGTTAGGAACTTGTACCTGAGGTCACCTTAGATCCAGTCCAGCCTAACTTATGTCCTAGAGATTGCTGTCGTGACTTACATTTTAATTATTTAATTTAATCATGTATGATGCTAAATCAGATGTGAACATTGAACTCAGCAACGCAGGGCCATTGTTAACAATTATGTAATAATAGTGTGAGACCAATTAGTGAGCTTAGAGTGAGAGTGGGAGACTTAAATTGGTTTCAGCAAAAGCAGTACTTATATCCAAGAACCTTTGCAGTTAGAGGAAGAGCAGAATCTGAGCATTAGCTGTGGAGGGATGTGCAGTCAATTCAGGACATTTTACTTTTATTTGTAAAATGGAGCATATTTGAGTATGTTTTCATATTGCTGATGAAGTCTCAGATCAATAGATTACTTACAAATACTACCTTTCAATAGCAGTTCAAGAGGTGCACATTTTGCCATGTCTTCTCTCACATTGGGTATTAGATGAAAAAATTCAGTGGGTTAAGAGTGGTACACTAACGAGTTTCCCTTCACAAGTATTTCCTTATTTGTGAGATCAAATACATTAGTATGAGCTTTGGAGGTTTTCTTAGACATTTTCTACTGTATTGAAAATTGTTCAATTACATTGCTTTTTTAAAATAGTGAGTTGAAGTGTTTTTATTCCTATTTTTGATGACATTTTTTTAAAGTATAAGCATTGAAGTTATTCACCAACTTTGGTTTTTGTCATTTGGTTCTTTTGTAAAAGCATAGATACATTGGGGAGTAAATGTGTGAATGTTTATAAATTTTGTATAGATAAATCTGCCAGTTAGTCATATTGTATTCCTCTCATTGCTTTTTAAATGGAAAACGTTCTCCATAAGTGTGAAAATAAATAGCCTTTATATATGTTTACAACATGATTTCACTCATCTGTATTGTGTCTTTCATATTTTTATGATTAGATCTGTTTCTAAAAGTTTCATCACCCTCAGCCATCATCTGAAAAGGTTTCTTTATCCTTGGACTAATATCACCTTTATCTTTTATAAACATCTTTAAATTCTTCTATCCTTATTTAAGATGAAATTATAACTTCCAATACTGCTCCTTCCCAACACTTAAATATTCTTTCTGTAGTATTCTTTTACTTCCAGGCCTTTTGCAATTTAATCTTCTTTAGTAGCCTTTGTTAAAGCCATAAAATTATTACTATTCTATGTCTTCATATAAAGAGAGGTTCAGATTTTCTTTCTACTCTGTTTAATACAGTCATTTTGAAACCACTGCACTTAAGCTAGTTGAATTCTTTCTGCCAGTTTTTGTTCCCTAAGATCTTAGTTTCATTTAAAACTTCTCTTTCTATATTGTGCACACGTGCACACTCATACTGTACTTATACAACTGCATGAGTAGATTCCTGTCCACATTGCAAATGCTCCTTATGTTTTAGTCCCAACTTCTCTTCTAGTCCCTCCCCCACTTTTGTGCTTCCTGAATTTCACCTTTAGGAAGTTTCTAATATCAACTAGTATAATCCTGATTCAATGGCTGCATAAAATCTCTTGATATCTTTGTGCTGTTTACACTAGTGATGTTTTAAATATTTTTTTTCAAAAAATAGCAATTATATCATTGATATGAATGGGGGGATTATTAAGTTAAAACTGTGCTTCTCAACTGGGTGTGATATTGTCCCATAGGGGACATTGATCAAAAAATGACCGAAGACATTTTTGGGTTTCTTACTGGAGAGAGGTCATTAGAGACCAAGGATTCTGCTTAACACAATGCATGGGGAAAACCTGGCACAAGAAATGATCTGGCCCAGAATTTCAGTAGCGCTGAGAGTGAGAAACTCTGAGTTACAGATTCTCTGCATTTTTCACATTAGTAGTTGTCTGCAGATTGTTTCTCTGCAGGCTTCTAACACTGCACATCTCCGCCGGCAAAATTAGAGCAACTCATTGGCTACTAGTTTAAAAGTTCCAACGCTGATGACTGTGACAACTCTAAGTTTTTTCACAGACTGATAAATTTGAAAGAGATTTCTTGTTTTCTTAAACTATGACTGGGTCAGGGAAAATATTCATATATTGATCACCATATTTATTTGCATAATATTATTCTATGCCCATTTTCTTATTTTTCTTTTTCTTTTTATTGTAACAAATTTGATTGCACCTATCTGTGGGGTGCAGAGTTGACATCAACACCCACACTATACTCCCATTTTCTACAGTTCTCGGCATTTCCATTGACTTTATCAGATTGCTGTTTCTGTATTGACTTTTGGTATTGTATTTACTGACATAAAATTTCAAAATTGTATTTGGGTAAATGTTTCTAATGCCTTACAGCAGAGCCTTGACATAGTCTTAGTCATGCCCACTGTAAATTTCAGATGTACTTTTCTAGATGTTCACCTATAATGTATTGCTGACTTGTATACTGAGGACATTAATTCCTCTTATTTTTTCTAAGACTGAGGAGGTGGGAGACCAACTTCATTTTCTTCCAGATAGAAAGCCATTTCCTCCAGCTTTTACTTATCTAATCAGGCTTTTCCAAATAAATTGAAATGCGATCTTATCATGTATTAAATTCTCATATATACTGAAGACAGATTCCTGATTCATTCAATAAATAGGATCTGAGAATCTGCCTAGAATGTGCCAGAACATTCTAGAAGTCTTCTCCATTATATTCTTTTATGGCTTGGTTTTTGCCAATTTAATTATTAATCCACCTTGATATCATTAAGTTATTGGTATTTTGTATCTTGTTTCAGTTAATGTTTGATGTTCCTTTCATTTTCAATACATATCTTTTGAAACTCCTCTGTTGAACCTGGTTTTATTCACAGCCATTATTTTTGTTTTGCAACTTCTCTTTTTCCTCAATTTGTTTATAGAGTGAACACATATTCACATATATCTGTGAAAATACAAAGGTAAAAAAAGCCAGTGAAGTCCCTGCTCTTTAGATCTTGCATCATTATGGTGAAGATACACTACAATGAAATTAATGTGTGTATGATGTAATGAACTCAGGGATAAATAAAAGACAGGATGTTATTCAGCAGGAGAGGAGAGAAATCTCATGGGTTGTGCAGGATTTTACTGAACATGGCATGGGGAGGTCTTTGCTTATTAACTGAAGACCAGAACCAGGACTGGTGTGTACTCATTGGACTTGTCAAAAAAGAGACCAAAACTGAGATCCTGAAAATAACAAAGAAAAGATGCCACCTAAGGAAAGTGAGAAAAAGTCTTCCCTCATCTGTTATCAGACCACATGGAAACTAAATCATGAAATCAATATTAAATATGTGCAGGAAAAACATCTTTTTAAATAGTTCATGGAAAAATGCCCCAATTTTTTTGTTCTTTGTATATTTTTATTTTGCGAATTTTTTATTTATTCCTTTTCCTCTTTATATATATGTATATATGTATATGAATGTTCACTCTGATAAGTATCTTGACTGCAAAATGGTATGTTTACTACGTCTTTGGTGAAAATTGTTGTTAATCTTTCCTTATTTTTATTGGCCCCCAGGGCATATAACAGGATATCAAATGTTTCCAAACCAACAAAGCATTTTCTTCATTACACTCTCTCAGAGACCATCTGAATTTATTAGATCATATTTTCCCCCGTTCAGGGACATTTAATTCCTTTCTCTCTGTTCATTGAGCATATTTTTATATTTATTTAAACACAGGAGAGTAAAAGTCTATTCTGAAATGGAACCCTAAGCTCACATATATATGGGAGATTTAAAACCTGGAATTTTAGGGTTCCATTTCTACCTTTTTTTGGAGAAAGAATAAGTTCAAAAAGACACGTTGTTCATTCCTTTCTAATAGTGCAAGTGGGAGTGACAAGAACAAGGTATTAACATGGCCACAGAAGGCCACAGCATGGGGCATGTTTATAAGTGTTTGTGTGCATATGTGTGTACGTGCACATGTGCACACTTTTAGGAATAAGAGCACATTTCAAAGAAAGGTCACCTAGGCTCAATATATTGCAAAAGGAGACTCATAATACAGTGGCCAGAATATACAGCAATGGACAAAAATAAAAAGCAGATGTATTTAAATTCTTACAGTGGCCAGAATATACAGCAATGGACAAAAATAAAAAGCAGATGTATTTAAATTCTCAGGGCACCTTTGCAGTCAACTTACTAAAGTGCAAATGCAACAGCATCTGGACAGAGGGACTCCTTGTGTCTTGAACTTTTGGTATCAATGAGGCCACCTTGTTGCCTAGATAGTGTCTGTAAAATAATTGTCACTCAATTTATATTACTCAAAAGCATGAGAAAAAATTGTCACAAAAATTTATTAGTACACGACCTTTGGGAAAGCCTGAAAGTTGAATAGGGATTTCTAATCAAGATGGCAAAGGGGATCTACCAAAGGGTGGTAGAGTTATATGCAAAATATAGAAATTGCTGTCTTGACTATAGAATATAAGTGATAGTGTTTATTAACAGTGAGTAATGTGTGCTTGGTTGTCATTATTTTTCTTATTTTTTTTCGTAGTCATATCAACCACATGGAACCAGGGAATGATACTCGAATTTTAGATTTTTTTCTTCTGGGACTTTCAGAGGAACCTGGACTACAACCCTTACTGTTTGGATTGTTCCTGTCCATGTACCTGGTCACTGTGCTCGGCAACCTGCTCATCATCCTGGCCACGATCTCAGACTCCCACCTGCACACACCCATGTACTTCTTCCTCTCCAACCTGTCCTTCGTGGACATCTGTTTCACCTCCACCACCGTCCCAAAGATGCTGCTGAACATCCAGACACACAGCAAGGTCATAACCTATGCAGGCTGCATCACCCAGATATACTTTTTCATACTCTTTGGAGTTTTGGATGACATTCTCCTGACTATGATGGCCTATGACAGGTTTGTGGCCATCTGTCACCCCCTGCACTACACAGTCATCATGAACCCCCGGGTCTGTGGACTACTTGTTATGCTGTCCTGGATCATGAGTGCCCTGAATTCCTTGTTTCAAAGTTTAATGGTGCTTCTGCTGTCTTTTTGTACAGACTTGGAGATCCCCCACTTTTTCTGTGAAATCAATCAGGTGGTCCACCTTGCCTGTTCTGACACCTTTCTTAATGACATGGTTATATATGCTGCAACTGTGCTGCTTTTTTGTGGACCACTCACTGGCATCCTTTACTCTTACTTTAAGATTGTCTGCTCCATTCGTGGAATTTCAACAGCTCAGGGGAAGTATAAAGCATTTTCCACCTGTGCATCTCACCTCTCAGTTGTCTCCTTATTTTATTGTACAATCCTAGGAGTGTACCTTAGTTCTGCTGCTGCACAGAACTCACACTCAAGTGCAGCAGCCTCAGTGATGTACACTGTGGTCACACCCATGCTCAACCCCTTCATCTACAGTCTGAGGAATAAAGACATAAAGAGGGCTCTGAAAAGCTTCTTCAGAGGAAAGCAATGAAAGGACCATTTTTCTTTCTTTTTTAATTGTGATAAAATATATATAACATAAGATTTGCCATTTTAACCATATTACACATATAATTCTGCAGAATTAATCACATTCACAATGCTGTGTTACCATCACCTCTATCTATCTTTAAACTTTTCCAAGATCATCTGAAACATAAACTCGAACATTTATTTCTATTTATTCCTCCACAGTGCCACCTACCCTCCCAACTTTTGATACCCTCTAATCTACTTCTGTCTCTGATTTAAAAAATTTTTTTTCCTAAATGACCCATGATAATTGTATACATTTATTGAGTGCAATATGCTGTTGTGTACATTTACACAGTGTGAAATGACCCTATCAGGTTATATGACATATCCATCAATTCAATCATTTGTTATTTCTTTGTGTTTGGAACATTCAGAATCTTCTCTGACATCTATTTGAAATTATACAATAAATTGTTAACTGTACTCTCCCTACATTGATAGAGAACACTAGACCTCATTCTTTCTAGCTACGATTTTGTATCCATTGACCACCCTGTCTCTATTCCTCCTCCACCCCCCCTTTCCAGTGTACATAACCACTATTCTACTCTCTACCTCTATATGACTAATTTTTTTTTGTTCCAAATATGCGTGAGAATATGGGGTGTTTTTCTTTCTGAGCCTGTCTTATTCCACTTAAGAATGTCCTCCCCAAACTAATCCATGTGGCTGCAAATGGCAGAATTTCATTCTTGTCTATGGCTGAGTAGTATTCCATTGTGTATATATACCACATGCTCTTTACCCAGTCATATGTTGATGCATACTTTAATTGATCCCATTCTTGACTATTGTGATACAGCTGCAATAAATGTGGGAGTACAGGTATCCATTCAACATGATGATTTCTGTTCCTTCTGATATATACCCACTAATGGGATAGCTGGATCATATCATATTCTATCCATAGTTATTTTGAGAAACCTCCATTCAATTTTCCATAATGACTTACTAACTTACATTCCCACCAAAACTGTATAAGAGTTACTCTTTCTCCGTATCTTCACCGCAATTTGTTATTTTCTGTCTTTTTGATAAAGTCATTCTAAATGGAGTGAGATGATATCTCAATGCAGTTTTGATTTGCATTTCATGAAGACTAGAATTTTTTCATACACATGTAGGCCATTTGTTTATCTCCTTTTGAGAAATGTCTATTCAGCTAATTTGCCCTTTGTTTTTTATTGTGGTAAAATATATACAACACAAGGATTGTTATTTTAAGCATCTTTAGTTATACAGTTGCATGGAATTAATTTCATTCACAATACTGTGGAATCACTACCTCCACATGTTTCCATTTTTTTTAAACATTGTAAACATAAACCTTGTACTCATTAAACAATAACTTGTCTTATTCCTCCTCCTCAGTTTCTGGTGACCTGTAACCTACTTCTGTCTCTGAATTTTTTTAAAATTTATTTTTATAACTGGCATATGTTAATTGTATATATTTATGGAGTACACTGTGATATTTGGATACATTTACACAGTATGCAGTAAACTAATAGGGAACAATCCAGCAATCCCACTAGTTGATATACATCCAAAAAATAAAAATCAACATTTTGAAGGGATATGTGCAAACCCAACGTTATCACAGCTCTACTCACAATAGCCAAGATTTGGACCAACCTAAATGTTCATCAAAGGATGATTGAATAAAGTCAACATGGTGTATATATACAATGGAATACTACTCAGCCATAAAAAAGAATGATATTCTGTCATTTGAAGCAACATGGATGAGTCTGGAAGAAATTTTGTTAAGTAAAATAAGCCAGGGGCAGAAAGAGAAACAGTACATGTCCTCACTCATATATGGAAGCTAAAGAAATTGATCTCATAGAGGTAGAGAGTAGAATAGTAGTTAGGAGAGACTATTAAGAGGGCAGGGGAAAGAGAATCGGGGAGTTGGTGTCAATGTCCATTTTTTAAATCAGATATTTTGCTGTTGAGTTGTTTGAGTTCCTTCCATATTCTGGATATCAATCTCTTGTCAGCTGGATAGTTTCAAATATTTTCTCCCACTGTGCACGTTGTCTCTTCACTCTTTTGCTTGTTTCCTCAGCTCTGCAGAAGATGTTCAGTTTGGTGTTATCCTATTCGTTTACTTTTGCTTCTGTTGTCTCACATTATAACCAAAAGGCCTAGAAAGTAAAAATAGGAAAAAACCTTACCCCAATATAGCAGAAGTTAGAAAATTATAAAGATCAGAATGCAAATAAATCAAGTAGAAAATTGGAAATATCAATAAAAGTAGTAGTTGTTTTTTGTTTTCTAAATAAACAACAACAAACCCACAGTTAGACTAAGAAAAAAAAAAGAAACTCAAATATATAAAATTGTAAACAAAGTGGGGAAATTACAGTAGATGCCTCAGAAATAAAAAAAAGATCATAAGTGATTATTATAACCAATTACATGGCAACAAATTTGATAACTTAGAAAAAATGGATTAATTAAAAAAAAAAAACACAACAACTTACCAATCCTGAAACAGGCAGAAATAGCCTGAACATACCAATAACAAATAAAGAGAATTACATAGTAATTGAAAATCTCCCAAAAAGAAAAAGCTGAGTACCAGATGGCTTCATGGATGAATTCTACCATACCTTCAAAAGAAAATTAATAACAATACTTTTTACAGCTAGAGGAGATACTTCCCAGTACATTTTATATGGCCAGCTTCTCCTTCATACCTAACCCAGGTAAAGATCCCACAAGAAAAGAAAACTATATGCCAATATCACTGACGATCTTTGATCAGAAATCCTCAAAAATTAGTATTAGTAGCAAATTGAATTTAAAAACACATCCAAGGGCCGGCCCCGTGGTGCACTCAGGAGAGTGCAGCACTTGGGGGCAGCGCCACGGGTTCGGATCCTATATAGGAGTGGCTGGTGCGCTCACTGGCTGAGCACGGTTTGGGCGACACCAAGCCAAGAGTTGTGATCCCCTTACCAGTCACAAAAAGACAAAAAATAAAAATAAATAACAAAAATAAAAAAAATAAAAACACATCCAAGATTAGATATCATGACCGAGTGGGATTTATCCCAGTCATGCTAGGCTGGTTTAACATAGGCAAGTCAATCAATGTGGTACATTGCACTACCAGACTGAAAAATAAAATCACATGATCATATCAATTGGCACAGAAAAAGCATTCAACAGAGTTCAACATCCTTTTTGGATTAGAACTCTTGAATGTTTAGGTATAAATGGAAATTTCCTTAATATAATAAAGACCATTTATTAAAAAATCCCAGAGATAACACTGCAATTAATGCTGAAACACTTAAATTTGTCATCTAATATCTGGTATGAGGCAAGGATGCCACTTGTATTCACCATAGCATTCTAAGTACTACCAAGGGCAACTACACACTGAAAAGAAAAAAATTGTCCAAATCAGAAAGGAAGAAGTAAAATTATCTCTATTTGTAGATGGCATGATCCTACATGTACAAAATCTCTAAGGAATCCACCAAGGAACTCTTAGATCTAATAAATGAACTCAGTAAAGATGCAGGATATAAAATAATCATGCAAAAAGTTATGAAATGTATATATATACATAAATAACAACCCAGCTGAAAATTAAAAACAAACAATCCCACTTATAATAACATCAAAATACTCCTGAATAAATTTAACCAAGGAAGAGAAAACACTGTACACTGAAAAGTATAAAATATTGTTGAAAGAAACTGAAGAGAAAACAAATATTTCATGCTCATGGATTGAGAAGAATTAGTATTGCAAAATGTCCATCCTATCCAAAGCAATATAGAGACTCACTGCAATCCCTATCAAAATTCCAAAAGCATTCTACACAGAAACAGAAGAAACAATCCTACATTTTTTGTGGAATCATAAAAAGACCCCAAATAGCTACAGCAATTCTGAGAAAAAATAAGAACAATGTTGGAGCCATCACACTTCCTGATTTGAAATTATATTACAAAGCCATAGTAATGAAAACAGCAAGTTGCTGGCATTTAAAAATAAAAAGACACATAAACTAATGGAACAGAATAGAGAATCCAGAAATAAATCCAAATATATATGGTCAACTAATTTTCAACAAGGGCACCATGAAGACACAATAGGGAGAGAATAGTCTCTTCAATAAATGGTTTTTGGAAAACTGAATTTCCTGTATCTTACACCATATACAAAAATCAATTCAAACTGGATAAAAGACCTAAGCATAAGACCTGAAATCATGAACCTAGGAAAAAACATAGGGGAAATCTTTTTGCCATTATCCTTGGTAATGATTACTTGGATATCGAACCAAAAGCTCAGGCTACAAGAACTAGAATAAATTAGTGGAAGTACATCAAACTGAAAAGCTTCTGCAAAGCATAAAAAACCAATTGACAGAGTAAAATGCAACCTACAAATTGGTAAAAAATATTTGCAAACCATGTATTTGATAACCAAGGTATATAAAGAAATCAGTAGTAAGAAAACATACGAGTATAACCTGGTTAAAAACTGGGCCAATGATCTGAAAAGACATTTGATCAAAGACAACATAAAAATAGTTCACAGGGACACGAAAAGGTGGTGGACATTACTAACCATCACGGAAATGCAAATCAAAGCCACGATGAGCTATCATGTCACACTTGTTAGGATGGCTATTATCAAAAAGAAAAGAGATGACAAGTGTTGGTGAAGGCGTAAAGAACAGGGAACCCTAGTCCACTGTTGGTGCAGCCATTATGTAAGGCAGTGTGGAGGTACATAAAGAAATTAAAAATAGAATTACCATGTCACCCAGCAGTTCCTTTTCCAAAAGAACTGAAATCAGCACCTCACAGAGATACCTGCACTCCCATGTTCATTGCAACATGGTCACAATAACCAAGACACTGAAATAACTGAAGTGTCCACTACTGGATGTATGGAAAAGAAAACATATACACAATGGAATATTATTCAGCCTTAAGAAATAAGGTATCCCACCAGTGTTCACAACATGGATTGACCAGGAGGAAATTATGCTAAGTGAAATAATCCAGACAGAGAAAGGAAAATATTGCATAATCTCACTTAAACGTGCAATCTTTAAAAAGGTAAAATATGTGAAATATAAAAAATATTTTAAAACACTGGTTACCAAGATGGGGGAGGGGAGGATATTGAGATGTAGGTCAAAGGATAGAAAGTGACTAATATGTAAAATGAACTAGTAGAAAGATCTAAGGTATGACATGAGGACTGTAGTTAATAATAGTGTTCAGAGATTTTGCTAAAACGGTAGATTATAGTTCCTCTCACCACATGAGGGAAAAACAGTAGCTATGCTAGATATCGAAATTGGTTTTACGATTGTAACCATTTGTATATATAACCATTTATCTATCTATCTATTTACCTGTCTGTGTATCTATCTATCTATCTATCTATCTATCTATCTATCTATCTATCTATCTATCTATCTATCTATCTATCATCTATCTATCTATCTATCTATCTATCTATCTATCTATCTATCTATCTATCTATCTATCTATCTATCTATCTATCTATCATCTATCATCACCAAACTATCCATCTATCTATCATCTGTCTTACAGCATCATGTTGTGTGTCTCAAATATACACAATAATATTTTTTATTATTATTTTTCCTTTCTGCTCTAACCAGTTTCCCACTGGGAAATCAGGTGTTTAGGGATTGAAATAACAAGAGGAAATTATGTCAAATGAGCAGATATAAGGATCTGTAAATATCTCCTCTGCCATTGTTTCTCAGAATGCACAGCCTTGGGCTGCACAGGATGTGGTTATTTCTTTGGAATCCTAAGTCTGGCTGGAGTACTGTTGCTTGACTCTTTCCTGCTCTGTTGTCTGAGGACAGACCCTTAGTCTCCATCATCAACCAACTAGGGAGGAATTCAGCCTTCCACATGGAGACCTTCCTCTCAGAGACCCCCTCCAGGTGAGTCTGAGAGCCCAGTAGGTACTGCAGGAAGGGGTGGAGAGAATGGAAGCCAAGAACATTTACCTGAGGTCACCTGAGATACAATCCTACTTGGCCCAGAGCCAAGAGATCGCTGTTGTGTTTAGTTGAAAATGTTATCATTAATTTATTTAATACGTTAAAGAGAGAAGTGTCTTTTAGACTCAGCAATTCAGAAATCATTGATGACAGTTAACAGATGGGAATGGAAGTCCAGATGGATGTGACTGATGAAGGAATTGGAGGTATAAAGTGGTTATAGTAACTTTAGAACAGATGCAAAGAGTTTTGCAGGTTAGGGAGCAGGAAATTAAGTATTACCTGTGGAGAGATGTGCAGTGAAATGAGGCATTTAAAAAATTAAGATGGGATGTATTTGAGCATGTTTCTATATTCATTCGGAAGATCAGACCAATGGACTGCATGCAAATGCTACCTTGTAACAGCACTTCATGAAACATACATTTCACAGTATTTTCTCTCACATCAAGCATTCCCATGGGGGGAGGGAATTTTAACAGGTCAAACGGAGAATACTAAGCGGCTTTACTTTGCAATAATTTTGGAACCAGGAAGCTGAATATATTTTTGGTTTGTCTGCCTTTTGCTTTTCGTATTGAAAAGGATCTGTGCAAGTTCTTTGCTTTTATGTAAGAGGGTTAGTGTTTTATGAAGGCATGAACACACACAAGCAAGCAGCTTAAAAGAGTACATTATTAAATTATTTTACATGTAAACTTACTATCTATGGCACAGCATAATATTTTCATTTTTGCTTTATTTATTCTATTCTAGTTAATTCTTACAAACATTAGTCAGACACCCTAATGGGTTCAGATCTCAGATAGTGAAAAACAATTCGCTAGAATGTCCTTTGTACCTATTTTAGCATCTCCCTTTTTCTTTTCTTTCCTCCTCATCAGCAATTTTTGTGACTCCAGATTGTCTCAACTATTTGTACAATACCTATTCATTCAGCTACAGTTGCCAGCTAAACTAAGTCTGAGGGAGGTATGTGTAACATTGCTACATCCTTCAGGACATTAATTGGGAGAAAATGGATGGATTTGAATAAAATCAATACAATGATAGTCACACATCTTAAATAAGTGCATGTAAGAAGTGTACTTTTTAAATGTGAGAATGTAAAAGAAATAAAGTTAATAAAGTGGATGGCTCCAGGCAGTCCTGAAAAAGTACATGAAGTTTTCCAGGTAGAGAAGGGGGTGGAAAAACTCCATATAGAACAGTAAGTGGGACTCCAAGCAGAGGGAAGCAAGTGTATAAAGGCCATGAGTGTTGAAGCGCAGATGTCTGGTGAACCTGGAAGTCAAGTTAAATGTCTGGAAGTTCTATGTGGAAAGGGGCACGGCAGTGTGATGGTCAAGCTTGTGGGTCTTTCACAGAGAGTTGAGACTTGTGTTTAAAGCTTTTACCTGCTCATCTTTAAAAGTCTTCAACTTCCATGTCCTTTGTGCATTTCCTTTTGTGTATTGTGGGTTTACTCCCTTTGCTCACTTTTATCTTGAGTGTTCAATCTGTAAGATGCCTTGACACTACAAAGAGATCATTTCTTTCTCCTTTGAATAAATTGTTTTTAGCTGCTGCGCCTCCAGTGGGATGTTAGCAGGCTTGTCATGCCTCAGGACCAAGGAAGCTGTCCCTTCGTCACAATCTCTCCGGGGCCAACTGAGCTTGTTAGATCTTTCTCCCCTTCATGCACATTTCTTTCCTCTCTCCTTACTGAGCAGATCGTAATTAATTATTTACTTTTTCTTTGAATATGGAGCACAAAATAATCATTTAAAAAGGGAGCCACATTACATCTACACAATGGAATACTACTCAGCTATAAAAACGAATGAAATACTGTCATTTGCAACAACATGAATGGACCTTGAGAGAATTATATTAAGTGAAACAAGTCAGGCACAGAAAGAGAAATACCACATGTTCTCACTTATTGGTGGGAGCTAAAAATTAATATATAAATTCACACACACACACACACACACACACACACACACACACACACACACACACACACACACACACACACAAAACCGGGGCGGGGGGGAAGAAGATATAACAACCACAATTACTTGAAGTTGATAGGACAAGCAAACAGAAAGGACATTGTTGGGGGGGAAGGGGAGGGAGAAGGGAGGGAGGTTTTGGTGATGGGGAGCAATAATCAGCCACAATGTATATCGAGAAAATAAAATTAAAAAAAAAAAAAAGAGGGAGCCACAAAGTTTACATGTTTTTGAAACGCTTACCAACTAGAACTTGTGAACTATGTCTACATTTATTTTCAGGGAAAGATAATTTGATGTTGATGACTTGCCTTATGTCCATTACTTTCTAGTGAGTGTGGCTAGAAGTGAGAAGACAATGGGAGTAACATGTCCTCAGGAGGTCAGAGTGTGAGTGTGTGTGTGCATGTGTGTGTATGTGTGTGTGTGCGTGTGTGTGTGTTTGTTGTGGGGAGTGAGCAGTCCTCAGATCATGGGTGCCCGAGCTCATATGTTCTAAATTGTCACTCATATCACGCAGTTGCCTGAATGCTAATAAGCATGAAAATAACGAGGTATCCACTGTGATCCATGGGATGACTTTACAATTAAAATACTGCATGATTCCACTTAAGTGAGGTGTCTGTAATAGTCAAGCTCATAGAAGCAGAGGATAGAGGAGCGGTTGCCAGCTGATTGGCAATGGGGGAAATGAAGAGCTATTTTTCAGTGGGTATAAACTTAGAGATTTAAAAGATGAATAAATTCTAGAGATCTGCTCTGCAGCATAGTGCCTACAGTTAACAATATGATAACGTGCACTTCAAAATTTGTTATGAGGTCAATCTCATGTTAAGTGTTCTCTCCACAAACACAAAACAAAACAAATAAAGAACACAGGAAAGTTCAGGGAGGTGAAGAATATGTGTATTATATTGATTGTGGTGCTGGTATCCGGGGTCATAATATGTGTCCAACTCATGTAATTGTACATATTCAATATGTCTAGTTTTTTGCATTTCAGGTATACCTCAATAAAGCTGTTTACAACAAAAGTGCAAGGAAAAGCGTGTGCACAAAAAACCTCTGGGCTTTGAAGTCGGAGCAGGAGCAGGGGGCTGTCTCACACCTCACATTCTCTGACACTTTTTCTCATCACTCTCCATTTGCTAACTCTTTCACCACACTGGGTTCCACGATTTTCTTTTCTTTCTTTCTTTTTTAAAAAAAATTTTATTAGCTCGATATACATTGTGGCTGATTATTGTTGCCCATCACCAAAACCTCCCTCCCTCCTCCCTCCCTCCTAACAATGTCCTTTCTGTTTGCTTCCCATATCAACTTCAAGTAATTGTGTTGTTATATCTTCTTCCCCCCCGTTTTTTTTGTGTGTGAATTATATATTAATTTTTAGCTCCCACCAATAAGTGAGAACATGTGGTATTTCTCTTTCTGTGCCTGACTTGTATCACTTAATATAATTCTCTCAAGGTCCATCCACATTGTTGCAAATGGCAGTATTTCATTCGTTTTTATAGCTGAGTAGTATTCCATTATGTAGATGTACCACATTTTCTGTATCCACTCATCTGAGGATGGACACTTGGCCTGGTTCCAACTCATGGCTATTGTAAAGAGTGCTGTGATGAACATTGGGGAACAGGTATACCTTCGACTTGATGATTTCCATTCCTCTGGATATATTCCCAACAGTGGGATAGTTGGGTCGTATGGTAGATCTATCTGCAATTGTTTGAGGAACCTCCATACCATTTTCCATCAATGCTGCACCATTTTGCAGTCCCACCAACAATGTATGAGAGTTCCTTTTTCTCCGCACCCTCGCCAGCATTTATCGATCAGAGTCTTTTGGATTTTAGCCATCCTAACTGGGGTTAGATGGTATCTCAGTGTGGTTTTGATTTGCATTTCCCGGATGCTGAGTGATGTTGAGCATTTTTTCATATGTCTGTTGGCCATTTGTATATCTTCCTTAGAGAAATGCCTACTTAGCTCTTTTGCCCATTTTTTAATTGTGTTGCTTGTTTTTTTCTTGTAAAGTTGTTTGAGTTCCTTATATATTCTGGATATTAATCCATTGTCAGAAGTATACTTTGCAAATATTTTCTCCCACTCTGTTGGTTGTCTTTTAACTCTGTTAATTGTTTCTTTTGCTGTGTAGAAGCTTTTTAGTTTGATATAATCCCATTTGTTTATTTTTCCTTTGGTTGCCCGTGCTTTTGGGGTCGTATTCATGAAGTCTGTGCCCAGTCCTATTTCCTGAAGTGTTTCTCCTATGTTTTCTTTAAGAAGTTTTATTGTTTCAGGGTGTATATTTAAATCCTTAATCCATTTTGAGTTGATTTTAGTATACGGTGAGAGGTATGGATCTAGTTTCACTCTCCTGCATATGGATATCCAGTTATCCCAGCACCATTTGCTGAAGAGGCAGTCCCTTCCCCAGTGAATAGGCTTGGTGCCTTTGTCAAAGATCAGCTGACAGTAAGTGTGTGGGTTGATTTCTGGATTCTCTATTCTATTCCATTGATCAGTGTGTCTGTTTTTATGCCAGTACCATACTGTTTTGGTTATTATAGCTTTGTAGTATAGCTTAAAGTCAGGTAGTGTTATGCCTCCAGCTTTATTTTTTTTGCTGAGCATTGCTTTGGCTATGCGTGGTCTTTTATTGTTCCATATAAATGTCTGGATAGTTTTTTCCATTTCTGAGAAAAATGTCTTTGGAATTTTGATGGGGATTGCATTGAATTTGTATATAACTTTGGGTAGTATGGACATTTTCACTAAGTTGATTCTTCCAATCCAAGAGCATGGGATATCTTTCTGTCTTCTTGTATCCTCTCTAATTTCTCTTAGCAGTGGTTTGTAGTTCTCATTGTAGAGATTTTTCACCTCCTTGGTTAACTCAATTCTTAAGTATTTTATTTGTTTGGTGGCTATTGTAAATGGGCAGGCTTCCTATATTTCTCGTTCTGCATGTTCACTATTGCAGAAAAGAAATGCTACTGATTTTTGCGTGTTGATTTTGTATCCTGCTACTGTGCTGATATCATTTATCAATTCCCACAGTTTTTTTGTAGAGGTTTTAGGCTGTTTGATATATAGGATCATGTCATCTGCAGACAGGGACAGTTTGACTTCATCTTTTCCAATCTGGATGCCCTTTATTTCCTTCTCTTCTCTGATTGCTCTGGCTAGTACTCCCAACACTATGTTGAATAGGAGTGGTGAGAGTGGGCATCCTTGTCTAGGTCCTGTTCTTAAAGGAAAAGCTTTCAGCTTTTCTCCATTCATGATGATATTGGCAGTGTGTTTGTCATATATGGCTTTAATTATGTTGAGATACTTTCCCTCTATACCTTACTTATAGAGGGTCTTTGTCATGAATGAGTGCTGAACTTTATCAAATGCTTTTTCAGCATCTACAGAGATGATCCTATGGTCCTTGTGTTTGACTTTATTAATATGGTGTATCACATTTATTGATTTGCGTATGTTGAACCAACCTTGCTTCCCTGGGATGAATCCCACTTGATCGTGGTGAATAATTTTACGTATGTGTTGCTGTATTCTGTTTGCTAGTATTTTAGTGAGGATTTTTGCATCTATATTCAACAAGGATATCGGTCTGTAGTTTTCTTTTTTGGTTATATCTTTACCTGGTTTTGGTATCAGGATGATGTTTGCTTCATAGAATGAGTTTGGGAGATTTGCGTCCGTTTCAATCTATTGGAATAGTTTGTAAAGAGTCGGTGTCAATTCCTCTTTGAATGTTTGGTAAAATTCTGCTGTGAATCCATCTGGTCCTGGGCTTTTCTTTGATGGGAGCCTTCTGATAACAGTTTCAATCTCCTTTATTGTTATTGGTCTGTTCAAATTTTCTATGTCTTCATGGTTCAGTTTTGGGAGCTAGTGTGTGTCCAGAAATTTATCCATTTCCTCCAGATTTTCAAATTTGTTGGCATATAGTTGTTTATAGTAGTCTCGGATGATTCCTTGTATTTCAGATGAATCAGTTGTAATATCGCCTTTTTCATTTCTAATTTTTGTTATTTGAGTCTTTTCTCTTCTTTTTTTTTTGTTAGCCATGCTAATGGTTTGTCAATTTTATTTATCTTTTCAAAAAACCAACTTTTTGATTCATTGATCTTTTGTATTGTTTTCTGGGTTTCAATTTCATTCAGTTCTGCTCTGATTTTAATGATTTCTTTCCGTCTGCTAACTTTAGGTTTGGATTGTTCTTGTTTATCTAGTTCTTTAAGGTGAAGTGTTAGGTTGTTCACTTGCCATCTTTCCATTCTTCTGAAGTGAGCATTTAATTCAATAAATTTCCCCCTTAATACTGCTTTTGCAGTATCCCACAGGTTTTGGTATGATGTATCATTTTCATTAGTTTCATTAAATTTTTTGATTTCCTGCTTGATTTCCTCTTGGACCCATATGTCATTAAGTAGAATGCTGTTTAATTTCCATGTGTTTGTATATTTTTCAGAGTTTTGTTTGTTATTAATTTCTAGTTTTAATCCATTGTGGTCTGAGAAAATACATGGGATAATTCCAATTTTTTTGAATTTATTGAGACTTGATTTGTGACCTAATATGTGATCTATCCTGGAGAATGATCCATGTGCTGATGAGAAGAATGAATATTCTGAGGTTGTTGCATGGAATGTTCTGTAGATATCTGCCAACTCCAAATGGTCTAGAGTTTTGTTTAGATCTTGTGTTTCTCTACTGATTCTTTGCCTAGATGATCGGTCTAGTATTGACAGTGGGGTGTTCAGGTCCCCTGCTATTATGGTATTAGTGTCTATTTCCTTCTTTAGGTCTAATAGAGTTTGTTTTATAAATCTGGCTGCTCCAACATTGGGTGTGTACATATTTATGGTTGTTATGTCTTCTTGATGGATCAGTCCTTTTATCATTAAGTAGTGTCCCTCATTGTCTCTTTTTATGGTTTTTAGTTTAAAGTCTATTTTGTCAGATATAAGAATAGCTACTCCAGCTCGTTTTTCTTTTCTGTTTGCATGGTAAATCTTTTTCCATCCTTTCACTGTTAGTCTATGTGAATCTTTATGGGTGAGGTGGGTCTCTTGTAGGCAGCGTATAGTTGGGTCCACCTTTTGGATCCAGTCAGTCAGTCTGTGTCTTTTGATTGGAGAATTTAAGCCTTTACATTAAGAGTTGTTATTGAAAAGTGTTGATTTATTCCTAGCATTTTATTGGTTGTTTGGTTGTCTTAGGTGTCTTTTGTTCCTTGCTTTCTGATTTACTGTTTGGTTTCTGTGTTTGTTGGTTCCTTAGGTTGTAGATAGCATTTTTGTTTGATTGTTTTCTCTTCCTGAATGCCATTTTTATTACACTAGTGGGTTTTAATTATTCTTGAGTCTTTATGGCAGTGGTAGTTTTTTTTTCAGGAACCAAACCCAGTACTCCCTTGAGGATTTCTTGTAAGGGTGGTCGTGTGGTAGTGAACTCCCGCAGTTTTTGTTTGTCTGAGAAATATACTATTTGCCCTTCTTTTTGGAAGGATAGCCTTGCAGGGTAAAGTATTCTTGGCTGGCAATCTTTGTCTTTTAGTATTTTGAATATATCATTCCATTCCTTTCTAGCTTTTAGGGTTTGTGATGAAAAGTCTGATGTTAGCCTGATTGGGGCTCTCTGATAGGTGATTTGACGCTTCTCCCTTTCAGTTTTTAAGATTCTCACTTTGTCTCTGAGTTTTGCCAATTTGACTATAACATGTCTTGGAGAAGGCCTTTTTGGGTTGAATATGTTTGGAGATCATTGAGCTTCCTGGATCTGAAGATCTGTGATTTTTCCTATACCTGGGAAATTTTCTGCCACTATTTTGTTGAATATGTTTTCAATGCAAACTCCATTTTTCCTCCCCTGCTGGAATACCCATGACTTGGATATTTGAGCGCTTAAGGTTATCTGATATCTCTCTCAGATTTTCTTCAATGTCTTTGATTCTTTTTTCTTTCTTTTTGTCTGCTTGTGTTATTTCAAACAGCCTATCTTCAAGTTCAGAGGTTCTCTCTTCAACTTCGACAAGCCTGCTGGTTATACTCTCCGCTGTGTTTTTTATTTCACTGAATAACTTCTTCAATTCAGCAAGTTCTGCTACATTTTTTTCCAGGACATCGATTTTCTTGTACATTTCCTCTGTCAGGTCCTGTATACTTTTCCTCATTTCATCTCGATGTCCAGCTGAGTTTTCTTGTATCTCATTCAGTTTCCTTAGAATTATCACTCAACATTCCTTGTCAGTCATTTCAAGGGCTTCTTGCTCTATAAGATCTAGAGTTTGAGATTTATTAACTTTTGGTGGTGTACTTTCTTGATTTGTTGTATCTGGCATCTTTTTTTTTGATGTTTATTCATTGTGGCAGGGGTTTTCACTGTCCACCAGTTTGAGCCTATTGACTAACTAAGATGTGGCTGTGGTTGCCAATTTGGTATGGCTACCTCTGTGACTTCCACGATTTTCTAAAACAAGCAAAGTCCCCAGGGCCTTCGCACTGGTAATTCACTTGCAAGGACCACACTTCTACAAGTAACCTCGTGGCTCCACAGTCCAGTCTTCCTTGAGGTATCTTTTCAAATGTCAACTTTTCTCTCTCTCTTGTCTGGACTCCCATACAAGCAGCACTCCCATTAATCTGTACAAATTCTACGTCAATTAAAATTTTTTTAGAAAACACCAACATCTATTCTATCTTTTTCACCTGCTTTTCTTTTATCTGTAGTACTTATTACCATCTGATGTTATATGTTTTTTTTATCTGTTTGTATTCTTTCTGCATCAAAAAGTACTGTATGTTTTTCAGCATGCAGTACTTATTGTCTAGGCAATGCCTGGGTCATGGGCAGAGCTCAATTTCTATTCCATAAAAATGTGAAAGAATTTATCATTAAAATTATAGAATACATGATCTATTTAGAACACGAAGTTGAAGAAGAATTTCTTATCAGATAGATGCTATGAAAACCCAACAGGGATCAGATAACAAACACAAAATACAGAAAATCATTTCTTGACTGAAAAATACAAATTGTAACATTTCTACAATGTGAGTGATGCCCATTTGCTGAAAAAGTAGTCATGTTGGTTTTGTTCTTCCTGGTAGTCCCCTCCACTGCATGGATCCAGGAAATGATACACAAATTTCAGAATTTCTTCTTATGGGATTTTCAGAGACATCAGATTTTCGGCCCTTCATATTCTGGCTGTTCCTCTCCATGTACCTGACCACGGTGTTTGGAAACCTGCTCATCATCCTGGCCATCATCTCAGACTCCCACCTGCACACACCCATGTACTTCTTCCTCTCCAACCTGTCCTTCGTGGACATCTGTTTCACCTCCACCACCATCCCAAAGATGCTGCTGAACATCCAGACACACAGCAAGATGATAACCTATGAAGGATGCATCACTCAGATACACTTTTTTCTCCTCTTTGTAGGATTGGATGACTTTCTCCTGACCGTCATGGCCTATGACCGATTTATGGCCATCTGTCACCCCCTGCACTATACGGTCATCATTAAATCCTGGCACTGTGGGCTGCTGGTTCTGGTTTCCTGGATCATAGGTGTTCTAAATTCCTTGTCACAAAGCTTAATGGTGTTGGGGCTATCATTTGGGACAGTCTTGGAAATACACCACTTTTTCTGTGAACTTAATCAGGTGGTCCACAGTGCCTGTTCTGACACCTTTCTCAATGACCTGGTGATATATTTTGCATCAGGACTGCTGGGTGCTGGACCCCTTGCTGGTATCCTTTATTCCTACGCTAAGATAGTTTCCTCCATACGTAAAATCTCTTCAGCTAGAGGAAAGTATAAAGCATTTTCTACCTGTGCATCTCACCTCTCAGTTGTCTCCTTATTTTATTGTACAGGCCTAGGAGTGTACCTTAGTGCTGCTGCTACACACAACCCACTGTCAAGTGCTATAGCCTCAGTGATGTATACTGTGGTCACGCCCATGCTGAACCCCTTCATCTACAGTCTGAGGAATAAGGATATAAAGAGGGCTCTCAAAAGATTAATTGGAAGGGAAACTAGAAAAGGACTGATTACACCATGACTGAAGATGTTCCCCTGATTGCAGGGATCAAAGAGCCAGAGAGAAAAATTGCAATTCTTTGATCACATTGTGAGGTACAGCTTGCTCATTCTGTTTATTTTCTGAAATTTCTCTTTGTTTAATTTCAATTTCTGTACACAGTTTAAGTCACAAACTTTATTAAGAATTTTGCTCTCTAATATCCTACAAAGTTTCCCATTGTCATCTTCCTCCCTCCCCAAATTTATTTCCAATATTGTTTCAGAAATATTTAGAATCCCATTTACTTTATTGGAAAACATGAAATAGTTAAGGATAATTTATCCTGCCATGTAATTTTTCTTTTGTGTGTTACTAAAATAATAGTCAAGAGATGTATTACTACGTTGGGGGGTGGGAAAAACTAAAAAAGTCCCAAGCAAATGAAGTATAACAACAAAACTCCAGTTGGCACTAATGTTTTTAATACCATGTTGTAGGAGAGGAAAATCTGAGACCACAGTTTTTCACTTCTTTGTTTGTTATTGCTTTGTATATCACTATCTAAAAATGTAGATTGTAGTGTACTAGAATGTTTTATAACTGGTAATTAGGTTTAATTTTTCTTGTTAGTATCCTGTTTTCATGCCCAGCTCAGTGTCGACAGTGTCTTTCATTATGATTGGAAATTGTTGATGACCAAATATTTGACGCCAAGTGCAGTCAACATTGAAAGACAAGTTTGAATAAATAGTTGACTTAATATGGTCTTAAAGTCAGACAATATGATAAAGCAACATTTCATATTATACATTGCATTATTATGCAAAACTATTTCTTTTTCATGTTGTTCATCTACTCCTTGGAGTAGGGAAGATTGATGTCCCTGTGTAAGGGCATTTAGTCATGGGGTGAAGGAGTGGTTGATGTGGTTATATTGTTTTATTGAATTACCTTCCTCTTTCTTCTCAAAAACTTCCAATTCTCCCTGTAAATAACAGTCTTTAATTTGCTCTAAACAAATTATCATCCCATATTGCACACTTTCTGATACCTGTCAAAAGGGCCATCAATGAACAGCATCAATATCATCTATTAGGTGCCTCACTTGTACTCAGGATTCTCTTCAATGTTCATGATAGAAAGATGCCTAACAAGAGACCTTATATTCTGGTTCAGTTTCTACCATGTGACAAGGGGTCACAAGTTTTCCTACAGAAACCTGCATGTCCTCACCATCTCTCTTTGTTCCCTGGAAGGAAACATCAGCTTAATCCCTTTATATGACACATATCTGAAATAAACTTGAACAACAGGGTTCTCATGAATGCTGCTTTCAAATATCAGAACAAATGCCAATCTATAATAAATAATAATTTATTGTGTGTTCTCAAATGACTAGAAGAAAGGAGCTCAAATGTTCTCCTCACAAAGAAAAAAACATTATTGAGTTGCAAAATTCCTAACTACTCTGATTTGATCATTACACACTGTATGAATGTATTGAAATATAACTCTGTACTCCATAAGTGTGTACAACCAATATGTTTCAATTTTAAAGCTAAATAAATTTCTTTAAAAAAAGAAAAGAAAGAAAAAGGAGCAGACTGTTATCATTGCTCTCAGTTCTGCTCACTTTGATTACTGTATCAGTTAGCCCTTGCTGTATAAGAAACCATCCTAAAAGCAAATAGCTTAAATTAATCCCTTATTGCCAAATGGGATTGCATGGTGGAGAGCTCTGCTGGTCTCCTTGTTAATCTGTTTTCTGCTATGGGTAAGACATTGAGACTGTGTTGATATTGCATGAGGTTTCTAATATAATTGGGACTTGTCTGTCTGTAAACTAATCTATGGTGGCCTTGAGTAGCACTACTGGCCTCTACTTCACATATCTTCTCCTCCTCCAGCCAACTAGCCTGGACTTTCTTGTGTGTCTGAAACAGGGTTCCAAGAGACAGCAGCAGAAATGACCAAGGTCCCTGAAAGCCCACAGTCAAGTCCATCCTATTCTACTGGCCAGAGCAAATGTAAAATGTTAAATCCCACCCAAGACTTGAAGGATGACTCTTTCCACACCCATTCCCAACGGCTGGATGATATTAGAAAAGAAAGTGAGATTGGTATTGATATCCAATGCTGTACTCCACAGATATGTACAATCAACTATGTTTCAATTAAAAATAAAAAAATAAATGAAAAAGAAACACAGAAAAGAGAGTGAGACTGACAGTGTGTGTTTAATGAACAGCTGTGATAATTTTATTCCATGTGGTCAAGCCACACCCATCCCAATGTAAATTTTCCTCCTCTGCCCCTTTCCTCCAGCCCACCTTTCTTAGCAATAAATAAACTTATTTTCTTCTAGATACCTGATAGAGTCCAAAGACCACATGTCTAACTCATTGATTAACAAGGCTAGAGAAATGTTACTCCACTTTCAACATTGATGTGATCCAAATGGATATATCCCTTTTTTTTAATTGTCCTGCTCTTTACCATATTCATAAGGGCTTTTAACCTGGTACTGGTATTTGCTGGAGGTTTGTGGGAGGTATTCCTAGGAACAAGTGGTATTGGAAATACAAATAAAACATAGACACACAGGAATTTGAAAGGGGAGGGTGAGTTGAGTTGAAATTCAAAATTTTCATTGTGAACATACTGAAAGTGAGGCTTGAGGAGAGACAGAAGTCACTGGAGACTCCAAGGTCATCACAAGGGACAGCATGAAGTTTCCATTTTAGTGGCAGTCAGGTTTCATGAGTCTATTTATGCAGAACAAAAATATTAATTTTCAAATATATGATACATTATTATTAACTGTGGTCAACATGCAGTGCAATTGATCACTAAATCTTATTGCTCCACTCTAAATAGAACATAGTACCCTTTGATCAACAACTCTCCTTTTCCCATCCCTCAACCTATACCCTGTCCCAGCCTCTTGTAACCACCATTGTACTGTTCCTATGACAATAACATTTTAGACATCGCAAATAATTAGAACATACAGTATTTGTCCTTCGGTGCCTGGCTTATTTCAATAAGCACAGTGTCTTCCAGTTCCATCCATGTTGTCACAAATGACAGAATTTACTTCTTCTATAAGTCTATCTAGTAGCCCATGTGTATAAACACCACAGTTTCCTTATTCATTCATCCACTAATGGACACTTAGGTTGATTTCATAGTTTCATATCTCAAAATTACAGAAAGACTGGATTTTCAATATTCTCACCATAAGAAAGATGATAAATTGGTGAGGTGATGGATGTGCTAATTAGCTTAATTAAATATTTCTACAATGTATACATAAATCAAAACATTACATTGTATCCCATAAATATACACATTTATTACTAGTCAATTGAAAATAAATACTTGAAATATTTAATCTTATTTTTTTTTTTACTATTTTTCCATCTAATCTCCTTAATTTCTTTATTTGATTAGCTTTCCTCTAGATGTCTTCTCATTTGTCAAAACATATCTTTGTGTGCAGGAGCCATCAAAGAACAAACATACAAAGTACAAATATAATATAATCATTTTCATTCCCATGCAGAACTTTTACATCTGTAGCTGTTACAAAAATTCTAAAGTGTATTTTGAACAGTGTATCAAGTTATAAATGGCATCCAGGTGCAAATGAAAGAAAGGTGAACCAAAATACAGACTAAAACAAATTAAGGGTTGATCACATTCTAGAGTTAGGGAATTGACAGCTACTATGACAGCTTCATGACACCATTAAGGACTTAGCCTACACTTATTTTTCTTTCCCATCTTCCCCAATGTGTGTTTTTCATCCTCATATTCACAGAATAGTTTCTACACTTACAGTCATTGAATCCATATCCCATACATGAAGATTCAGAGATTAATCACTGGTGAAGTATGTAGGGGAGTGCCAGATGGGTTAATGTAAAATAATTAACATTTTAATAAAGCACAAAATATATATGGAAAAGCACCATATCAAAAGTTCTGATCCCAGGCCAGTGTGCATGGAGCAGGGAGACGACCAGTACAGGAGGTGGAGTTCTGCAGAGACCACACGCCCTGCAGTGCCACCACGCTACCCAGCAGCCCAGCACAGTGTGCACAGAGAAGGGAGAAGTCCAGCAGGGGAGGTGGAAGCTTGGCAGTAACCACACACCCTGAGGTGCTGCCATGTGACCCAGCAGCCCAGCTCAGTGCATGATGACCAGAGAGGTGGCTCCCTAAAGAGGCCCAAGACCCAAGGCAACCACACACAAAAGGCACTAGTGGCCAACTGAGCAGTCACTGAGGTAGCCATACCAAATTGGCAACCCCAGCAACATCCAAGACAGACAATCATGTCAAATCTGTGGACTGTGAAAACCCCTGCCACAATGACTAAACATCAAAGGAAACATACCAGAAATATGAAATTCTCAAGCTCTAGGACCTATAGAACAAGAAGCCCTTGAAATATCTGACAAGGAATTTTGAGTGATAATTTCAAGGAAACTGAATGAGATACAAAAAAACTCAGCTAGACAACGTGATGAAATGAGGAATAGTATACAGTTCCTGAAAGAAGAAATGTACGTGGAAATCAATACCCTGAAAAAGAATGTAGCAGAGCTTGCCAAAATTAAGAATTCATTCAGTGTAATAAAAAACACAACAGAGAGTTTAACCAGCAGGCTTGCAGAAGTAGAGGAGAGAACTTCTGACATTGAAAATGGGTTGTTTGAAATAACACAGGCAGACAAAAAAAGAAAGAAAGAAAGAAAGAAAGAAAGAAAGAAAGAAAGAAAGAAAGAAAGAAAAAAGAATTAAAGGCACTGAAGAAAATCTAAGAGAGATATCAGACAACCTTAAGCACTCAAATTTCCGAGTCATGGGTATTCCAGAAGGGGAGGAAAAAGGAGATTGCATTGAAAACATATTCAACAAAATAGTGGCAGAAAACTTCCCAGGTATTGGAAAAGACACAGATCTTCAGATTCTGGAGGCCCAAAGATCCCCACACATATTCAACCAAAAAGGTCTTCTCCAAGACATGTTATAGTCACATTGGCAAAACTCAAAGACAAAGAGAGACTCTTAAATGCTGCAAGACAGAAGAACCAAATCATCTATAAGGGAACCCCAATCAGACTAACATCAGATTTTTCATCACAAACCCTAAAAGCCAGGAAGGAATGGGATGATATATTCAAAATACTAAAAGATATAGATTACCAGCAAAGAGTACTCTACCCTGCAAGTCTATCATTCCAAAATGAAGGGCAAATAGTATATTTCTCAGACAAACTAAACTGTGGGTGTTCATGACCACATGACGACCCTTCAAGAAATTCTGAAGGGAGTACTGGGTTTGGTACCTGAAAAACAACTACACTGCCATAAAAACACAAGAAAAATCAAAACCCACTAGTATAATAAAAGTGGCATCCATGAAGGGAAAACAAACAATCAAAAAGGCTATCTACAATCGAAAGAATCAAGAAATGCAGAAAACAAACAGTAAATCAGAAAAAAAGGAACAAAAGAGATCTAAGACATCCAAACAAAAATCAATAAAATGCTAGGATTAAATCAACACTTTTCAATAACAACTCTTAGTGTAAAAGGCTTAAATTCCACAATCAAAAGACAAAGACTGGCTGACTGGATTAAAAAGGAGGACCCAACTATATGCTGCCTACAAGAGACCCACCTCACCCATAAAGATTCACATAGACTAAGAGTGAAAGGATGGAAAAAGATTTATCATGCAAACAAAAGTGAAAAATGAGCTGGAGTGGCTATTCTTATATCTGATAAAATAGACTTTAAACTAAAAACCATGAAAAGAGATAATGAGGGACACTACATAATGATAAAAGGATTGATCCATCAAGAAGACATAACAATCATAAATGTAAGTGCACCCAATTTTGGAGAGCCAGATTTATAAAGCAAACTCTATTAGACCTAAATTAGGAAATAGACACGAATGCCATAATAGCAGGGGACCTGAACATCCCACTATCCATATTGGACAGATCATCTAGGCAAAGAATCAGCAGAGAAACACAAGATCTAAACAAAATACTATACCAATAGGACTTGGCAGATATCTACAGACATTCCATCCAACAACCTCAGAATATTCATTCTTCTCATCTGCCCATCGATCATTCTCCAGGATAGATCACATATTAGGTCACAAATCAAATAACAAATTCAAAAAAATTGGAATTATCCCATGTATTTTTTCAGACCACAATGGATTAAAATTAGAAATCAATAACAAACGAAATTCTGGAAACTATACAAACACATGGAAATTAAACAGCATTCTACTTAATGACATATGGATCTAAGAAGAAATCAAACAGGAAATCAAATATTTATTGAAACTAGTGAAAGTCATGATACACCATACCAAAACCTGTAGGATACTGCAAAAGCAATACTAAGCAGGAAATTTATCCCATTAAATGCTTACTTCAGTAGAATGGAATGATGGCAAGTGAATAACCTGACACTTCACCTTAAAGAACTAAAAAACAACAGCAATCCAAACCCAAAGTTAGCACATGGAAAGAAATCATGAAGATCATAGCAGAACTTAATGAAATTGAAACCCAAAAAACAATACAAAAGATCAATGAATCAAAAAGTGTTTTTTTGAAAAGATAATTAAAATTGATAAGCCATTAGCGTGGCTAACTAAAAAAAGAAGAGAGAAGATCCAAATAAAAAAAATTAGAAACGAAAAATGTGATATTACAACTGATACATCGGAAATACAAGGAAACATTTCAGACTACTATAAAAAAACTATATGCCAACATTTCTGGACACACACAAGGTACCAAAACTGAGCCAAGAAGATATAGAAAGTCTGAACAGACCAATAACAATAAAGGAGATTGAAGCTGTGTTCAGAAGGCTCCCAACAAAGTAAAGCCCAGGACCAGATGTATACACAGCAGAATTTTACCAAACATTGAAAGCGGAATTGACACCAATTCTTTACAAACTATTCCAAAAGATTGAAACAGAGGCCAATCTCCCAAATTCATTCTATGAAGCAAATATCATCCTGATACCAAAACCAGGTAAAGATACAACTACAAAAGAAAACTACAGGCTGATATCCTTGATGAATATAGATGCAAAAATCCTCACTAAAATACTAGCTAACAAAATACAGCAACACATATGTAAAATTATTCACCATGATCAAATGGGATTCATCCCAGGGATGCAAAGCTTGTTCAACATATGCAAATTGATAAATGTGATACACCATATTAATAAAATCAAACACAATGACCATATGGTCATCTCTATAGATGCTGAAAAAGCATTTGATAAAATTCAACATTCATTCATGACAAAGACCCTCTATACGTTAGGTATAGATGGAAAGTATCTCAACATAATTAAAGTCATATATGATAAACCCACTTCCAATATCACCTTGAATGAGGAAAAGCTAAAAGCTTTTCCTTTAAGAACAGGAACTAGACAAGGATGACCACTCTCACCACTCCTATTCAACATAGTGTTGGGAGTACTAGTCAGAGCAATCAGAGAAGAGAAGCAAATAAAGGGCATCCAGATTGGAAAAGATGAAGTCAATCCATCCCTGTTTGCAGATGACAGGATCCTATACATCAAACAGCCTAAAGCCTTTACGAAAAAACTCTTGGAGTTGACAAATGCTTTAGCCAAGTAGCAGGATACAAAATCAACACACAAAAATCAGTAGCATTTCTTTTCTCCAATAGTGAACATGCAGAACAAGAAATCAAGACAGCTTGCCCATTTACAAGAGCCACCAAAAAAAAAAAAAAAATTAGGAATTGAGTTAACCAAGGATGTGAAACATCTCTATAATAAGAACTACAAACCACTGCTGAGAGAAATTAGAGAGAATACAAGAAGACGGAAAGATATCCCATGCACTTGGATTGGAAGAATCAACATAGTGAAAATGTCCACACTACCCAAAGTGACATATAAATTCAATGCAATCCCCCTGAAAATTCCAATGACATTTTTCTCAGAAATGGAAAAATCTATCCAGACATTTATATGGAATAACAAAAGACCATGCATAGCCAGAGAAATTTGGAGAAAAAAAAAAAAAATACAGCTGGAGGCATAACAGAACCTGACTTTAAACTATACTAATAGCTATAATAACCAAAACAGCATGGTAGTGGCATAAAAACAGACACACTGATCAATGGAATAAAATAGAGAATGCAGAAATCAACCCCCACACCTACAGCCATCTGGTATTTGACAAAGGCACCAAGCCTATACACTGGGGAAGAGACTGCCTCTTCAGCAGACTTCTCAACTGAAACACTACAGGCCAGAAGAAAGTGGAATGATATATTCAAAATAGCAAAAGAAAAAAAAATTGCCAGTCAAGAATTCTTAATCCAGGAAGGCTCTCCTTCAGAAGTGAGGGAGAAATAGCATATTTCCCAGAGAAGCAAGAGTTTGGGTAGTTCACCAGCAAATGAACAGCCCTGCAAGAAATTCTCAAGGGAATCATTCATCTGGCATCTGAATAAAGGTGACCACTGTCACAAATACACAAGGAAGAGCAAAACCCACCATTAAAACAAAAATGCCAGTAATAAGAGAAAGAAGCTAAATCATCCCACCTTAAATTTCCAAATAATACTGAAGAGAAATAAAAGGGGAAATAATGATCAAAAGATATTTAAAATATAAAAAAAAAATTATCTGGGAATTATTCTATATTAATATGATATATTCACAGTTAACTAGTATTCCAATGGAAAATCTACAATTTATCATCAGATCCATGTTGATGAAACAGGTCATTTTCCCGTTCTTTTGCTGTTAAAAATTGTGCTGCAACTAAAAACAATCATAATGTTACCTGTCTCTAAGACCATGACTCTTTTTTTTTTTTTGAATGATTTAAAAAAAAATTTTATTTTATTTGGTCAATATACAATATGGTTGATTATTGTAGCCCATTAATGAAATTCTGCCATTCACAGCAACATGGATGAGCTTGGAGAAAATTATGTTAAGTGAAATAATCCAGTCACAGAACAAGAAATATCACATGTCCTCACTCATAAGTGGGAGTGAAGGAAGGAATGAATGAAGGAAGGAAGGAAGGAAGGAAGGAAGGAAGGAAGGAAGGAAGGAAGGAAGGAAGGAAGGAAGGAAGGAAGGAAGGAAGGAGCACCACAACAATACATTGAACTTTCAGAAGGAAAGAACAACTATGATTACAAGAGGTGGGTATGGGGATGAAGGAAATATTAGGTAATGAACGGAAAGAATAATTACAATTAGTAATGATGAACATGCTAATAATACTAATTTGATTATCACATATTGTACACAAATCCTGGTAGTCAACTCTGTACCCCGTAAATATGTATAATCAATCATGTTTCAATTAACAAATAAAAAAAGAAAATAAAAATAAAAAAATAAATAAATAAAGATATTTAAACCATCTAAACAAGAAGCAATTAAATGACAGGAATTAAGGAACACACACTCTAAATGTGAATGAGATAAACTCCCATTTGGGTTTAAAAAAGAATAGCTACTTCTGCTTGTTTTTGATTTCCATTTGCATGGTGTATATTTTTCCATCCCTTCACTTTTAGTTTATGTGTCTTTACAGGCGAGGTGTGTCTGTTGAAGACAGCAAATACATGGATCTACCGTTTTCATCTAATTATATAGTCTGTGTCTTTTGAATGGGGAGTTTATCTCATTCACATTTAGAGTGTGTGCTCCTTAATTCCTGTCATTTAATTGCTTCTTGTTTAGATGATTTGGTTATAACAATATATTAAATGTAAAAAGTACTTAAAAGCTATACAAAATTAGATATAGTTGTCTGTTAGACAACTTTGGAAGATTTTTCTCTCTATATGACAAGTGGAAAACAACTTAATAGCTGTAACAAACTTGATGTTATTAGGGCAACTTGTTCGCTTCACTGAGCCATTATTGAGAATGTTAGGAAGTGGGATACATTCTGTTATCTATAAATAGCATTTTGTGTTACTATTAAGAAATTTCAAAAGGAAATATATGTTTTAACCACGAGACCTTTGAGTCTTGATCATGAAAAAAAAAAGAGGAGGGAACATTTTACTCACATATCCCAGCATTACAATTTAGTTCTGTGCTTCCTCAAAAATGCTTCATCATCTACAGACCAGATGTTTTTCCCAAAATAAATGCAATCAATGACAACACAAACAAACAAACAAACAAAAAAAGAGAAGTAGCTATTCTTATATTAGACCAAAGAGACTTTAAAACAAAAAAACATAAAAAGAGACCAAGAAGGCCACTATATAATGACAAAGGGATCTATCCAGCCAGAAGACATAACAATCATACACATGTTTGCACCCAATACTGGGGCACCCAGATAAATAAAGCAAATACTCTTACACCCAAAGAAAGAAATAGGACCTAATGCATTAACAGTGAGTAATCTGAACACTAATCTCCCAGTGTGGGACAGATCTTCCAGGCAACTATTAAACAAAGAGACACATTATTTAATCTACACCATAGACCAACTGGACTTGGCATATATATACAGAACACTTCACCAGACAACAAAAGAATATACTTTCTTCTCATCAGCTCATGGGACATTCTCCAGGATAGATTACATAATAGGTCACAAATATAGTCTGAGGAAATTTTAAACAATTGAAATCTTTCAAGTATCTTTTCAGACCACAATGGACTAAAATTGGAAATAAATAATAAGCAAAACTTGGGAAACTATACAAATACATGGAAACTAAATAATGGGCTCCTGAATGACCTTTGGGTCCAAGATGAAATTAAAAAGGAAATCAAAAAATTTCTAGAAACTAATGAAAATAAAGATACATCATACCCAAACCAGTGAGATACTGTAAAAGCATTACTAAGAGGCAAATTAATTGCAATAAATGCTTACATAAAAGGAATGGAAGGGCTTTAAATAAACAACCTAATACTGAGTCAAAGAACTTGAAAAATGACAACAATCCTAACTTAAAGGTAGCAGACAGAAAGAAATAATTAAGATCTGAGCAGAAGTAAATGAAATAGAGATACCCCCCAAAATAGAAAAAAATCAACAAAACAAAAAGCTGGTTTTTTGAGAAGATAAATAAAACAGACAAACCATTAGCTAGGTTAACAAAAAAAAAAAAAAAAAAAAAAAAAGGATCCAAACAACAAAAATCAGAAATAAAATGAGAGACATTACAACCGATCCCACAGAATTACACAGAATCATTGAAGACTATTATAAACAACTCTATGACAACAAATATGAAAGTCTAGAAGACATGGATAAGTTTCTAGACACATATATACTACCCAGACTGAATCAAGAAGAGATAGAAAACTTGAACAGACAATTAACAAGCAAGCAGATTGAAGCAGTAATTAGCAATCTTCTAACAAAGAAGTCTGGGTCCCAATGGCTTACACCTAAATTCTATCAGACTTTTAAACAAGAATTAATACCAATTCTCCTCAAACTGTTCCAGGCAATTGAAACAGAAGCTATTCTCCCAGCTCATTCTATGAGGCCAACATAATTCTGATACCGAAACCAGAAAAGACACAACAAAAAAAGAAAATATATGTCAATATCTTGATGAACCTAGATGCTAAAATCTTCAACAAAATATTAGCAACCATAATACAGCAATGTGTTAAAAATATATACACTATAATCAAGTGGGATTCATCACAGGGATGCAAGGATGGTTCTACATACAAAAGTAAATATATGTGATACATTCCATCAACAATTCAAGGACAAAGTCCATTTGATTATCTAATAGATACTGTAAAACCATTCGAAAAATTCAACATCCTTTCATGATAAAGACTTTCAACAAATTAGGTACAGAAGGAAAATATCCCAACACAATAAAGGTCATTTATGACAAGCCCACCACCAGTATCACTCTGAATGGGGAAAAATTGAAGACCTTTCCCTTAAGAACAGGAACCAGCCAAGTATGCCCACTCTCAATACTTCTATTTAATGTAGTACTGGGGGTACTAGCCAGAGCAAACAGACAAGAAAAAGAAATAAAGGGAATCCAGGTGGGAAAATACTAAGTCAAACTTTCCGTATTTGCAGATGACATGATACTATATAAAGAGAAACCTAAAGAGTAACAAAAAAACACCTGGAGCTGGTTAATAACTTCAGTAACATTGCAAGATACAAAATAAATGCCCCCAAATCAGTTGCATTTATATACACAAACAACGAAGTAAGAGAAAGAGAGATAAAGAAAGTAAGACCATTTACAATTGTTGTGAAAAAAATAAAGTACCTAGGGATTGATTTAAGCAAGGAGGTGAAAGACCTCTACAATGAGAACCACAAACCACTTCTGAAAGAAATTAAAGAAGACACAAAAAGACGGAAAGATAATGCATGCTCTTGGGTTGGAAGAATTAGCATTGTGAAAATGTCTATACTCCCCAAAGCTATCTACAGATTCAATGCAATCCTCATCAAAATACCAATGACATTCTTCACAGAAATGGAAAAATCAGTTTACCTTTCATATGTAACGACAAAAGACCCTAAATCGCCAAAGCAGCACTCAGCAAAACAAATAAAGAAGGAGGGATGACACTATATAAATTCAAAATATACTACAAAGCTATTGTAAAGAAAACAGCATGGTACTGCCATGAAAATAAAAATTCAGACCAGTGGAGTAGAATTAAGAACCCTGAAATCACCCCTCAGGCTTACAACCGTCTGATATTGGACAAAGGCAACATAAATCTACATTGGGGAGAAGACTGCCTCTTCAATAAGTGGTGCTGGGAAAACAGGATATCAATGTGCAGGAGAATGAAACTAGATAAGCATCTGTCAGCATACACTAGAATCAAATCAAAATGGATTAAAGACTTCTGTATAAGACTTGAAATTGTAAAATTAGTAGGGGAAAGTATAGGTGAAACACATCAGCAACTAGGTCTCGGCAAAGGCATTATCAACATGAGCCTGAAAGCACAAGCAGCAAAAGAAAATATGAACAAATGGACTATATCAAACTAAAAAGCTCTGCACAGCCAAGGAAACAATCAACAGAGAGAAATGAAAACCTACAGAGAGGGAGAAAATTTTTGCTAACTATGCATCTGACAAGGGATTAATATCCAGAATATACACAAATCTCAGGCAATTACACAGTAAAAAACAAACAAACAAACAAACAAACAAACCCAAATAACCCAATTAAAAACTGGTCAAAGGAGTTGAATAGACATTTTTCAAAGGAAGACATAGAAATGGCCAGCAGGTACATGAAAAAATGCTCAACACCACTAGTCATCAGGGAAATGCAAATTAAAAGTACATTGAGATACCACCTCACCACAGTTAGATTGGCTATAATCAAAAAGACTGAATAAGAAATGCTGGCACGGGTGTGGAGAGAAGGGAACACTCCTGCACTGTAGGTGGGACTGTAAATTAGTACAACCACCATGGAAAACAGTATGGAGGTTTTTCAAACAACTGCAGACAGAGCTTTCATATGATCCAGCAATCCTTCTTCTGGGGATATACAGAGAAGAATGGAAATCATCATGTTGAAGGGGTACCAGCACTCCCATGTTCATCACAGCTCTCTTTACAATAGCCAAGACATGGAACCAACCAAAATGTCCATCGATGGATGATTGTATAAGGAAACTGTGGTATATATACACTATGGAATACTACTCTTCCATAAAAAGAGAATAAAATACTCCGATTTACAACAACATGGATGAGCCTGGAGAACCTTATGTTGAGTTAAATAAACAAAGCACAAGGGATAAATACCATATGTACTCACTTATATGTGGGAGCTAAGAGAGAAAGAAAGAAGGGAAGAAGGACCACAGCAGGTATTGGTCTTGCAGAGGGAGAGAACATTCCTCGGGCTACAAAGTGGAGTGGGGCGGATGGGGTGACAGGGGGAGGGAGGTGGGGATAATTAGTTTGGGGACACAGGGTACAAAAGCAATTTCTGGTGGAGGGTATGCTGCTGGTATGAATCTGGTCCTCACATCATGCGACGATTTATGACAATCAACATTGTATATCATGATATTTATAAATACATAAAATAAATTTTAAAATCATAAAATACTGGCTCTGACCACCACCTCCCTATTCCCCTTTTCTACATCCCCTCAATAGTCTCTCATAACCACTGTCCTACTCTCTACTTCTATGATATCAAGTTTTTAAACTTCCACATATGAGTGAAAACACGAGGTATTTCTCTTTATGAGTATGGCTTATTTAACGTAAGAAAAAATTTTCCCAACTCATCCATGTTGCTGCAAGTAACAGAATTTCATTCTTTTATGATGGAGTAGTATTCCATTGTGTATATATATCCCATTTTCTTTATTCAGTCATCTGTTGATGGACATTTAGGTTAGTCCAAATCTTGGCTATTGTGAATAGAGCTGTGATGAGATTCGGAATGCAGATATCCCTTCAACATGTTGATTTCCATTCCTCTGGGTATATACCCAATATTGGGGTTACTGGATTGTCCCTGAATTAGATTATTGCACACTGTGTAAGTGCATCCAAATATCACAGTATGCTCTATAAATACATACAATTAGTATGAGTCAGTTATGAAAATAAATTAAAGAGAAACAAAATTCAGAGACAAAGTAGATAAGAGGTCACCAGAAACTGGGGAGAGGAATAATGTGAAGTTATTGTTTAATGGGTACAGGGTTTATGTTTAGAATGTGAAAAAAAATTGGAAACGTGGAGGTAGTTGTTCCGAAATATGATGAATGTAATTAATTCCACGCAAGTGTACATCTAAAGATTCTTAAAATGACAAACTTTATATTATATATATATTTTACTTCAATAAAAATCAAAGGAAAGGTGAGCTGAATAGACATTTCTCAAAAGGAGTCAAACAAATGTATTACAGGTACATGAAAAAAATTCTAATCATCATTGAAATACAAATCAAAATCACACGGAGATATCATCTCACTCTGTTTAGAGTGACTATTATCAAAAAGACAGAAAATAACAAATAGTGGTGAGGATGCTGAGAAAGATGAACTCATACAGTTTTGGTGGGAATACAAATTAGTACAGACATAATGGAAAATTAAGTGGAGGTTTTTCAAAATAACTAGAGATAGATCTAACATGTAATCCAACAATCCCACTTGTGGGCATGAATCCGAAGGAACGGAAATCATCATGTTGAATGGATACCTGCACTCCCATGTTTATTGCAGCTGTATTCACAGTAGCCAAGAGTTGGATTAATCTAAATATCCATCAATGGGTGATTGGATAAAGAAATGTGGTCTATATACACAATGGAATTCTACTCAGCCATAAACAAGAATGAAATTCTGCCACTTGCAGCAACATGGATGAGTTTGGAGAGGATTATGTTAAGTGAAATAAGACTTGATGAGAAAGAAAAACACTCCATGTCTCACTCATATGTGAGAGTAAAAAAATTTAATCATATGAAAGTAGAGAGTAGAATAGTGGTTATATAGACTGGCAAGGGGGGGTGAAGTAGGAATAGAGAGAGGGTGGTCAATGGATACAAAATTGCAGGTAGGAAGAATGAGGTCTAGTGTTCTCTACCAAGGTAGGGAGAATACAGTTAACAATTTATTGTATAATTTCAAACAGGCATCAGAGAGAAATCTGAATGTTCCCAACACAAAGAAATAACAAATCACTGACTTGATGGAAATGATAGTTACCCTGACAGGATCATTGCACACCGTGTAAATGTACCAACATATCACATTGCATTCCAAAAATTTATATGGTTATCATGGGTCATTTAAGAAAAAGTAAGTAAGTAAATTCAGAGACAGTAGTAGACTAGAGGCTGCCAAGACTGGGGGTGTGTGGGGGACTGCAAACAATGAGAAGTTATTGCTTGATTTGCTCAGAGTTTATGTTTAGGATGATGATGGAAAAGTTTAAAAATAAACAGAGGGGATGGTTACACAGCATTGTGAATGTAACTAATTCCAGGGAATTGTAAGTTTAAAATGGTTAAAAGGGCAAATCATACGTTATATATATTTTACCACAATTCAAAAATGAAAGAAATATAGTTCTTTCATTGCTTTTCTCTTATGAATCTTTTCAGCACCCTCTTTATGTCCTTATTTCTCAGACTGTAGATGATGGGGTTCAGCATGGGTGTGACCACAGTGTACATCATAGAGGCTGTTGCAACTGAGTGAGAGTTGTGTGAAGCAGCAGAACTAAGGTACACTCCTAGACCTGTTCCATAAAATAAGGAGACAACTGAGAGGTGAGATGCACAGGTGGAAAATGCTTTATACTTTCCCTGAGCTGTTGAGATTCCATGTATGGCAGAGACTATCTTAGAATAAGAGTAGAGAATCCCACAGAGGGTTCCACCACCCAGAAGGCCTGATGCAAAATACATCACCAGGTCATTAAGAAAGGTGTCAGAACAGGCATGATGGACCACCTGATTAAGCTCACAGAAAAAGTGGGGGATTTCCAAGTCTGTGCAGAAGGACAGCTGCAGCACCATTAAGCTCTGTAAGAGGGAATGCAGGACACTCATGATCCAGGACACCAGAACCAGCAACACACAAAGAACAGGGTTCATGATGAACGTGTAGTTCAAAGGGTGACAGATGGCCAGAAATCGGTCATAGGCCATCACAGTAAGGAGAAAGCCTTCCAACCCTATAAAGAGTATGAAAAAGTACATCTGTGTTATGCAGCCTTCATAGGTTATGTTCTTGTTGTGTGTCTGTATATTCACCAGCATCTTTGGGACAGTGGTGGAGGTGAAACAGATGTCAGCAAAGGACAGGTTGGCAAGGAAGAAGTACATGGGTGTGTGGAGGTGGGAGTCTGAGATTGTGGCTAAGATAATAAGCAGGTTTCCAAGCACAGTGATCAGGTACATGGACAGGAACAGTCCAAAAAGCAAGAGCTGCAATTCTGGTTCCTCTGAAAATCCCAGAAGAAGAAATTCTGAAATTCGTGTATCATTCCCTGGTTCCATGTGGTTGATGTGACTACTAAAAAAAGAGAAAGACACCATGACACAAGCATGTAGTACTCACCGATCAGAAATGGTATCATTTATTTTCTATGCTCAAGAAGTTAACTTCTCTCTCTATCTTTCCCCCTTTCTTCCTCCCTTTTGCCCTCCCTCCATTTCTCCTGTCCTTTCTCTCTCTCTCTTTCTTTCTTTGTTCCTTTCATTCTTTTTTCTTTCCACATTGAAAAATATAATTTTATACATTTATTGTGTAGAAAATGTTTTGAAGAAATATATACATTTTGAAATGGCTAAATCTAGCTAATTAACCTATACATTACTCCAGAAAGTCATCATTTTAATGCTGAGAACACTTAACCTCTGTTTTCTTTGCATTTTTCAATAATACAATTTATCATAATTAACTACAGTCACCATGCTGCACAATAGATCTCTTGAAATTATTCCTCCTATCTTAGTGTATTGTTCTATTTCTTTCTCAACATGTCCTCAATCCCAACACCACCTCATTGCAAGTGCCCCACCCTCTGGTAACCTCTATTCTACAAGAAGGTAATTTCTATACTTTACATGTGAATATGATCACCTTTAGGGGATACTCATTCCATCTATGTTTTGGAATTTCCATCCCACTCTTAGCCTTTCCCTGATAGCATGTTTTCTACAGTTTTAAAGAGAATATCTTTAATGCATTTGAGAGAAATTAATTGAATTTTGACAAGTTCCAGGAATGTCAAGATATTGAGTGAACAGAGCTAAAAAACAAAAAATCCCTACAGTCTTATAACAGAGAGAGAATCCAAGCAAATTGACAAATCCTATGAAGAAAAAGAAAGAAGATGTAAAGGAAAGAGTGTATGTGGTGTTATTTTTTTTACTGGGAATTCGGTAAAGGCCACCAGACAAAGTGACAATTGAACAGAGACTGTAATGAAGACAGGGCGAGAGTCTCGATGTCCCCTGCACAAGTGGGTGCCTGGCAGGAGGAACAGCCAGTGCAAAGTCCCTGAGGAAGGAGCTTGTTCATTGCGAACAAAGAAGCCACTGTGACAGGGGAATGAGCAAGGGGAGAGTGATGAGATGCGGTATCAGAGAATGTTGAAGAATGAGGTGGCCTAGTAGCTCTGAAACTTCGGGACACGACGAGTCCCTCTGTCCAGATGTTGCATGTCACTTTATTAATTTGGTTGCAAAGGTGCCCTGTGATAGAAATGCAGCTCCTTTTTATTCTCATAGGTTGTCTTCAGGGTTTTGCTTTATGTTATGTCACCTTTTGGCATGTGTTGAGCCTAGCGCCCTTTTTCTTAAGCCTGTGCTCACTCCTGAAGCTGCATGCGTGCACACGCACCTGCACACACACACACACACACGTAGCACAACGTGGCCTGCTTGGGCCATGTTAATACCATTCTCTTCATACCCCAGTCACACAATTAGAAAAGAGTAGATACCATACAAGTAGTCACTATCAGATTGTCTCTTCCCTAGAGAACGTAGAATTCATCCCCAGAAATTCCCTTTTATGAATCTCCCATACACATGTAACCTTGAGGCTCCACTTTGAAATGACCATTTTCTGCTCTGTGTTTAAAGAAACATGAAATACCTGACCAGGACAGAGAAAAACAAAAAGTAATTGAACCTGAATGGGGGGAAAAAAAAAAAAGATCTGAAATATTCAGGAAGTCCTTGAGAAATTGCAAGAAAGAAAAAGCTTCTTTGCTTTTGGAGACAATCTAACTCCTGTTATATCCTCTTGAGGTCCAGCAAAAATAATAAAAGAAAGAGAACATTTGCCAAACAATGCAATGATATCTTTTCAGAGTCAAGATACTTCGAGATGGAGCACGCCTATAGAAAAAAACGTTCAAGTTGAATAAACCAACCATACATAAAAGGAAGTAGAAAAAAACCCCACCACTTGGGCATTTATACGTGAAACAGAAGACTTGTTTTTTCTGTGTCTATACTATGTTTATTTGAACAGTTAGTTTTTACACAGTTCTTCAGTGGATGACAGTGGCCGCACTCTCACTTTTCTTGTGTGGTATCTTCTCTTTGTTATCCTCAGGCTTTGTGTTTTGTTTTTATTTATTTGACAAATCTAATGGGAACACTCATCTTGGTTCTGGTCTTCCTCTAACATGCAAAGGTTTCCCTGATGTTACTCCATGAAAATCCTGCACACATCGTGATAATTCTATCCTGTTATGCTAAAAAGCATTGTTCATATAGTTAATCCTTGAGGACATTATGTCATACACACACTTATTTTATTGTTCTGTATCTTAATCATTATCACGCAATATTCAAATGAGAGTGATATCACCTGCTTTGCTTAGTTTAGTATTTTCCAAAGGTATGTGAATATGTGTGCATTGCAAGAAACAAATTAAAGAAAAATAGTTATGAAATAAAAAGTATGTCAGGGGAATAAAACCCTGTTAAATATAGAGGTTTTTAAAAAAACTGTGTTAAACAAAATTGAATGAGCATCAAAAAATAACTGAAACAGACAGAATATAACAATGGCAATGATATACAATAAATTAATTATTAAGTGGATAAAGAGCTAGACATTAAAGAGTTCCTAGAAAGTTCTGGCACATGGTAGATGCTCACTTAATATTTGTTGAGTGAATCAGGAAAGTTTCAGTAAATATAGACATTTAGTATATGATCAGATTGTTTTTCAATTTAGTTGCAGCAAGATGAATTAAAGATGGCATAAATCATTATCTAACAGGAAGCAAATCAGGTTGGTCTCATATTTCACACTTCTCAAAAAAATCAGAGGAATTAAATACCTCAGTGTAAAAGTAAACAATACATTTTAGCAAATATCTAGAAAACTACATAGAAAATCTACAGGAGGAGAAAGCATCTTAATAAGCATCTGAAGCATCTTAAGGCAAGAGACACAGAAGTGAGAGAAAGATGTATAATTAACTAGACAAAATACAAAACACTTTATGGGCAAAAATATCACCCAAAAGTAAATGGAGAAACAATAACCTATATAATAATTTGAAATGCAGATATGGAAAGAAAAAAAAAGAGGGGAGAGGGGGCATATAATAATAACAAGCAAGTCAAAATGGTGATTATACAAATGCATCTTTGTTCAAACTCGGTAATAGTTTAAGAGAACAAGAAATCTCTTTCAAACCCAGGATCCTTGGAAAAAACTTAAATAGATGCCTCATTGAGTGGTGCTAGAACTTTTAGATGGTAACAAGATATACTCTCTAATTTTGCTGGCAGAAACGTGAAGTTTTCTTGAGAACTTGAGAAAAACAGGGTCTCGAGAAGACAATGTGGAGATAGATGTGCAAAATGCAGGTATTTGTTAACTCAAAGTTTCTCAGTTTCAACACTGCTCAATACATGGGCCAGATCCCTCCTTCGCTCTCCCCCCCCTTTTCTTTTAAATTTTATTTTGTTATATATTTATTTTTTATTGATTATGCATATTCATTGTGCACAAAGCTGACCCTCACCACCTATGCCTAAGATGTGATGATCAGATCAATACTC